>NC_056560.1:28375323-28454192 GCF_013358625.1 Macadamia integrifolia | reverse complement strand
AAAAAAAAAAAAAAAAAAAAAAAAAAAAAAAAAAAGATTCCAATTCCAACGTATAGCTCAAAAATTCTTACCACAAAATACCAAATCCAAATCAAATTTCATGAGGAAGGTAAAATTTACATCACATTCATATGAAAGGTGAAAATCAAATTCAAGTGGAAAGTAAAACTCAAAGCAAATTAATGTGGTAGATAAAATTTACATCTAATTCATGTGAAAGGTGAAAATCAAATTCAAATGGAAAGTAAAATTTTTGTGAAAAGAAAAATTCAATCCAAATCAAGAGCAAATCAAGATTCTAATTCAAAGGTCAAAATTCAAGATTTCAATTCAAAAGTCCAAAAGATTAAAAATCCAAATAAGAATAAAAGAATCAAAGGTCAAAAATCACAAAATCAAGAATCAATTATTAATGTCTTTTATAGGATTGAAAGAGCAGCGAATTTCTTACTTATAATTGATAGGACCAGATAGCCCAGCTCGGTTTGAAAGAATCAGCCTGGAAGACCATATAGCCCATCCCAGGTCGAAAGAACCCGCCTAGAAGACTAGATAGCCCAGCCCAGTTTGAAAGAATCCACCTGGAAGACCAAATTCCCTGAACTGGCACATGTGAAGCCCAGATAAAGGAAATCAGAGAATCAAATGTTTTTACTTGCTGCAAGATTGAAAGAGTAACGAATTTCTCTCTTGTAACCTCTGGTCTCAGATAGTTCAGATTGGTTCGAAAGACCCAGCCTGGAAACCAAATTCCCTGAACTGGCACATGTAAAGCCCAACTAAGGAAAATCCAAGAATCAAATGTTTTTTACTTTTGTAAGATTAGAAGAGCAATGAATTCCTCTTTTGTAACCACTGGTCCCAGATAGCCCAGATTGTCTCGAAAGACCCAGCCTAGAGACTAAATTCCCTGAATTGGCGCATGTGAAGCCCAGCAAAGGAAAATCCAAAAATCAAGTACTAACATCTTTTGTAGGATTAGAAAAGCAGTGAATTTCTTTCCTACAAAATTGATGGCTTAGGTAAGTCCTAAACTTCAAAGTAGTTAAGAGATATTACTTGTTGTATTTTCAACTCCATCATTAATGAGCAAGATGACGGCAGTGCATGCTCCGGGTGACAAAATGTGGTAGTTCTTTTCTTTTCCCTTCGGCTGTTGGCATAGCCCTTAACCAAAGAGGGGTATTTTGTAGAAACCCAATTTTGTCACCCTCCCCCAACTATGATGAAATGTGGATCTTGGACACGACTTCTAACTTTCGATCAACAAAGATGATGGATTAAGAAAACCCAGAAACGTTACCCTACCTGAAAACCCTGTAAACCCCTATGCGGGAGAGAAGAAGGTCCACTTTTGCCTTTCTATATATGAAGGAATCTGGTCAAGATGACCGTATAGATGAATAGTACTTGGAAATATATTTCTGACAATATATGGCACGTTAAAATTAGACCGATAGATCTCCTGCGATCATCCTTGAAAAATTACACTTTCCCACACATATGCCTCGCATGCGGACAGTCCCACTGGAAACCTAGAAAAATCCCTTACCTACCTCAAACACACTAAAATTCATCCCCTACCTACCCAGATAACCCAGAAACACTCCCCCTACCTGAAACCCTAGAAATCCTCAAGTGGGAGAGAAGAGGGTCTAATTTTGACTTTTTATATATGAATGAATCTAGTCAAGATGACCATATAGATGGATAGTACTCAAAAATACAATTCCGATGATATATGGCACATCAAAATCGGACTGTCATATCTCCCATAATCTTCCCTAGAAAATCACAGTTTTCGTGCGCATGTCATGCACATTAGCCCAGCCAAGCCTGCCTCGCACGCCCGAGTGCCCCTGCTGGTATAGGCCCATGCCCCCACGAGTATAGACCCTCACCCGTAAAGGCACAGACCCATGCCCCCGCATGCATAGGCCCGCACTCCTTTTGGCCGTAGCCCACTACTGCCCATGCATGTTGCCCATGTGTGCTGCCCCTGCCACCCATGCCACTACCTGCACATCTATGCCATTGCCCTATGTGCCATGCACCATATACTCATGACATTTTCTGCACACCTTGTACAAATTGCTGCAAAAAATGTTACACCTATGCCCTGACTCAGTATAATTTGAACTGTTGTGATAGGTCTTCGACAGGAGATCTGAAGCACGGTCAAGTTTTGGCTCATGGCCACCCATTGCCGAAGGGGAAGAGATGACCCAACATGTTTTTGCATCACATGCCAGTCTAATTAGAGGGGATTCATACCTTTCAATCCCAGATAGTAAGCGACCCGACTCCTCACACATGAATCCCAGCACATATCGGAGTTGTCGAAAGGCCTTGAGCATGGCTGAGGGAAACCACCCATGCAAGACCAGCTATTGGATTGCAAGCTATCTTGACCACCAGAAATAAGCCATTGGATCCATTGGACCTAAATCCGGTGGGCTATTTCCAGTGAGCCTAACAGGCTACTTTCACTATGTCAATGCCCGTGGGTCTCGCCACTCGCATTGTAAATAGTCTCAGATGATCCCTAATCATCCCCCAAATTTCCTCACTACGTGAATGCGTTTTAGACCTAAGTGGTCGGGTTCTCGAGCTCTGAAAGTCATAATAACCCGATCGGTCCTATTAGGTTCTAACCAAACAGACCCTAAGGTCCAAAAAATTAGCACTTAAGTAAGAAATGAGGAATTTATTCCTCATTTATCTTGTGTCCAGTGTAAGGGAGGAGAGAAAGAGGAGAGAAAGGAAGAAGAAGAAGGGGAAGAAGAAGAAAGAAGGATTACTTTGGTGCCGGCTGCCGGCTGCCGCCTAGTTGTCGGAATTGTTGTCGGAGGTAAGTACACTCCCTTCCACCACTCTCTCTCTTCATTATGACCTAGACAAAGCTAGTTTTAGATGGAATCTTAGTGTACAAATGTGTGGAGGTCATGGAATGCATGTTCTACCCTCCCGGTGCTATTACCGAGCTCGAACCATACCCATTGAGCTCTGGCAACAAGTAGTGCTAGAGCTCAATGGAATTGGGATTTTAATGGTTTTGATCATTCCATCAATGTGTCTCCCAAATGGCTCAATAGAATTGGGATTTTATTGGCTTAGAATGATTCTAGGACCATTCCCTATAAACTCCATGGAATAAATCCCGACGATCGGGCTGGAGTCGAAAAACCCAATTCGAGTGGCAGTTCTGTTCTGCCACTATAAACACTAGACTTGCTTCCAGTGGCATGTTTCTAGTGAACCTCAGAGCCTTAGGATCTCTCTGTCAGTTCCATCAGAAATAGGACTGATATTTTTGGTGGAAAAACCCTATTTTCGGTGACATTACTGTCACTGATGGATTTTTTTTATACCCTTTGGAGGTGACCCATGTGGGTCCCTCCCGATGTTCCTGACACGTATTGATGTTCGATTCCTTTGTGCCAAGGATAGTGATGCACATAAACCCTAAAGTCGGAATTGAGTTGATCGACTAGTGGTCGTACTTGAACCCTAGCACACTCGAACAAAAACCAGGTGAGGGATGGACTGTGTTTATTCATAGAATATTTATTATTATTAAATTTCTCCCATGCTTAGAATTATATGTTTAATTGTAATTGCTTAAATATGATTATGATATGTTACATTTGACATTTTACGATTATGATATGAATTATATGCAGATGAATGACTGGATCCGGTGTGGCCGAGGTGGTACCGATACCATGATCGTTGTGTGTATGGTTGTGTGTGTGAGATGGAATCCGACGTGGCCGAGGTGGTACCGATGCCATGATTTCTGTATGTATATTGCATTATGCATTGATTATGTGTATTAGAGTTACTTGTAGTTACGGGTTATACTTTATGGCCAAGGTCTTGCTGGTATCGTGTACTCTGGGACTACATTTGGAAATGGTAACGCTTCGTAGCCGATGATTGGTACCGGTGTCGCGTAGTCCATACTCAATTGTGATATGTATGCTAGGTTAGGTAAACGGTCTTGGGTTTCACTCTGTGGCCAAGGTCTCACTGGTATCGTGTACCCAAGACTGTATTTAGAGATGGATTACACTTTGTGGCCGAGGTCTTGCCGATATCGTTTAATCCATACTAACTGTATCATTATGAAGGCATGTAGTATATATGTGGTTAGGTATCACTCCCTATGCTATGAACCCTTGCCAACAGGGGTTGAGGTGTTGGATAACTCATTGTTGTATGTTCGATGTGCCTTTTCGAAATGCCACACCTGCGGTATGATGTGATTGTTGTCGGAGGCAAAAACCTGTCCAGCGTGGCCGATGTGTTATCGGTGTCGTGACTACCATGAGGGGGTTATTAGGGGTTTGTTGGGTGACCCATGGATGTATACAGGGACTTGTAGGCTTCTATTCACAGCTAGGGTTTGTATCCTTGCGCAGTGGATGGCGGTTCTGAGTCGAAGGATACAGCCTAATGCGCCGTAGTAGCATTTTGCCAATTGTATTGTTAGGTGGATAATAAATAAACAAACTTGTTAAGGTGTTGGATGACCCATTGTGGTATATTTGATGTGCCTTTTTGGAATGCCACACCCGCGGTACAATGTGATTGCTGTCGGAGGCAGGAACCCATCTGGCTTGGCCGATGTGTTACCGGTGTCATGACTGCCATGAGGGGGTTATCAGGGTTTTGCTGGGTGAGCCATGGATGCATACGGGGACTTGCAGGCTTCTATTCACAGCTAGGATTTGTATCCTTGCATAGTGGATGTTCCGAGATGAAGGATACATCCTAATGCGCCGTAGTAGCATTTTACCAAACTTAGTTGTATTGTTAGGTGGATTATAAATAAACAAATTGCATCACGAGCATTATAGACTATGTGTTTAATTTTTTCTATCATGCATCATGAATTATTATTACTATTGTCTTCCTTGGATGTGCTTAACCCCACCCCTCACTGAGCGAGTTGGAAAGCTTACCACACATATACACATTTTTTATGATGATGCAGGTATGGTCGTGCCTGTGGCTAGTGACTCTTTTTCCTCTGCACTTAAGCACGGAGTAAGCGACTGGTGGATGTTGGATGCGAAGGAGCATGGCCAGGATTGTGCTTGTGGCTTTTGTGCATACGCAGCACCATGAGGTGTTCGGCATATTTTTTATTTTGTTGATACAGGTCTGTGAATATTATAGTTTAAACTTGATATATGTAAGTTTTGAAGCATTGTAAACAGAATAACTTGGTTATTGATATTATGTTTATCATTAGATAATTTCCCCTTTATTTCTGATGATTCTACTACTTATGGCTGGTTTTTGATGTGAGATTATGAAATGTTAAGGTACTGTTATCAGAGATCTTGGTAGATTTGTAAGGCAAGTATGTGTCTTACTCACACCATCGGTATTCCTAATGATGAGTTGGGTTTACTGGAAGTGGGGAGTTACAACTATAGTATCAAAGTGCAAAGCTCCACCTTAACTCACAATCTTGATCATACCATGACTTGGGAAAATTAGGATTAAATAAAAATCTCAAAGACAATAATAATAGAGTTGCAGAATTAGGAGACAAGCATAGGTGTTAAAGTTGTTTCAGTAAAATAAAGAACTTGAATACACAACTTACACTTTTAAAAAATTTAAGTACTGAAGGTAGGAAATCCTAACTTGCCTAAAGACTAGGAAAGTAAATGACAGAAGCAAATGACAGAAAGTAAAGATTCAACTAAACCTAAAACATCAAACATTAATAAAACATAAAAGGAAAATCCTAAAAACTACAGTGGCAAACATGCCACTACTCCTGCTGCTGCTGCTGGTTCTGTCCCTAGCCCTGAGCCTGGTTCGGATCATGCGTTCCTGAAGGAGGCACTGGAATACCAAGACGGAAGACCATCTCTTGCATCTGTGCCTCTAGGGAGGCCACTCTATTGTTCATAAGACAATAGGTCCTGTCTATGCTGTTGAGGCGGCCATCTATGCTCCTCGTCAATGATGTGGTGGTGTCCAGGCAGACCATACATCATTGAGACCGTAAGGCCTCGCATCTCTAGTGCCCTACGAAGTGGAGGCAACCTCGGAATCCATAGTTTGGGGATCATGTGGTGGAACCCCACCAACCCCAGTAGCTTCTCACTTGCACCACCAACACCTCCACCAATAGCACTGGCACCACCACCGCCACCCTCTGCCTCCATAGGCTACACACTGCCTCTGGATCAGGTGTCACCTCCCTCATATTTAGGGTCATCTTCCTCAGAGAATCTTGGTTGAAGTCTATGACCTCTTCACCCAAGCGTGCCTCTCCCTCCAAATCCACCCCAAAGCGGCAAAAGATGTCAGTCACTATTCCTCTGTAGCATAGGTTCTGGACTCGATGATCCTACCCCTTGGACCGAATTACCATGGTCCACATCAGGAGGTAAGAAAGACATATCTGTGCCACCATGTACACACAATAAGTCACATAGGCGTGCAGTGCGGATACCTCATCGTAGTGCCCACAAATGGGGAGAACGTTCAACTGGACCGCACGACAGATGACCTTTGGAGTAGCAAAATAGTTGACTGAACGGTTCCATCCCTCGGCCTCCTTAGTCAGTATATCATTTATCTCCTGAAAGGTATCGGGACTTTGGAAGTCATCAGCTGGTGTTTGTGGTAGGCAGTACACCAGGTCACCAACATTGTCGACCATCAAAATATTGGCCAACTACCTCATGTCAAAGGAGATCTCCACCCCATTCACATAGTAGATGATCCGCATCTCTTCGGTGCCTTGGTTCACGCATTGTAGGTTGGAATAGAACAACCAAACCAGTGTTGGGTAGTAGTACTTATTAGGTTTCAAGATGCGATACCAGCCGACCACCTCAAAGCCCTAATGGAAATGGAATGCATGGAAGTCTCTTATCCTCAAATAAACTCTTGGGTCCACGTTATGGCGCTCGAAGAGTTCCCAATGGTCTCGCTCAGCCAAAGAGCGGAAAAGGATTGGGTTGAACTGAGCGACGGCGTCTTGCTCCTCTTGTTTAATGGCACGTCGGGTACGTACACGGTGTCCAGACATCATTGCAATATGATTCCTAAGGATTTAAGAATGAAAACCTAGTTCAATGGCTGAATGTAAAGCTCACTGAGAAGAAAATCATAAAACTAGGTTACAGAGAGGAGAAACGTACCTTTGATGTGTGTGTGACACCAATTGTTCGTGAAATAGCGAGAGGAAGGTAGGGAATGGGTTGAAAAAATCTCCTTAGCCATTTCCACACCTTTTCCACAAGTTAGAATAGGGTTTTGTACAATGAAACCCAAACCCGAGTCTACTTATAGCCGTTTTGGAACCACCGGAAACACTGGACTTGCTTCCGATGCCTTTTTCTGGTGAAACAAAAAGTCCTAGTTTGCTCTCTGTTTTACCTACCAAAAATAACACTAATATTTCTGGTGGATTAAGTCAAATTTTCGGTGAAAGATGCCCCTGTTTCCGGTGATTATTTTTGGAAATTTTTTTTTTCAAATTTGATTATTATTTTATTGCCTTAAGGGGATGCCTCTTTGTGATACATGTGTGATCGGATACAAATATGTGTGGGCCCCACTTATGCATGCCCTTGCCCTAATTTTGCCTATTGTATACGTGTAGGACCCAATATGTATGCATGTGTTCCAATTATATGCAACCTTGTATATGCATGTGAATTAATTAGATTCCTCCACAGGAGTCATACCACGCCAAAAAACTCGATCCCTATCCCAATCATGCCCGTCACCTCCCGCTTCCCCTATATGGAACGAACGTAGACCCCATAATGCACCCCCGACTCTGCCAATGCTTATAGCCCATGATGTGGCATTCATCATGAATAATATGATGCGGGGAGTTAAGGAAAGGAAAAATCAGTTTATGGCCAGGATCGATGATGGGAGCCCATAATGCACCGCCCACCCCACCTCTCCACAGATACTGCTACAATACCCGTTGGATTGGCTACCCTTTAGAAATTTGGTGGGGCACAAGTGCATGGGCAAAGGCACCTAAATGTGCATGGGCAGGTGCAAGACCCAATGCCGGATCGAGCCCAGGCCCATGTAGAGGGCTGGACAGACTTGATGAAAATGATGGAGAAGTTTCAATGGCTTAGGCCCCCATGCTTCTCAAAGATGGGACAAGACCCATTGTATCCATCAAGATAGATTGGTGGAATGGAGAAACATTTTAGACTGATGGGATGCATTGATGAACAAAAAATTTTGTGTGTGGGCTATCAGTTGCAAAATGAAGCAGATGATTGGTGAAGTGCCACCGAGCCTATTCTAAGGGCTAATAACCCAAAGCCTACTTGGGCAGACTTCAAAGGGCCCTTCTTTGAGAACTACTTTCCGGAAAGCTTCCAAGATAGGAGGGAGAGTGAGTTCTCTCAATTGGTTCATGGTTCCCGGTTTGTGCTCGAGTATCAGCAACATTTTGAGGAGCTATTCCATTTTGCTCCTGAGCATCTCATAGGTGATAGAGCCACAGAAAAGAAGTTTAATAAAGGGTTAAGGCTAGGTATTAGGTCAACCATTGTTAGGTTGAAACTACAGGCTTATATCGAGGTGGTCCAAGTGGCCAAGTCTATTGAAGACCGGCATAGAGATAATTTCACAGCCCAGCAAGGAACAGGAAAGATGCTAGTGGGATCTACTAATTCTAGGGGAGGTAGGAAGCCTTTCTGAGTGCCTTATATTAACCTAACTTTAGTGCAATTCTGGAAGCCTGAAGCTAGTCAAACTTCCCAATCCTCCCAATCTAGTGTTGTATCTCAGTCTACAGGATCGAGCCCAAGGTGCTTTCATTGTAATTAGCTAGACCATATGGCAAGGACATGCCCCCACCGGAGGCCAAGTGATGCACCATACACTATGCCACCTAGGCCCCAACAGATATATGCAGCCCCTAGACCAGCACAGCCCACATAGGGCCAGAGACCACACGACAGAGTGTTTGCTATGACCACAGAGGATGTAGAGGCTACACTCGGTGTAGTGATAGATACATTATTGATATCATTATTGCCTGCACATGTGTTATTTGACTTAGACGCCTCGCATTCATTCATGTCACTGGCATTTGCGAAGAAGATGAGAATTCCACCTAAGGGACTGACTCAATGTTTGGCTATGAGCACCCCTACAGGAAGTGTAGTAGGTCTGAACTATGTGTATGAGCCTTGTACAGTGACCATAGGTTAACATGAATTGAATGCCCACTTGATTGAATTAGATATGATTGAATTTGATGTGATTTTAGGAATGGACTAGTTGTCCGCATACAGAGCCAGTGTGCTATGTGCAGAGAAGACTATCATTTCAGACCTCGTGTTGATGATGAGTTTATATTCTAAGGGAATAAGCCCAAGAAATCCAAGAAGGTTATTATATCCACACTCCATATGAAGAAGCTATTGGATAAGGGATGTCAAGGCTACTTAGCATCTGTAATGGATATTGAGATAGATATTAGGCCATTGACTGAGCTGGATGTGGTGAGAGAATTTCTCGATGTATTCCCGGATGACTTGACAAGTTTGCCCCCAGATCGAGAGACAGAGTTTGCTATAGACCTATGCCCAGCTCGGCACCAATGTCAAAGGTCCCTTATTGCATAGCCCCCACAGAGTTGAAGGAATTACAGGTGCAACTTTAGGACCTTTTGAAGAAGGTATTCATTAGACCTAGTGTGTCTCCATGGGGAGCACCAGTATTGTTCATCAAGAAGAAAGATGAAAGTATGAGATTGTGCATTGATTACCGGGAGCTTAATAAGCTAACCATCAAGAATCGGTATCCTTTACCAAGGATAGATGATCTATTTGATCAGTTGCAAGGTGCCAAGGTATTCTCCAAGATCAACCTTAGATCGAGCTACCACCAGCTCAGGATCAAGGATAGTGATGTCAGTAAGACAGCCTTCAGATCAAGGTATGGACATCATAAGTTCTTGGTGATGTCATTTGGGTTGACTAATGCACTGGCTGCATTTATGGACTTTATGAACTGGGTATACCAGGATGTCTTGGATAAGTTTGTGATTGTGTTCATTGATGACATTTTGGTCTACTCCAAGAGTGTAGAGGAACATGTTATTCACTTGAGGTTAGTGCTGCAATGGCTGAGGGAGAAGCAACTCTATGCCAAGTTCAGCAAGTGCGAGTTTTGGTTATCACAGGTGGCATTCCTAGGCCATATTGTTTCAGATAAGGGTATAGAGATTAACCCAGGCAAGGTAAAGGCAGTTCTAGAGTGGGAGACTCCCAAAAGTGTAGCAAACATACGTAGTTTTCTAGGATTGGCCGGATACTACAGGAGGTTTATCGAGAACTTCTCTCGCATTGCTACCCCGATGACCCACTCACACGAAAGGGTGTGAAATTTGAGTGGCCCAATGCTTGTGAGAAAAGTTTCAAGGAACTAAGGCAAAGATTGGTATGAGCTCCAGTTTTGACTATTTCAACCGGTATAGGTGGTATGGTTGTGTATAGTGATGCCTCCAAGCTAGGATTGGGTTGTGTATTGATGTAGCATAGGAAAGTCATTGCTTATGCATCCCGTCAGTTGAAGGATTATGAGAAGAGCTACCCCACCCATGATTTGGAGTTGGTAGCTGTGATTTTTACACTGAAAATCTAGAGACACTACCTGTATAGTGAGAAGAGTGAGATCTTCAGTGACCATAAGAGTCTCAAGTACTTCTTCATCCAAAAGGAGCTCAACATGAGATAGAGGCGTTGGTTAGAGTTGATGAAGGATTATGATTGTACTATCCACTATCACCCAGGAAAGGCCAATGTGGTAGTTGATGCACTTAGTCACAAATCTTAGTCACTGACTCTTGCATCACTGACCACCAATAAGCATCTCATAGAGGAGGCCAAGAAACTAGACTTGGAGCTATTAGTAGAAGGTGTCACCTTGTCACTATTGGTATTGGTGGTACAACCTAGTTTGGTGGATAGGATCACTGTAGCTCAGGTTATTGATGCAGAGTTGCAGAAGCTGCTAACAGAGTGTCAGGAAGGAACCCCAAAGGACCCAGATTTCTCTATAACTAAAAGCAGGATTCTCAAGTTCAAAGGGAGGTTGTGTGTGCCCAGTGATGGTGCTTTGAAAGACAGTTTTGAGGGAGGCACATAGCTCTTCATACTCCATTCACCCCGACAGCACTAAAATGTATAAGGATCTCAATGGCTCTTACTGGTGGAAAGGAATGAAGAATGATGTGGCCATGAATGTGTTTAGATGCCTCATATGCTAGCAAGTCAAGGCTAAAAGACAAAGGCCCCATGGTTTATTACAGTCCCTCCCTATTCTGGAGTGGAAATGGGGGAATATCACCATGGACTTTGTCACAAGTCTACACCGCACACAAAAGGGTATAGATGCCATTTGGGTAGTGGTGGACCGCTTGACCAAGGCAGCTCATTTTATCCCAATTAAGGTCACATTTTCTATCAACAAGTCGGCCAAGTTGTATGTTGATAACATCATCAGGCTACATTGTGTACCTGTTAGAATTATCTTTGATCGAGATCCCATGTTCACTTCTAAGTTCTAGACTTGTGTACAGAAGACTATAGGCACACAGTTGAATTTCAGTACAGCCTTTCACCCACAGACCAATGGTCAGTCAGAGAGGACCATCCAAACATTTGAAGACCTACTTCGAGTGTGTGCCTTAGATATAAGTTACAGTTGGGATGAGCACATTTCCCTTATTGAGTTCTCCTACAACAACAGTTATCAAACCACCATCGGAATGTCCCCATTTGAGGCACAGTATGACAGAAAGTGCCAGACTCCACTTTATTGGGATGAGGTTAGTGAACGGCATATTTTGGGTCTAGAGTTGATACAGGCTACTAGTGAGAAGGTGAATGTGATCAGAGAGAGGATCAAGGCAGCTCAGTCCAGGCAGAAAAGCTATGTAGATGTCAGAATGAAACATCTGGAGTTTGGTGTTGGAGACAAGGTGTTCTTGTGGATCTCCCTAGTTAAAGGAGTGATGCAGTTCGGTAAGAAGGGAAAGCTTAGTCCAAGATTCATAGGACCATACGACATACTGGAGAGGATCGGACTGGTATCTTACCGGATAGCTCTACCACTAGAGTTGGAGGATACACATAATGTCTTCCATGTATCCATGTTGAGGAAGTACATCCTTGACCCGACCCATGTCTTGACTTACATACCGTATGAGTTGGATAAGGATTTTGCCTACGTGGAGCTTCCAGAGAAGATTGTTGACTGAAAGGAGCATGTTCTCCACAACCACACCATTTCCTTCGTCAAAGTGAAATGGATGAACCACCCCAAACAGGAAGTATCTTAGATAGCGGGAACATGAGATGATGAAGTAGTATCTTGAATTGTTTGATTTTCCAGGTATGTTCAATTTCGAGGATACCCTGACTCGGTTTAATTTGAAATGTTGTGATAGGTCTCAGATCGGAGATCGAAAGCACGACCGGGTTTTGGCTCACAGTCTCCCATTACCGAAGGGAGAGAGATGACCCCACATATTCATGCATCGTGTGCCAGTCTAACTGGAGGGGATTCGTACCTTTTGATCCCAGATAGTAAGTGACCTGACTCCTCACACATGTATCCCAGCAAGTATCAGAGTTGCCAAAAGGCCTTAAGCATAGCCGAGAGCAACCACCAGTGCAAGACCAGCTATTGGACAACAAGCAATTAAGACAGTAAGCTATCTTGACCACCAGAAATAAGCCATTGGATCCACTGGACCTGAATCCGGTGGGCTGTTTTTGGTGAGCCTAATAGGCTGTTGTCATGGTGTCGAAACTCGTAGGTCCCGCCACTTGTGTAGTAAACAATCTCGGATGATCCCAAATCATCCCCCACATTTTCCTCATGACGTGAACATATTTCAAACCTAAGTGGTTGGGTTCTCGGGCTCCGAAAGTCATAATAACCCAATCGGTCCGATTAGGGTCCAACCAAACAGACCCTAAGGCCCAAAAAAATTAACACTTAAGTAAGAAATGAGGAATTCATTCCTCATTTATCTTATGTCCAATGTAAGGGAGGAGAGAAAGAAGAGAGAAAGGAAGAAGAAGAAGGGGAAGAAGAAGGAAGAAGGAATACCTTGGTGCCGACTGTTGCCTAGTTGCCAGAGGTAAGTACACTCCCTTCCACCACTCTCTCTCTTCATTTTAACCTAGACATAGATAGGTTTTGATGGAATATTAGTGTACAAATCGTGTGGAGGTCATGGAACATGTGCTCTACCCTCCCGATGCTATTGCTGAGCTCAAAACAAGCTCGGTGAGCTCTGGCAACAAGGAGTATCAAATGACCAACTAGGGTTTTGATCGTTCGATTAACGTATCTCCCAAATGGCTCAGTGGATTCATAATTTTATTAGCTTAGACTGATGCTAGGACCAAAGCCCGAGCTGAAAAGCCCCAATTTAAGTGGTAGTTTTGTTCTGCCACTGGAAGCAAGCCACCGGAAACACTGTACCTACTTCCGGTGGCATATTTTTGGTGAACCTCAAAGCTATATGAAATCTCTATTAGTTCCACCGGAAACAGAACTGATATTTTTGGTGGAAAAACCTTATTTTCGGTGGGTGTTTCCGGTGACATTACTGTCACTGATGGATTTTGTCTGTACCCTTTGGGTGACCTTGTGGATCCCTCCCGATGTTCCCGACACGTATTGATATTCGGTTCCCTTTGTGCCTAGGATAGTGACGCACATGACCCCTGAAGTCAGAATTGAGTTGATCGACCAGTGGCCATACTTGAACCCTAGCACACTCAAACAAAAACCAGGTGAGAGATGGACTGTGTTTAATCTTGTAATGTTTATTATTATTAAATTGCTCACATGCTTAGAATTATATGTTTAATTGTAATTACACAAATACAATGATGATATGTTACATTTGGCATTTTACGATTATTATATGAATTGTATGGAGATGTATGACGGGATTCGGTGTGGCCAAGGTGGTACTGGTGCTATGATTTCCTTATGTATGTTGCATTCATGCATTGATTATGTGTATTAGAGTTAGTTGTAGTCACGGTTTACACTTTGTGGCCAAGGTCTCGCAAATATCGTGTACCCTGAGACTGCGTTTGGAAATAGATAAGCTTCATGGCCGATGATTGGTATAGGTGTCGCGTAGTCCATACTCAACTGTGATATGTATACTAGGTTAGGTAAACCATATCGAGTTTCACTTTGTGGCCAAGGTCTTGCTAGTATCGTGTACCCGGGACTGTATTTGGAGATGGATTACACTTTGTGGCTGAGGTCTCGTCGGTATTATGTAATCCATACTAACTGTATCATTGTGAAGGCATGTAGCATATATGTGGTTAGGTATCACTCCCTATGCTATGAACCCTTGCCAACAAGGGTTGAGGTGTTGGATAACCCATTATGGTAAGTTCGATGTGTTTTTTTGGAATGCCACACACGTGGTACGATGTGATTGTTGCCAGAAGTGAGAACCTGTCCGACGGGGCCGATGTGTAACTGGTGTCATGACTGCCAGGAGGGAGTTATCAGGGGTTTGCTGGGTGGCCCATAGACATATACGGGGACCGGTAGACTTCTATTTATGGCTAGGTTTTGTATCCTTGCATAGTCGATGGTGGTTCTGAGAAGAAGAATACAGCCTAATGCAAGTAGTGGCATTTTACCAGACTTAGTTGTATTGTTAGGTGGATAATAAATAAACAAACTGCATCACGAGCATCATAGACTATGTGTTTAATATCCACTATCATGCATCATAAATTATTATTACTATTGTCTTGTTTGGATGTGTTTAACCCCACCCCTCACTGAGCAAGTTGAAAAGCTCACCCCACTTATATACACTTTCTAGATGATGATGTAGGTACGGTCGTGCCTGTGGCTAGTGACTCTTTTTCCTTCGGACCTGAGTACGGAGTGAGTGACTGGTGGATATCGGACGCGGAGGAGCATGGCTAGGACTATGCTTGTGACTTTTGTGCATACGCAACGCCATGAGGTGTTCGGCATATTTTTGATTATTTTAATACAAGTCTATGAATATTATGTTTTAAACTTGATATATGTAAGTCTTAAAGGATTGTAAACCGAATAACTTGGTTATTGATATTATGTTTATCATTAGATAATTTCTCCTTTATTTTTGATGATTCCACCATTATACTCTGATTCCGCTGCTTATGGTTGGTTTGTGATGTGAGATTGTGAAATGTTAAGGTACTACTATCAGAGATCCTAGTAGGTTTGTAAGAGAGGTACGTGTCTTACTCACACCATTGGTATTCCTAATGACTACTGGAAGTGCAGTGTGATAAAAAAACCCCCTTTTGTCCATTGGATAAAGATGTTTCCTCTTTCCCATTGGCCCAAACAACCTATAAATACCCCCTCCTTTGGATTTTACACACCAAGAAACCCCATCCCACTCCATAGTAGTGAAGTTTTGCCCTCTCTCCTCCCCTCCCCCTCTGGATCTTCAAAGCAATCTTCGTCAAGATTCAAAATTTTGTTCGGATCTTTGAAGTGTTCTTTGGGACTTTGAAAATCTTCAATCCAAGTTCTTAGTTCAATCCAATTTTTTCCAAAAATAGTTTGTTCTTCAACCCCCTCCTTTGAGTGTTCTTGAGTTTTACCATAATAGAAACCCCCCCTTTGAGGTTCTTCGGGTCTACGAAGAGGTCTTTGTTAAGATCTGAGACTCTGTTTGGATCTTCAAAGTGTTCTTTGGGGCATTGGGGATCTTCAATCCATTTTGAGGTCAATCCGTTTCTTTCCAAAAATAGCAAATCCTAGCGGAAGCCCTGTTTGAGTGCCCCTGAAATCTTTCTAGAAATAGCCATTCCCAGTAGAAGCTCTACCGGAGTGCCACCTTAGCTAGCCCTCCCCTAGCCTATCCCCAGTGGAAGCTCTTCCAGAGTGCCACCTCATCCTAAACCGAAAAATAGCCTTCCCTAGTTGAATCTTTGTCCGAATCTAAATCAAGAAATAGCCTTCCCTAGCCAAAGCTCTATCCGAATCCAAATCCGAAAGAAACCATTCCTAGCCGAAACCCTGTCTGCATATCGTCACAATCAAAGAAAGGAAGTTGGAGGTCAAGACCATCTTCCCCTAAGCCAGGAGAACACGAAAGATAGTCCAAGCCTATACTAAGCAGGGGCCCACCTCTCTTGACCCAAAACAGGGGATAAGTTCAGGTATAGTTTCTCAACCTAATCATCATCATGTAGACTTTATATAGACCTTGTTTTAGTGTATATAGTAGTTTGAATTCAATTAATGTATATATGTGTGATAACTTATCCATGCATGTGGAATAGTAATAATTGTGGAAAATTTTCGTTCTTAAGCATCTAGTAGGAAGATCGGTCGAACCAGGTAGATTGGGTGCCTAACACCTTCTCAATTCTACAACCTAACACTTACCCTAATCTCTGAACCAGACCAAACTTTGGGTCCCTTTCTCAGGAATTTGGCCCACCGTCGGGTCCTAGGCCTATATCCCTAGATGGCGACTCCAAACCCCATTTGTATGATCCTGATCCCCATATTGGACTATCATCAAACCCCTATCTCAAATGATGAATTTTACACTCTTATGAAATAGGTCTCCACGTATCTCCGAGCGACGATACAGTGGTGTAGGGATATTAGTCCATCTCTGGCCGTTACCCTCACACTAGGCTGAGGAGGCATTTCAGCAAAACTTCCACTAGGAATGGCTATTTCTAGAAAGATTCTAAGGGCACTCGGACAGAGCTTCTGCTAAGAATTTCTATTTTTGAAAAGAAATGGATTGACCTAAAAATGGATTGAAGATCCCCAAAGCCCCAAAGAACACTTTGAAGATCCAAATAGAACTTTAGATCTTGACAAAGATCTCTTCGTAGACCCGAAGAACCTCAAAGGGGGAGGGATTTCTTATTTTGGTAAAAACCAAGAACACTCAAAGGGGAGAGGCTAAGAACATACTATTTTTGAAAAAAACTAGATTGGGCTAAAAATTTAGATTGAAGATCTTCAAAGTCCCAAAGAAAACTTTGAAGATCCAAACAAGATTTCAGATCTTAACGTAGATTGCTCCGAAGACCCAAAGAAAATCAAAAGGGGGAGGGAAGGAGGAGAGAGGGTTTCACTACTATGGAGTGAGGTGGGGTTGTTTGATGTGTAAAATCCAAAGGAGGGAGGTATTTATAGGATTTTTGGACCAATAAGGAAGAGGGATAATTTTTAACTAACGAGCAAATGAAGGTTTTTGGACTGAAATGGGTGAAGAGTGCTTTTATCCAATGGGTAAAAGGGGTTTTTTGGGAGAGAGAATTCTTAGCCAAAAAGTGGGTTTTTTGTCTCAATGGGTGAAGAGGAAATCTCTTCACCTACCGGGCCAGTGGAAAACCAATCCTGGCCATTGATGGCCGCACATAAAATTGGGTTGAAGTGCACAGGACATGGCCAGCACAAGAGGGTTGGAAATGTGTACAAAGTGTGAGGGCAATGTCATGGGTGTGCGACACATGGCACGCGGGCAGTGGCATGGGTATACAGAACTTGGCACACGGGGTAGCCCACACATGGGCATTGGCAGGGCAATAGGCAAGGCTGGTTGGGTACTATGCAGTAGCCTCACGGGATGGGTAACAGCAGGGCAGGCTGGGCACTAGGCAGCAGGCACACGGGATGGGTAGCAGTAGGCATAGGCATGGGCTACAACTAGTAGGGGTGCTGGCAGCAGCCTACTGGCTCATGGGCCACAACCAGTGGGGCCATGGGTAGGGTTATATGAGGGCATGGGCCAGGTCATGCGGGGGTATGGGCTGGGTCATGTAGGGGCGTGGCATGAGGCTGTGCGGGCTGGCCTGCTAGCCAGCGCGTATAGCACACATGCAGGCAGGGCTGGCTGGGCAACAGATATGGTCTGGCATGAGCTAGGTAGCTACCAGCACGCAGCATGCATGCGGTCTGGCCTACTGGCTAGCACGCACGCAATCATGGATTTTTTTGGCGAAGATCACAGTAGATCCGACAGTCCAATTTTAATGTGCCATATATCGTTGAAATCGTATTTCCGAGCACTATCCATCTGTATGGTCATCTTGATTAGATTTCTTTGTATATAAAAAGTCAAAATTAGACCCTCTTCTCTCCCATGCGGGGGTTTCTAGGGTTTCAGGCAAGGGAATGTTTTTGGATTATTTTGGTAGGTAGGGGTGAATTTTGGGGTATTTTGGTAGGTAGGAGATTTTTTCAAGTTTTCAGCAAGCTTTCCAGTGTGCGTGGCATACGTACAGGAAACTGTATTTTTCTGGGGATGATCATGGGAGATCCGATGTTCCGATTTTGACGTGCCATATATCGCCAGAATTGTATTTCCAGACACTATCCATTTGTATAGTTATCTTCACCAGATTCCTTCATATATGAAATTTCAAAATTGGACCCTCTTCTCTCATCATCTCTGTTGATCGGAAGGCAAAAGTCACATCCAAGATCCATATTTCATCATAGCCGGAGGAGGGTGACAAAATTGGGTGTCTATAGAATGCCCCTATTTGGCTGAGGACTGTGCCAATAGTCGTAGGACAAAGAAAAGAATGACCACATTTTATCACCCGGAGAATGTAATGTCGTCATTTTGCTCATTTATGACGGAGTTGAAAAATGCAACAGGTAATATCTCTCAACTTCTTTAGGGGGTGTTTGGTTCGGTAAATCAAATGGTGTATGTATTGGATATGAATGTCAATCTTTTGATAGACATTCTTCTGAATTATGTTTCTTTTTGAAAAATTGTTTGGTTGCCTTGAGGCTAGTACATGTTTCTCGTGGGTTGAGATATTGGCTTCCATAGAGATTGTCTTTCCGCTTTCTCCTTTTCTACTAGGTGGTAAAAAGGTTGCTCAAATCTGAGTTTAAGTGTTGAGGTAAACTCAGATTTGAAATACATCCTTTGTAATATGGTCATTCATGGGAAGTAGGATGCTCACTTATGAGGGTCATCCTAGTGGTACCAAACAACTCCAAAAATTAAGAATTATCATTCTAAAGAATGTCATCTCAAAGATTACCGAACCAAACACCCCCTTAGAGTTTTAGGACTTACTTAGGCTACCGATTATGGGAAAGGAATTCGTTGCTCTTCCAATCCTGCAAAAAATGTTAGTACTTTGATCTTTGACCTTTCCTTAGATGGGTTTCACATGTTCCAGTTTAGGGATTGTGGTTTCTAGGCTGGGTCTTTCGAACCAATCTGGACTATCTGGGACTGATGGTTACAAGAGAGAAATTCGATGATCTTCCAATCTTGCAATAAGTAAAAACATTTGATTCTTGGATTTTCCTTAGTTGGGCTTCACATGTGCCAGTTCAGGGACTGTGGTCTCCAGGTTGGGTCTTTCGAATCAATCTAGACTATCTAGGACCGATGGTTACAAGATGAAATTCGCTGCTCTTTTAATCTTGCAATAAGTAAAAACATTTTATTCTTGGATTTTCCTTAGCTGGGCTTCACATGTGCCAGTTCAGGGATTTGGTCTATGAGATCGGGTCACTTGGAGCTGATACAAAGAGAAAGGGCCTCCTGGGGCCAGGTGAATGCAATTGGGCGATATGGGGCCTGGTCAATGAAATTGTTTCTTTTCTTAATTTTCCCTTAATTTCTCGATTTTTTGTTCTTTGATTTAGAACCCTGCTTTTACTATTGATCTTGCTTTTTTGCTTTTTACCCTTGATTTGGAATGTTGCCTTTATCATTGATTTTGCTTTTACCATTGATCTTGCTTTTTGCTTTTTTCCCTTGATTTGGAATCTTGCCTTTATCATTGATTTTGCTTTTACCTATGATCTTGCTTTTTGCTTTCTACCTTGAATTTTAACCATGAGAAATTCTTTTACTCATCAATAAAATTTTGACCTTTACTTTCCTCTTTTTCATGTGATATAATTTCCACCTACCACATAAATTTGAATTTTACTTTCCTTTTGATTTTCACTTTCCATTTTTCATGCGAATAATTTTCACCTACCACATGACTCTTTACCTTCCCTTTGAACTTTTTCTTCCCATGTGACATAATTTGCAACTACCACCAAAATAATTTTGAGTAAGGAACTTTGATTTGCACCTTGGGATTGGAATCTAAATTTTTTTTTTCTGAAAAATGAATTTTTTCCTATAAAATGGTCCCTCCTCCTTTGTTCATTCCATATTCTAACTTTTTTGAGTGAAGTGACCGGGTTTGAGTTTCTGGAACCTTCAAGTTTTTCTTGAAGTTCTTCATCTTGTTCTTGAAGATCTTCATCTCATTCTTGAGGGAGGCGTCATTTGGAGAATTTGATATTTTTTGTGGGCTTTTGTGAAAATTTGGAAACTTTTTAGGATTCTTGCAAATTGGGAAACTTCTTGAGGCCTTTTGTGATTTTGGAAGATATGGTTGAAAGAAGAAAGAGAAATTACTTGTGGGGAAATCTAGCTAGAGAGTTGCAGTAGTTCGTCCCACAGGGCTGAGGGCTTGGTCAATTGGTACTCTGGGCAGACTCTTCACAACAGTCGGAACCACATCTGCAACTCCGTATGGGATTCTTGAGTAAGTTTTTACGTTTCATTCATTATTTTGATCATCTTTTATTCTTGTTTTGTCTTTTCTCTTTTTTTTTTTTTTAATTAATTATCTTTTATGTTGTTTTTTATATTATTTATTTATTTATTTATTTTTCTTTATTTACATTAGCATGAGGGGAGGGAACCACTTACCTTGGCCTTGTATGGCCATCCGAGCATGGTTCGATAGTGGTACAGGATACTTCCTCGCAGAGTGAGGGAGATAGTTGATGCATCATACCTATACCGATTAGCCCTTGTAGAGACCCAAAAGTTCAATCCGGCACTGGTGGGGGCCCTGATGGAGCGGTGGTGGCCGAGTACTCATTATTTTCATCTTCTTGTTGGTGAGATCACCATCACGCCTCTATGCTTTTATGCCTTGACAGACATCCAATTTGGGGGTAGACCCATGACCCTACCTGGGATTCCGACTGTCAGGGAATTTGTAGAATTGACTAGCATTACCATTGTGGCTGACTAGATATATATCCATCTAAGGGAGATCAGTGCTCGATGGTGGAAAATCGGTCTGTGGGTGAAGCCAGACAATATGGCATAGGTGGCCTATTCTTTCTTACTATTTGTTGTGGGTCAGTGCCTTTTCAGTGACCTCTAAGGGGGAGTAGACATTCGCCTGGTGTTCTTCCTCCGGAATCTTGGGGAGGTAGATTCTTGGGACTAGGGTGGGGCCCCCTATGCATATCTCCTGCGGACCCTAGACCTATTGTCATATGGAGACTGAGGTCTCAAGGGAGCGGGCTTCATCCTCCAGGTAATTTTCCTTCTTGCACCTACTTCCTTTCATTCATTTGGATTACACTTTCTTACTTTAATCTCTTGAAATAGCCTTTGTGCTTTGAGCACTTGGAGACTATAGCTCCTGACTGAGGGATTCTCAGGCATTCTTCTTGCCTATAACCATGAGGTGGGGAGACAATTAGGTGATCAGGGCTCGGTGCCATCCTCCGTGGACCACTGCTCGTTCTTTTTTGAACGATCTCACTGAGGTATGCCATGTTTGACATTGAAATTCCTTTTATCTTGTGCTATACTTACTTTTCCTTGGATTTGCAGGTCACATGGAGACCATTCCAGTGCCTCGTATTTGCAGATTTTGAAGGAGTCGCATTGGCTTGACACTTATTCGAGAATCGAGTCCTTTTCTGGGGCATATGAGGCCACATCTGGTATCTGGGAGAGAAAGTAGTTCCCCAGTGGTCGGATGTCGAGTCACGCTTCTCTTTTGATCTTCCTCCACCCACTATGCATTGCCCAGAGATCATCCCTGCGGACGAGATTGAGAATTTGGCTGACAGAGCATGGGATGACTCATTCTTTGACCGGGATAGGGACTACAAAGCCTTCTTGGAGGAGGAGACAGTATACACCCCTCTTGGTCCTGATGGCCAGTGGTATGTTGCCCTTTCTTGAGTATTTCCTTCAAATTCTTTCTTGTTTTGGTCTTGACTGATGTTCTTTCAGGGGAGAACAAAATGTGTAGACCCTTTTACTGTTCAATCGCACGTCAGTGCTATTGATCCTTCACAAGTGGGTCCCTCTACCAGTGCAGGTAGGTTTCTCAGAGTTGCTAGCATCCCCTTCCGTGGCTTCCCTGCTTGGAACTATCCCAATATGGCCAACCCTAGCCTCCCTCATCTTCTAGAGTGGAAAACAAATGTAGATGCTTCCCTCGGGCTGCCCATTCCTTATAACTATGTGAGTATCTGATCATCCTTCCATTAACTCTTGACTTCTTTTGGCTAATATGCTCTTTCTCAGGTGTCTCCGGAGCTATTCCTGAGATTAGGAGGATGCATTATGGCTTGTGCGAGGCAATGGTTGCCAAGGTATTTCATACTTTCCCCATTTTCTTTTTTATCCTTTCCTATATTCCTTAGGATGGGAGGATTGCTGCCTTGGAGAGCCAAGTTAGTTCTTATGAGTAGGAAATTGCATAGTAGGATGCACTGATTCAGGATATGACACAGAGGCTAGAGTAGATTGGACTAGCATCCGTGGGTTCCCCGGTGCTCCATGGGGATGATTCAAAGTATGGTTCTGATAATGACTTTTGACCCATAGGGATTTTTTCCTGTATTTCCTGTAAACACAAACACATGTATATTTTCCTTTTTCTTTTTCCCTCCCCCTTGTTTGTTCATCATTTTATTTTAGCATCTTAAAAATGAAAACTTACCTTTGGTAAAAAGAAAAATCTTTTTTTTTTTGTTTTTTTTTTTTTTTGTGGTTTCCAATGTTTAGGCATAATTAATTCCATAACTCAAGTCATAATTAGAATAATCAGGATAACATGAGAATCCAAATACTTCCTCATTCTATTACTAAGTGAATTACATGATAAGGGGAACAACTTTCCTACCATAGATAGGATAGGTGACTAACAAGGTGGGGAGACAACTCTTGAGGTGGGTGAAAGTTCACTAACTCCTCTGTGTCTGTCACCTCGAGCCCAAATTGTTGGCTGATGTACATAGGCAAATAAAAGGATGTGTGAGTCAATCCCATTAACCTAACATAATTGTAGCCAGGGATCTTCATCAGAAAATCTTCTTATGGCCTCCCTGAGCACCTCCATGTAATATCTTGCATAGTTCTTTCCTACAAGTACTTCTCCCAATCAGTGATAACGTCAAATTTCAAAACTTCCCTCTTATCCTAGTAGCAAAGAGCTCCGAGTGGGCCTCCTTTTAATGGTTTGGTTAACATCAGTTTCTCGAGGAGCCAAATCTAAAAATGGTAGGACTCCCTTGATAATGATCTAGTCTGAATCTGTGGCCATAGCTCATGTCATCCAATCCCTTGAATGTTTCTGCATGAACCGTAGGGATGATGTCACCTCCTTTCTTCAATTGTTTTACCACCTCAATCAGAAGGGGTTGTGCACCACGCCCAGGAGTGCAGAGAACATAACGAGCTATCATGCAAAGTAAATAAGCATCTTGTGATCTCCATTGATGGATTTCGCCCATTGGTAGATATTGGATGAAGATCTGGGCCACTTTCAGAATGTCAATCTTCCCATACCTGACGAATTGCTTTACTTCCTCTTCTTTCCATCTGAAGAAGTCCTGAATTTCCTCTGAATAATCTTTCTTCAAAGATGGCTGGAACAGCCTGCCTTTGGGTGGAGATAAAATACAAACCTACAATTCTTCGAGTGTTAGGCAGATTTCAACCAATCCAAACCGTAATACATGTAAATTGGTATCCCAATATTGGGGCACCTTTCGGAGTAACTGATGATGTAATTTCACACACCCGATCTGATCGAGGAATGGCACATTCATAGATTTCAGCAATCCTGGCACCCTCATGTTCATGTCTAAGGTCCATTTCCTCAACGTCTCATCCAACGAGCTCATGAATTTTCCTGAAAACAGCATAAACACAAGAGTTATGATGATTTATCAAAGCCTTACTCATTAACTAATGACTCAAACAAGCCTTTACCATTGTTGCATCAAGCTCTTCTTCTTTTTTTTGATTGATCAAGGGTAGGGAATAAACTAGCCTTGATAAACTGGTGTCAAGTGGAAATTTTATTTTAGGGGATGGAATCCTGGATAAGAGTTGATGGACCAATGGGTGGATGACAGATACCTAATGGCCTTTAATGCAAATGGTGATTCTTAGGGCTAGAATTCTGGATAAGAAGTGACGAACCAATTGGTGGATGACAGATACCTAATGGCCTTTCATGCCAAATGGTGATTCTTAGGGGACACAAACTATGATGATCTTTTGAGATACTTTGGTTATTAATTGAGGAATCAATTTATTACCTTTAGATGGTTGAGACCACACTTGCACATGTCAAGTTTCCTACGTATCCCTCAAAAGGAATCAGGTCTAACGTAGTTCAGGCCATTCACCCTTTCAGACATAGTATTTCTTGAGTTGATCCATGTTGAGTATTTCTTCGCCGTTGTGGTCTATGAGTTTTATAGATTTTCCTAGTAAAATCTCTTTGACGGTGAATGGGCCACTCCAATAGGGCCTGAATTTTCCTCTTGGGTCATGAATTGGGGCTCTTTGTTATCGAAGAACAAGTTCACCCTCCTCTATGTGGCGGGGTTTCACATTCTTGTTAAAGGCCCTGGCCATTCTCATTTGATATTTTTTTAGATTATCCATAGCTTTCATGCACCTTTCATCAAGAAAATTGAACTCGTCATGTTTGGCCTTCACCCACTCTCCTTCAAGTAGCTGACTATCAAGGAGCACCCTTAGGGATGGTACCAGGATTTCCATGGGTAGAACTGCCTCAACCCCATATACCAAAGAGAAAGGGGTGACCCCTGTCTAGGATCGTACAGAAGTCCGGTATGCTCATAAGGCAAGGGGTAACTTATCAGCCCAATCCTTGTGTGTTTCTACCATTTTCTATAGGATTACTTTGATGTTCTTGTTGGTTGCTTCTACTACCCCATTGGTCTGTGCCCTGTAAGTGATAGAGTGATGTCTTTTGATACCGAACTTTGTTTGGATTTTGTCAGTCTTGCCTCAGAAATGGGATCCCTGATTTGATATTAATTCTTGAGGCACTCCATACCGGCTAATAATGTTTTCCTGAATGAATTTAACCACCTTAGCAGATGTGAGGACCACATAGGACTAAGCTTCTACCCACTTGGTGAAATAATCAATGGCTACCAAGATGAACTCGTGACCATTAGATGCCTTGGGGTTGATCTTTCCAATGATGTCGATGCCCCAAGTGGAGAATGACCAAGGTGAACTAAGAGAATGCAACTCTATTGGTGGGATATGTATGATGTTAGGGAATATCTGACACTTGTCGCATTTCTTGACAAAGTCCACACAAGCTGCTTCCATTGTGTTCTAGTAATATCCCATCCTGAGGATCTTCTTAGATAACATCTTAGCATTCATGTGGGGTCCACAATGACCTTGATGAATTTCCTCCATGATGGTTGTAACTTGTTCCTCATCCACACACAATAGTTGTATTCTGTCATAGGATCTCTTGTATAACAGATCCTCTTGAAGAATAAATTGGGTGGCATATCTTCTCAAAAACTTCTTTTCTCTGTCAGTTGCCTCAACTAGGTACTTCCTTTCCCTGGTGAAATCCACTATATGAGCGAACCAAGACTGTCCATCCACAGTGAGAGAGTTCACTAAATTATGATAAATGGGTCTGCTTCTTTGTTCTACCAACAATGGTCAAACCCTAGCCATAGGGTTGCATTCTACTATGGAAGCCAAGGTTGCAAGGGCATTAGCAAACTTGTTATTGTCCCTCTGGAAGTATTCGAACTAGATCTTCTCAAAGTGTCCAATCACCTCTTCCAGATGTTCTTGATATGGCTTCAATTTTTCATCTCTAGTCTTCCACTTTCCCTGTGTCTGGCAAATGATGATGGATGAATCACCGTAAACCTCAATCCTTTTCACTCCAATAGTCAAAGCAGTTTCGAGCCCCAAGGCATAAGCTTCATATTCGACAATATTGTTGATACAGGGGAAATCGAGGTGAAATGATGAAGGCAAATAAAGGCCGTCAAGAGTGACAAGCAATATTCCCGCACCATATCCCTTCTAATTGGCTGCTCCATCAAAGAATAACTATCATTTAGTAATTGTATCTTCTTCCTCTATTACAGTGATTCCTTCATCGGGAAAGGCATCATCCAAGTATCTTCCATGTTCTGTGGGGTGGGCAGCCAAATGATTGGCTATGGCCTGCCCCTTGATAGATTTTTGAATAACATAGGTGATGTCAAAACTCTGATAGCAAAAGCAACAAATGGGGCATCCTTCCTATGAGGGCTGATTTATGGAAGAGGTATTTGATGGGATCCATTCTTGAGATCAAGGGCACTAGATAGGAAACCATGTAGTGTTGTAACCTTTTTGTTGCCCAAATCAACGCAGTAGAGGTTCTTTCCAAAGATGTGTACCATGTCTCATATTCCAGGAATTTCTTACTAAGGTAGTATATGCCATGCTCTGCCCCTTCTTTTGTCTTCTTCTTTGCTAGGAAAGAGCCCATGGAATATTCTCCCATGGATAAGTACAATAGAAGTGGTTCACCTTCCACCGGTAGTGTCAAAACTGGTGGGTGCATGAGGTATCCCTTGATTTTGTTAAAAGCATGTTGGCATTGGTCATTCCATTCTATGGGATGATCCTTTTTCAGTAGCTTGTAAATTGGTTCACAGATTGTAGTCAACTGAGCTATGAATTTGCTAATATACTGGATGTGACCCAGAAATCCTCGTATCTGCTTCTCAGTCTACAATGTGGGCATTTCTTGAATCGCCTTGATCTTGATAGGGTTGACTTCAATGCCTCTTTCACTCACCAAGAAACCTAACAACTTTTCTGCTGTTACCCCAAATACACACTTCTGAGGGTTCAACTTCAGCTGATATTTCTTGATTCTTTCAAAGAAATGCCTTAGCGCGGGAATATGCCCCTGTCGATCTTTTGACTTTACTATCATGTCATCCACATAGATCTCCACATCCTTGTTCATCATGTCATGCAATATGGTCATAGTTGCTCTCTGATAAGTTTCCCCAGTGTTCTTCAGTCCAAAAGGCATCACCTTGTAATAATAGGTTCCCCATGGAGTGGGGAAGGCTGTCTTCTCATGATCTTCTGGGTGCATGCTTATTTGGTTGTATCCTGAGAATCCATCCATAAATGATAACAAAGCATACCCTACTGTATTATCCACCAATACATCAATGTGAGGTAATGGGAAGTCATCTGTAGGGCTCACTTTGTTAAGATCTCGGAAGTCCACTCACATTTATACCTTGCCATCTTTCTTTGGTACTAGCACAATGTTTGCCAACTATTGGGCGTACTTCACCACTTGTAGAAACCCTGCATTCCACTGCTTCACAACCTCTTCTTTGAGCTTTTTGCTCTATTCTGGATTCATTCTTCGGAGCTTTTGTTTTACTGGTTTTTCCTCAGGGTAAGTCAGCAATTGATGCTGCATGATATTGGGGTCGATACCAAGTATATCCTCATAAGACCAAGCAAAGACCTTGACAAATTCCTTCAGAAGACTAATCATCTGTTCTGCTTCTTCATCATCAAGGGTACTACTAATTTCTACCTCTCAAAGGCATTAGTCGATTCCTAGATTAATAACCCGAGTATCCCCACAGATGGGTTAGGATTTCTTTGGTTTGCATTGTTTTATTAATTCCTGATTTTTATTAAGATCATCATCAGAAAAAGGAGGCAAGTCATACTAGGAATCAAAAATTTCATTCATGAAAGGAGTAATAGAGTTACTCTCGACATACAAGGACTCTGGACTCTCCTCGAGAGAGGAGGCCGACACGAAATCATAAACAACATACTCGACTACAGACTTGATAACTGGTTTGATGCTTTCGCCAGAGGTATTCAGGCTGGTTGACTCAATAGCATGAGCAAACTTGAAGTTTTCTCCAATGCTTGTCTAGTTCAATAGTGGTTCAATAGCTTGATGAATGACGAGGTGTGGCAAAGGGCCTTCTTCTCCTTCTAAGAAAGTTGCTACAACTTCTTCAGTGGCGCAATGGTTCTTCTGGATAGGTGCCTGCTTCTTCATGAATACCAACTGGTCAATCTCATGCTCTCGGTAGCCGAACTTTCTTAGGGATGAAGATTGGTGGAGACTGCTCAATCCTCTTTCTATAAAGTCCATCTTTTTAAACCTGTTGAGGGATGCCATCCTGGTGCCTCGATCACATCTTTGACCACCTTCACGGACCTTCCCATTGTAGTTAATTAGGTCACAGTATATGCAAACCATCATTCTTTGTGCTCTTCTTTGCTTTGCATACGCATTTCATCCTTTAAAAGGATGAGGCTTGAGCTCATGTAGATCTTGGGCTCTTGGTTCTTATAGGAGGCAGCAGATGTAATTTTTCAAATCAATGGGAAGCAGTAGACTCCAAGTGAGCCTTATCTTCTTTGTCCATTCTCTTTTTAGGAAGACTCGAGGGCTAGGTGCCTCCTTCGATTGGACCAATGTTGTAGGGTCACCAGAGGAAGACCCAAACTCAATCAATGCAATTTCTGCTATCCAATGATGCAACTATCTTGCTTACTTTCATTGGCTATCATTTTCTGTTGTTCCACTTTATGAGTCACCCAGTCGAACTCGTCTTGGAAAAATACTTCAAATCCTAGTTGCAGCTTTATGGCGGTTTCATCAAACCATGGCTCCACATTTCCTTAGAAAGGTAAATCCTCTCCTTCCTTTACAAAACACCCATTGAGAGTAGGGTAGTAAGAGATGGAGATCTTCCTAGTCATCCTCAGCACTTTTTGCCCTTTGGTGGTCAGAGGAGTGTACCCAAGACCATTCTTTCCTTTGTTCACCGCCAAACTAAGCTACTTAGAACTCCTTGATGATATTTCCCTAGCCCCATGCCAGGAAAATATTGCATATTCTTCATCATCTGATTCACTGGCGGACTCCAGATAGCTTCATAGTTTGTTATGATTTCTCCTTTGGAACTTCTTTAGCAATGGCTGCGCAAGTTGTGTCTACATCAAAACCACTTAGTTGGACTTCCTGGTCTTGTTCTTCCCCATTTTCAATATTAGCTAAGGTATTAACCACTTCAGGTGCACTGGCTATTGTGATCACCCTTCGTTCATGAATGAACTTCATTTTTTAATGGAGACAAGAGGACACTACCTTCACATGATGCAACCAAGGCCTTCCCAAGAGAATGTTAAAAGCTGTCGGTATATCAATGACTTGGAAATCAACATCAAACTTCACTGGGCCAATCTTTACGGTAAGGATAAGGATGCCAAGGATCTTCCTCTTGGTATTGTCATATGCCCGTATGGTTTGGGTAGTCAGCCTCATTTCTTCCAAGTTGATGCCAATACTCTTTGTCGATCTCAATGGTAGGACATTCAAAGTGGACCCATTGTCAACAAGAACCTGGGGAATCACCTTGTCAAGACATTCTACCATGATGTGAAGAGGTCGATTATGCTGGACCCCTTTGGGAAGTTTTGAATCTAAGAACATCAATGATTGCACTGCATATGTGGCCCCTACTATATGTACGAGATGTGCCTAATTTATCTCGATTGGCACCTGTACATTAGTGAGAGACTTCAAGACTACTTCACGGTGTGTGGGGGATGCCATCAACAATCCCCAAATTGAGATATTCGCTTGGGACTTCTTGAGTTGAGAAAAGACTGGGTTCTCTGGCTCTTTCTTCAACCTACTAGTTCCAGCCTCATTAGCCTTTGATTGTTCTACTACTAGAGCCTTGCCCTTGTAGTCTTTTTCACTTCTAGTTTCCATCACGTTGACAAGTTTCTTCACAATAATCTCTGTGGGATAACAATCTTCATCATCACTATTTGTTATGGTGATTATCCCTACCATAAGGTCATCCTCTTCTTCTGATTCTCCTTCCCAGATTGGGGTGGGAAGTCGAGGTCCTCCACAAATATCCACAGCCCTGCCTCTACGACTGTGTCGTCTAGCCCTATTTCCTCCAGATCATTCAACTGCTCATGGTAGTAACGATCACCGATAGTTACTTCTCCCAGCATATTGTCAATATCTTCCACTCTTTCTTGCATCCTCAATGTGTTTGAGTATATTTCTCACAACTTTTCTTCCATCTCTAATGTGGATTCCGGTTCATCCAGATAAACTTGCATCAGCTCTCTAGATCCTTCATCACTTTTTTAATCTTACATAGAATCATTTCCTCCCATGCAGAGGGAAGGGTAAATGCCACCTGTTGGATCAGCTATTAGATCATCACCACCAATAGTATAGACTGAGAAACATGTCGGATGATCTGGTGAGAAATATTCTGACTCATCATCATTGTCATTGTACCAAGGCCCTTGGTAGTTATCCTAGTTTGGATACCCATCTTCACTAATGTCTCCCTCACTCGGTTCTCCCTCAAATTCCTCTTAACCATTGAATTTTCCTATATCCAAACGCTCGTAGTATTTAGAGCGTATGGACCAGAAGATTTCCATAGGGTTGGTTTTGACATCAATGGCTCGAAGCAGGACCAAACCTGATTCATCATCCTCTGTGTCACTCCCTATGTGGATTAGGGAGGTGTGCTCTTTGAGCTATTCCCCTATGGCCAATGCAGTTACTGCTCTAAGAAGATCAACTGTAACCTCTTCAACTACCTCTAGATTATCCTCTGAAGATATAGTGGGCTGAATTAGAGAAGTGGGATCACCCTCCTGGTCTTCTCCTAAAGCATTCACCGATCCCATTGATGAAGTCATCCTTAGGGAGTCTGGTAGCATAAGCATATCCTTCCCATTGTACCCGTTCTTCCATCCTTCTTTTTGGTTATATAGCAAACCTTGAGAATGGGATTGGTATGAGGGTGATAAGGGATATGAAGTGGGATGGTATGAAGATGATGTAATATGAGAGGTTGGATATGAAGATTGGGGGTGATAGGATGAGGAGATTCCTTCTCCTTGATGGTGGGGGGAAGGTTGATGGTATGGTGGAGGTTGGTAATATGGTGAACGTGGGAGGTATAGCAGAGGTTGGTAATATGGTATGATGGATTCTTCTATTGATGAGGAAGGATGAACAACGGGAGTCCGATCTTCTGATTCTTCCTCTGAGGATTCTCTTCTTTTGGGAGCCCTTATAACTTTGGCCCTTTGACTCATGAGTTTCCTGTGAGCGCGGGCATTCATATGATTTTTCCTAGCTCTAGGTATAATTAGTTGAGTGGGGTCACTCTCTTTGGCTTCTTCGTCTAGATTGTTCACATAATCAGGGAGTGGTTTGGAGTTGACATTGGGAGGTTGCTTCACCTTGACCTCAATGGTTCCGTTGTCTACCAAGTCTTGGATTGCATGCTGTAAACCCAAACATCTTTCAGTGTTGTGCCCCTTCTGAGTGTGGTAAGCACAATATTCATGATCCCTGTACCAAACTGGAGGAGGGCTACTGATCACTCTTGGAGCCATTGTCCCTAGCAATCCTTGTTTCTTTAACTTCTTATACACTATCGTCATGGGTATTACCAAATTAGAGAACTATCTTTTTAGATGAGCGGCCTTTTGGGAGGGTGCATCTACTTGTATTATGAATGGCTGTGAAGAAGTGGCTGGTGAGCCTGACTACTGAACTGCACTCACCAAATTAGTTTTTGACTCTTTCCACGTTTGACTCTGGTGTTCTTCCCTGTATCTTGGGAGGATCCTTGATACTAAGCTTCCCTTAGGATTCTGTTCTCCACATGTGTACCGATGGCTATTAAGGCATCAAAAGTTTACAAATGTTTATAGCAAAGAACATCATAATAAGGCTTTGACAAGTTCTTTATCAACATCCCCACTTGCTTTGCTTCTAAAGACCGATTTGCCATCTTGGCGGCCTCATCTCTAAACCTCATCAAGAAGGCGATGAATCCTTCTCTAGGCTACTATCTCAACATCTCAAGCTCCCGACGTTACACATCTACCTTAGTATTGTATGAGTACTACTTTGTGAAGGCTTTTACCACTGTTGTCCAATTCTGAGTTTGGAATGACTCCACCTGTGTGAGCCACCTTAGAGCTGGGTCCTGATAGGATTAGCATGAAGGCTTGCCCTATCTGGTTGTCTGCAAACTGCCATGACTTAGCGATGCTGAGGAAGACTTTGAGATGAGCCTTTTGGGGTCTCCTGACCCATCAAACCTATCGGTCTGCCACTTGAATTTCTTGGGAATCCTTACCCCAGAAAAGAAACTCATTTCATCTGAAACTACTATTTGGCTTTCCACACTCTTCCCCTACTCGGAAAAAAATTTCTAACTTTTCTAATTGCTCCCTGACTTTCCTTTCTCTATCCATTTCTAGGGGTTCCATTTGGACGTGTGCTGTAAATTCCTCTTCCCCATCTTCAATCACTGCCCTGGGAGGAGGGACCCTAGAATAGACCCCTCATTGGCCATTTTGATGGGTAGGTGAAGATCCTCTTTGACCAGTTGGTTTGACTTGCTCTGGTTCTCCTGAGTCAACTAGGGAAGAGTTCCCACGATAACCTGTAACTCCATTTTGTCCCACATCTCCTATAGTCGGTGTCGGCTCATTCCTGGGATCAGCTCTAGGAGGGTTTTGAAGTGCATGCAATATCTAAGCTATCCCTCTCTTGACTCAGCCATTTCTGTTTGCAAGGTCTCCACAGGATGGACCCAAGCCTGTTAAGGTGATTCAGAGTCATGTGGATCCATACTAACTAGGCTATAATCACTTGGTAGTAGACAATCTTGGAGAGATGACGGAGGGGACATTGGAATTAGGCGAGTCAATCGATTACCATGACGAGTCAAAAGGGACCATGGAGAATACTTGAGGTGTGGAATTATGCCTAAACCAAATAAGGCTTATTTTAGGATTCCTGAATTCCCAACTCCTTGTTCACACATTTACTAGATTAACAACCAATGATCCATCCAAAGTTAGTCCGCTTAATGATAGGGGTGGATAGGGTTTGATGCCCCTGGTCCACCCAATGTCATAAACGAGAGATTCATACAAATGGCTTATCGAGAATATTCCCATAAGACATTCCCTGTAATAAAGCCATGCTTTCCTTACTCTTTTCTCACTGGGTGTCCTTCCTCCTTATTTTCTCAAGACTTCTCAGAACTTTTCATGACTCTGATGGGATTGCCCCTAAGTCATGTATTTCTTAAGGAGGAGGGACACCTTCTATCTGAAACTCACTTAGGAAAGCAATTCTTTATGACGAGAATATAATGTAGGAACATTCCTTTTCAAGATCGTAAACAAGTTCTATAGTTAGCTTGTGGCGCTCCTAGCTTCTTCATCTATTTACTACATGATGCTGAGTATGCAGTGGATGCAATAGGACCAACAAGGCTTCCTTGATAGGATCTATATATGCAAGGTACGTGATCATTTTGATATATCCATAGGTATGAGATCAAGGGGGGACTTCTTTTCCCATTACTCGTGACGACATATGAGGTTAAGCAACTGGCCACGGTGTGGTGAAATTGTGAGTGATTGTGTGCAAAAGTATAATGCGAGAATATCATTATTCGATCTCAGAATGTCATAAAGTGCACGAACTTCCTTGAGGATGCTGGCACAATTATGAACATCCTCGCCGTTAAACAATACCCCACACCCTTATACAGGAAGTGGGTATCATTTGCTTTCAGAGTACTCTCCATGACATGCGCTGACCTCCCGGAGGGTGCCGGTATGACAGGGAGTCCCTCACCAAATGATTTCACTTCGAGCATAATGCATGATGCGGTTAGTGAATACAATTACAAACATGGGTTAGCCAAACACGTTTTTAAAAAAATGTGGTGGAAAATGTTTTTTCATTTAAAGGTAGCATCTAGTATCAGAAGCTTGACATTTATCCCTAGTGGAGTTGCCACTATGAGGGTAGCGGCCGGAGATGATGAGACGTCTCTCTTCCCTTCGGGGGGAAAGGACTTGCATCTGTCCTCTCTCCTCTCTTTCTCTTTCATGTGAGGGAGGGGAGTGTGACATGTGTGCTTACCTTGCGGGCCCCGCACCGTCATATTGCCGCCCGGTGATACGTGGAGGCCTATTTCACAATAGTGTGAAATTCGTCATTTGAGACGGGGGTTTGATGACAGTCCAATATGGGGATCGGGATCATACAAATGTGAGTTTGGAGTCACTACCTAGGGTTATGGGCCTCGGACCTTGGGGTGGGCCCAATTCCTGAGAAAAGGGCCCAAATTTTGGTTTGGTCCAAAGATTTAGGGTAAGTGTCAGGATGTAAAATTGGGAAGGTGTTAGGCACCCAATCTACCCAGTTCGACAGGTCTTCCTACTAGATGCTTAAAAATGAACATTTTCTATAATTATTACTATTCCACATGCATGGCTAACTTATCACACATATATACATTGATTGAATTTAAACTACTATATACACTAAGATAAGGTCCATATAAAGTCTACATGATGACAAGTTGGTGGAGAAACTGTACCTAAACTTAATCCCTATTTTGGGTCAAGAGGGGTAAAGGGGTGGGCCCCTGATTAGTACTATCTCAGACTATCTTTTGTGTTCTCTTGGCTTAGGGGAAGATGATCTTAACCTCTAACTTCCTTTCTTGAGAGACGTTGACTGTGATGGTATTTGGATAGGGTTCCGACTAGGAACGGTTACTTTCAGATTTAGATTTGGATAAAGCTTTGGCTAGGGAAGGCTATTTTTAGGCTTAGGATGAGGTGGCACTCCAGTAGAGCTTTCATTGGGGATAGGCTAGGGGAGGGCTAGGCTGAGGTGGCACTTCGATAGAGCTTCCACTGGGAATGGCTATTTCTGGAAAGATTCCAAGGGCACTCAGACAGAGCTTCTGCTAGGAACTGTTATTTTTGGAAAGAAACTAATTCACCTAAAATTGGATTGAAGATCCCCAAAGCCCCGAAGAACACTTTGAAGATCTAAATAGAACTTCAGATCTTGACAAAGATCTCTTCGTAGACCCAAAGAACCTCAAGGGGGGAGGCATTTCTATTTTTTGTAAAAACCAAGAACACTCAAAGGGGGGAGGCTAAGAACATACTATTTTTGGAAAAAAATGGATTGGGCTAAAAACTTGGATTGAAGATCTTTAAAGTCCCGAAGGACATTTCGAAGATCCGAACAAGATTTTGGATTTTGACGAAGATCGCTCCGAATACCTGAAGAAAATTAAAAGGGGGAGGGGAGGAGGAGAGAGGGTTTCACTACTATGGAGTGAGGTGGGGTTGTTTGGTGTGTAAAATCCAAAGGAGGGGGGTATTTATAGGATTTTCGGACCAATGGGTAAGAGGGAGAAATTTTAACGAATGGACAAAAGAGGGTTTTTGGACTAAAATGGGTGAAGAGGGCTTCTATACAATGGGTAAAAGGGATTCTTGGACTAAAATTGTGGAAGAGGGCTTTTATCCAATGGGTAAAAGGGGTTTTTTGGGAGAGAGAATTCTTAACCAAAAAGAGGGTTTTTGGTCTCAAGTGGGTGAAGAGGAAATCTCTTCACCTAATGGGCAATGGAAAACCAATTTCGACCATTGATGGCAGCGCATAAGATTGGGCCGAAGTGCACGGGACATGGCCAGCACAGGAGGGCAGGCAATGTGTACAAAGTGTGCAGGCAATGCCATGGGTGTGCGATACATGGCACGCGGGCAGTGGTATGGGTGTGTAGGCAGTGGCATGGGTATGCGGAGAGTGGCATAGGTATACGGAACCTGGCACACGGGGCAGCCCACACATGGGCACTGGTAGGGTAGCAGGCAAGGCTGGTTGGCCACTATGCACCAGTCGCACGGGATGGGAAGCAGCAAGGCAGGCTGAGCACTAGGCAGCAACCGCACGGGCTGGGCAGCAACAGGCACAGGGGCTGGCAGCAGCCTGTGGGCGCATGGGCTACAGCCAATGGGGGCGTTGGCAACAACCTAAGGGCATGCGGGTTGTAGCCAGTGGGGGCACTGGCAGCAGCCTACGGGTGCGTGGGCTACAGCAAGTGGGGCCACAGGCAAGGTTATGCGAGGGCTCGGGCCAAGTCATGCAGGGGTGTGGGCTGGGTCATGCAGGGGCATGGGCTGTGTCATACGGGGGTAGGCATCTGATGCTGTGTGGGCTGACCTGCTACCTAGTGCGTGTAGCACGTGTGCAGGCAGGGCTAGTTAGGCAGTAGGCATGGGCTGTCATATGCTAGATAGTAGCCAACATGTGCAGTGCGCGCGATCATGAATTTTTCTGGCGACAATCACAGGAGATTCGACAGTCCGATTCTAATATATCGTCAGAGTCGTATTTCCGAGCACTATCCATCTATATAGTTATCTTGACCATATTCCTTCATATATAGAAAGTCAAAATTGGACCCTCTTCTCTCTCACGTAGGGGTTTTTAGGGTTTTAGGCAAGGGAATGTTTCTAGATTATTTGGGTAGGTAGGGAGTGAATTTGGGGGTATTAGTGTAGGTAGGTGATTTTTCCAAGTTTCTAGCAGGCTTGCTAGTGTGTATGGCATACGCATAGGGAAAATATAATTTTCCAGGGTTGATCACGGGAGATCTGGTGGTTTGATTTAGACGTGCCATATATCGTCGAAATTGTATTTCCGAGCACTATCCATCTATAGGGTTATCTAGACCAGAATCCTTCATATACAAAAAGTCAAAATTGAACCCCATATGGGGTTTCCAGGGTTTTCAGGTAGGGGAATGTTTTCAGGTTTTCTTAGTCCATTTCATTATAGCCAGAGGAGGGTGAAAAAATTGGGTGCCTATAATATAGACCAACCGGTCGTGCCAAAAGTCTCTAGCCATTTAGGCTTCTAGAGACCAAAATAGTTTTGGAACTGATCTGAAACTCATTGTGCCTACTTAGAACCTATTAAATACCTAAAAAGAAGGGATAGTGTGCCCAACTACAGGAGTGAAAGGGGACCCTAAAGTGAACCTAAACAGAAAGGGTAGAGACAAAAATGACCTTATATAGTCTAGTTTGATTTTAATTATGATGTAAGTATCTTGTGGTTGTTGATAGAATGATACACATTGGTTTAGGAACCTAAATCACCTGGCAAGGATACCCGGTGATGGGAACTCAACTGTAACAACTGTGATTTGGGTAACAAGGTGAGGGGTGCTTGAATTTATTTTACAAAGTGTTTCTACATTATTTTCTATTTTTTGAATGAATTATATGTATGTATGATTTTTTATGTTACTACTATGCATGTTGTTGCTATTAGTATTTGTTACCTTGTGAATATGGATTGGTAAGACTGTGGACAAGTTTCTGGACTGCAAAGGGAAGTGAGGTAAGCCATTTTGATTATGTGATCGTGTGTTATAAATATGGAATGTGGCTATATGGATGTGGTTCACAGTTGTAACTATGGTAGTGACGGTCTGGGGCACAGTGTGGCTGAGGTGTGTATCCTGTACTGTGGGCCTAAAGGTCAGTAGCATAGTTATGATTCTGACTCTGATGGTCTAGGGCACGGTGTGACTGAGGTTCTGTCCAGTACCGTGGGCCTAGAGGTTAGAGGATGTGTATGAATGATGGGTGGTAATGACTGTAACAATGATGGTTTGAGGCACGGTTTAGCCGAGGTGCGTTTGCAGTACCATGGGCACAGAGGTCGGTATTACAGTGATGGCCACTATTGTATGATATGGAAGCATATAGAATGCATAATTAGGATTCAAAAATCCTGGTGCTACACCCCTTGCAGTAGGGGGTTAGGTACTGGCTAATCCCAAAGGGTGGTATGTTATTGAGAGTACAACGTACTATACTCCGAGGCAGACATAGCATGGGTGACTGATGTGTAGGATTCTGGGATCGTGGCAATTCACTGCACGGGTGACCGATGTGTAGGATTCTAGGACCATGGTAGTCTATAGCATGGGTGACCGATGTGTAGAATTCCAGGACCATGGCTGTCTATTTGGGGTTACCTTTGGAGGTTTGCGGGGAGACCAATTGTGTAGGATTTCGAGACTTGTAGACTTCTGCTTGCAGTGAGCTTGTATTCCTGAGGCCCAATGTACAGGGTAGGGAATGCCACCTATGTTGTGTAGCACCTATACCATATGGTGGACCTAGTAATGGAAATAGGAAAATAAATAAATTGATTCATATACATCATATGCCTGTGTGGAACTTACATTGCATCTTATATTTTGTGTCTTGCTCTTAATAGATTGATATGCATCATATGTCTATGTGGAACTTACATTGTATCTTATATGTTGTGTGCTTGCTTGCGCCCACCCCTCATTGAGCATTCCCGTGCTTACCCCTGTCCTTTATCTTTCTAGATGCTGAGGCAGGATGAACTCTGGCAAAGAGCATGAAGTTTGTGTCTACGAGACACTAGGATGCTGATGGGCATCACTCCTACTATTCCAATTACTCCTTTTGATGTAAATATTGATGAAATATGTAAGATGTAAATATTGATGAAATATGTAAGATGTAAATATTACACCTTGTGGGTTGTTAATAGACGAATCTTGTATATTTGTAATTTATCTACGAATCTTGTATATTTGTAATATATCACTTTAGTACAATACCAGTGATATTTGTATGATTTATTTTAGCGTACTCTAATTTTAGTTGTGGTCTTGATGGCATTTGCGAAGTTAAGATACTACATCTGTGATTCTGGAGGGTTAGGTTGATTGGATGTGGGTGTCCAGTGCCACATACCTTGGCCAATTTTGGCAGGGTGTGACACTTTGTGGGTTCAGAGGACTATATACAAGACCAATCTTGGTTAATCCCTCTACCATTTGGTATATGGGAAAGCATGTCATCTACCTATTGAGTTAGAGCATAGGGCATTCTAGGCCATCAAGAAACTCTACTTTGATTTGTTTGATGCTGGTACTTATCGTCGTATCCAACTATCTAAGTTGGAAGAGATTAGGAATGATGCCTATGACAACTCAAGGATTTATAAGGAGAAGACCAAAGCCTTCTATGACAAAAACATTCTGCAAAAATCTTTTTCGGTTGGCGATAAAGTACAACAACAATAATCTAACCTTATCCCAACTGAATGGGGTCGGCTACATGGATCCGATATGGAAAAAGGAAAGTAAAGAAGCAAAAGAGAGGACAAAAAGAAGAAACTTGGGGATAAAAGAAGAAAGTATAGCAGTATAGAAAGACACATCATGGAAACATCCCTTATAGGGGGTCTGCAACATGGGTCCTTGCCCTCCACAAAGCTCTATCCGAAGTCATACTAGGGTCAAGCCCTACACTGTGCATATCATTTCGGACCACTTTGTTAATGGTCATCTTTAGCCTACCCCAACCTTTTCTAGCTCCCTCCAAATGAATCTGGTCACTCTTCCTTACTGGGGCCTCCATAGGTCTTCGTTGAACATGGCTATACCACCTCAATCGGCTCTCATGGAGTTTATCTTGGATTGGTGCAACCCCCAAATCATTTCTAATATGCTCATTCCTTACCCTATCTCTCCTAGTCTTACCGCACAAGTCTCTCAACATTTTCATCTCCATAACACTCAATTTATTCAAAGTACTCTTCTTAACTGCCCAACATTCTGCTCTATACGTCATAGCTGGGTGAATAACTATTTTATAAAATTTTCTCTTGAGTTTAATAGGCATTTTTTTTGTCATATAACACTCTCGATGCACCTCGCCACTTCATCCACCCCACTTTAATCTTATGGGTAACATCATCCTCTATATCCCCCTCTTTGTCAATGATAGACCCTAGGTATTTAAAACAATCCCTCCATGATAATTCCTATTCCTCAAGCTTCACCACTCCCTCCCCTCCTCTAGCTTGAATAAAGGGGCACATCATATATTCTATCTTCATTCTGCTTAACCTAAAACCTCTTGATTTTAATCTTGATCTACATAGCCCCAATTTAGTATTAATTGCATCCACAATTTCATCCATCAACACAATATCATCAGCAAATAGCATACACCACGGAACCTAGTCTTGGATGTGCCTGGTTAGGTCATCCATAATGAGTGCAAATAAATAAGGACTTAGAAAAGATCCTTGGTGTAACCCAATTGTGATTGGGAATTTGTTACATTGTCCCTCTATCGTTTTGACACTCATCACCACTCCATCGTACATGTCTTTGATTATATCTACATAGCTGATCTTACCTCTCCTCTTCTATACTCTGTCATATTCTTTCTCTAGGTCAATAAAGACCATATGGAGGTACTTTCTGTGGGCTCTAAAAACTTCCATAAGCTCCTTAGGAGGTAAATAGCTTCTGTTGTTGTTGATCTCCCTGGCATAAAACCAAATTGGTTCTCCGATACTTTGGTTTCCTTTCTTAGGTGGACTTAATAACCTTTTCTCATAGTTTCATGGTTTGGCTCATAAGTTTTATGCCTCTATAGTTATTGTAATTTTGGATATCTCCTTTCTTCTTTTAAATAAGAACCACAATGCTTCCCCTCCACTCATCTAGCATAGATTTTGTACTCAAGATTTTTTTAGACAGTTTGGTTAACCAAGTCACCCCGTGTCCTCCCAAGCTCTTCCATACTTTGATTGGGATCTCATCCGGTCCCATAGTTTTACCTATATTCATCCAACGCATGGCCTCTTTAACCTCGATTTCACCAACTTACAATAAATGCCCATCAGGTGTATTTGCTTCATGGCTACCCCCCTCCACATCTGGGTTCACCCTATCAATCACAGTATCTCCATATAGTAGGTTACAAAAATAATCACCCCATCTCCTTATAATGTCCTCATTCCTTACCAACACTCTACCATCCTCACTTTTGATGCATCTGATATGGTCCAAATCCCTGCTCATCTTTTCTCTTATCTTAGCTATCCTATAAATCTCTTTTTCTCCCTCCTTTGTATTAAGGTTTTCATACAGATCATCATATTTCTTTGCCTTAGCTTTCCCCACAATCTTCCTAGCCTCATTTCTAGATGTGTGATATCTTTCTCTATCCTCAGGCTCGTTAGTCCTTTGTCAAGTCTTAAAACAATCCTTCTTAGTCTTAATGGTGGCCTAGACCTCGTTGTTCCACCACTAGGTCTCTCTAGAGGTACGTCTCCAACTCTTAGTTAAACCTAAGACTTATTTAGCCACCTCTTTTATGATAGTCATCATTGCATTCTACATCTCATTAGTATTTCTCATAGTCCCACATGCCTCGTTCGATCACTTTATCAAAAAAGAATTTTAAAGGCACTCTGCGTAGTCGCCTCCAATTTATTTTAGGGCATAAATGCATCACCTTCTTATGTTTCCTCATACCAAACTGCATATCCGTGACCATCAGTCGATGTTGTGTCATTAAACTCTCTCCTAGTATAACTTTACAATCTTTACAAAGTAGCCTGTCGGATCTTCTAGTCATAAAGAAATCAATTTGGCTTACATGCAATCCACTCTTATAAGTAACTAAATGTGCTTCTTTTTTCTCAAAAAAGGTATTCACAATGCAAAGGTCATATGCTATTACAAAGTCCAACACTGAGGTCCCCTCTGCGTTCCTCTCCCCAACTCCATATCCTCCATGCACCTCTTCGTAGCCTCTACGATCCTTGCCATATGGCCATTAAGGTCCCCACCAATAATAATTTTCTCCCCCTGACCGAGACCCTACATCATTTCATCCATATGCTCCCAGAATTGTACCTTAACCCTGTCATCAAGCCCTACTTGGGGCATGTAAGCGCAAACTATGTCAAAAATCTCATCCCCGAGCACCAGTTTAATGGTGAGAATCCTATCTCTAAGTCTCTTAACATCTACAATGTCATTTTTAAGATCTTTGCCAACTACTATTCCCACTCCCCCTCTCCCACATTCATTTCCCAAGTACTATAGCTTGAAGTCGTCCAACCCCTAACCCTACCATCTTTCTTTGGCATTGGTACTATGTTGGCCAACCACTAGGGGTACTCCACCACTTGTAGAAACCCTACATTCCACTGTTTCATAACTTCTTCTCTAATCTTTTCACTCCATTCTGGATGCATTATTCTGAGTTTCTGCTTGACAGGTTTTGCCCCGAGGTCGGTCAACAAAAATGTTGCACAATGTTGGGGTCTATCCCTGGCATAAACTCAAATGACCAGGCAAAGACTTCAATGAACTCCCTTAGAAGACCAATCATCTGCCCTGCTTCTTCATCATCCAGGGTAGTACCAATTTTTACCTCTCAAGGGCATTGGTTAGTACCCAAATTAATAACCTGGGTATCCTCACGGATGGTTTGAGCTTTCTTTGGTTTGTATTTTTTTATTAGATCATAATATTTATTAAGATCATCATCAGAAAAAGGAGGCAAGTTGTACTCGGAATAAATTTCATTCATGAAAGGAGTGATGGATTTAACATACACGGACTCTAGACTTTCCTCAAGAGGGAAGATAGACACGTAATCATACATAGAAGACTCAACAACTGACTCGACTACAGACTTGACGACTGGCTTGATGCTTTTATCAGTGGTATTTAGGCTAGTTGACTTAGCAGCATGAGCAAACTTGAAGTTTTCTCCAATGCTTGTCCAATTCAGGAGTGGGTCAACGGCTTGATGGATGAGCAGTGTGGCAACGGGCCTTTTTCTTCTTCCAAGAAAGTCACTACTATCTCTTTAGTGGTGCAATTGTTCTCTTTGACAGGTTCTTACTTCTTCACCAAGATGAGCTGACCCATCTCATGTTCTCTGAAGCCAAATTTTTTGAGGGGGGAGAGGCGGTGGAGACTGCTCAATCCACTTTCCATGAAGTCCAACTTTTCAAGCCTATTGATTGAGGGCATCCCTGCTCCTCGATCACATCTTTGACCACCATCGTAGACCTTTTCGTTGCAGTTGATTTGGGCACAGTACATGCAGACCATCATTATTTGTGCTCTTCTTTTCTTTGTATCCACACTCCTTCCTCTGAAGGGCCTAGGCTTGAGCACATGTAGCTCTTAAGCTCATGGTTCTTGCAGAAGAGAACAAATGTGGCTCTTCAAATCAGTGGAAAGCTGTAAACTCTAGATGAGTATTATCTTCTTTTCCCATTCTCTCTTTAAGAGGACTCAGGGACTTGGTGCCTCCTTTGACAGAGGAAGACCCATTCTCAATCAATACAATTTCTATTATTCGAGTGATGTAGCTATCCTGATCACTTTCCTTGGTTTGCATTTGCTCAAACTCATGAGTTACCCAGTCGAACTCATCTTAAAAGAACACTTTGAACCCTGGTTGCATCTTTGTAATAGTTTTATCAAACCATGGCTCAACATTCCCACAAAAGGGAAAATTTTCTCCTTCCCTTACGAAATATCCATTGAGAGTGGGGTAGTAAGAGGCAGATATTTTCATGGTCATTCTTAGTACCTTCTGCCCCTTGCTGACATTGTTGCTTTTCGATCGGGGGGTTTGAGGTTTATACCCTAGACCCCTTCTTCCTTTGCTCACAACCAAGGTAGGAAGCTTTGGAACACCCTGATGATACTTCCCTAGTCCCATTCCAGGAAAGTATTACATGTTTTTCATCATTTGGCTCACGGGTGGGCTCCAGACTGCTTCAAATTTAGCCGAGATCTTTTCTTCTGGTGTTTCCTTGGCAAGGACCACGCAAGTTACTTCTATTTCAAAACCACTAAGTCGGAGTTCATGGTCTTGTTCTTCTCCCTTTTCAATGCTGGCTAAAGATTAACCATTTTGGGATCTCCGGCTATTGTAATCACTTTCCCCTAGTGAATGAAATTCATTTCTAATGGAGGCTAGAGGATACGGCCTTTGTATGATGTAACCATGGTCTTCCTAAGAGCATGTTGAAGGATGCCGGTATATCAATGACCTAGAAATCAATGTCAAACTTCACTAGGCAGATCATCACAATGATGGAGAGGATTCCAAGGACTTCCCTTTTGGTGTTGTCATATGCTCGCACTGTCTGGATTGATGGCCTCATCTCTTCCATATTGATACCAATACTCTTGGTCGACCTCAAAGGTAGAACATTCAAAGCAGACCCCTTGTTAATGAGGACTTGTGGAACGATCTTATCAATGCATTCCACTATTATGTACAAAACCCTATTGTGCTGGGCTCCTTTGGGGAGTTTAGAGTCTGAGAACATTAATGATTGCACCATATATATTGCCCCTACTATTTGTGAGAGATGTATCAGATCTATCTTGATCAGAACTTGCACATTGGTGAGGGACTTCAGGACTACTTCACAGTGTGAAGGGGAGGCCATCAGCAATCCCTAAATGGAGATACTGGCTTGGGCCTTCTTGAGTTGGGTCAAGACTGGGTTCTCTGGTTCTTTCTTTAAGCCACTTGTTCTAGCCTCGTTGGTCTTTAATTGTTCTACCGCTAGGGCCTTACCCTTGTAGTCTCTTCCACTTCTAGTCTTCATTACACTGACAGGCTTCTTTACAATAATCTCAGTGGGATAGCGATCCTCATCATCACTATCCGTTATGGTAATTATCCCTACCATAGGATCATCTTCTTCTTCAGATTCTCCTTCCCTGCTTGGGATGGGAAGTCGAGGTCCTCCACAAATATCAAGAGCCCTAGCTCATAAATTTTTGACTGAGATGGAAAGCCGTTGGAATCCTGCACCTACTGCTTCTACAAACGTATCTTCTCCCCCTATTTCTTTGAGGTTTTCTAATTGTTTGGCATAGTAACGTTCACTGATGGTTACTTCTCCTAACATTTGATCAATTTCTTCGACTCGGAGTTTCATCGCATCTAAACGCCCATAAATATCCACATTTTTTTTAGATCCGCTACAAAATCACATGACATTCAAAGACATTTTTATGATTTTTGAAGTCCTCACTGCATTCTGAGTCTGATGCGGACCCATCATCCTCCATTTGGATTGTGAGTGCAGATTGGATAGGATATGTTGGGTCAATTATCGGGTCATCTTTGCCAATTGTGTACATAAAACATCCTCCAGGATCCCTCGGTGAGTAATAGCCAGACTTATCATCTTTATCATTATTCCAAGGTCCCTGGTAATCATTGTCATCCCAGTCCTAGTACTCATCATCACTTCAAGCATCGGAATCATCATTATCATCCCAATCCTCACTCTCATCCTCATCATCATCGTACTCTTCTTCACTATTTTCTCTCTCATTTGGTTCTTCATCAGATTCATCATCTTCATCATTATTCCAAGTGTTCGTAGTATTCAGAGCATATGGATTGGAAGATCTCGATAGGGCCAAACTTGACCTCATTGGCTGAGAGCCTAATCATACTAGACTCAACATCTTTTGTGTCACTCCCTATATGGATTAGGGAGGTGTGCTCTTTGATTTGTTCCCCTATTACCAATGTCGTTACTGCTCTGAGAAGGTCATCTAGGACTTCGTCAATTGTCTCCAGACGGTCCTCTTGAGGTATTGTTGTCTGAATTAGAGAAGTGGGATTAACATCTTGACTTTCTCCTAAGACATTCACTAAACTTGTTGACAAGGTCATCTTTGGAGAATTTGGTAAGGTAAGTATATCTTTCCAACTATACTCGCCAATCCATCCTTCTTTTAGGTTATCCACCGAACCTTAAGAATTGGAATGGCATGAGGGTGATGAAGGATATGAGGCAGGGTGATATGAGGGTGATGTGATGTAGGAGATAGGGTATTGTGATGAAGATAGGGGGTGGTAAGATGATGATGAGGTTCCTTCTATTTGATGGTGCGGTGAAGGATGATGGTATGGTGGAGGCTGATGGTATAGTAAAGGTTGATGGTATGGCAGGTAGTATAGTGGATGTTGAAGGTATGGTATGGTGGATTCTCTTATCGATGATGAAGAAGGGATAACAGATATTTGATCTTCTTCTTCTGATGACTCTTCTCTTTTGGGAGTCCTTATGGCCTTGGTCCTTTGCCTCTTGACTTTTCACTAGGCGCAGGCATTTATGTGATTCTTCCGAGCTCTGGGTAAAATGAGTTGAGTGGGATTACTCTCTGTTGCTTCCTCTTCTAGATTGTACACACGACTAGAGTGAGGACCTCCAAAATAATAGAATATGGGACGATAGAAGTGTTTATCCTCATAATACATGTAAAGGGCCCTTTGGAAGCAGTTGCACTCCTTTTGATAAGCCACCTTAATGAAGCTAATGATATGCCTTACTATTTCTAGGGGAAGAGATAATCTTTTCACATGCAATAGCTTCTCTACCCAGTCATATTGCCTCCAGATGTGATACTTCTTGGAGTTTCTAATAAAATGAGTCGGATCAAAGATCCGAGGATCAAAATCTCACCGATCATTTATCATTGACAACATGTTGATGGTTCCATAATTTAGGAGTGGGTTGGTATTGACATTGGGAGGCTATTAGGCTTTGACTTCAATAGTCCCATTGTCTATCAAGTCTTGGATTGCATGTAGAAGACCTATGCACCTTTCAATGGTGTACCCCTTCTGAGTGTGGTAAGCACATTATTCATGGTCCCTATACCAAGCTGGGGGAGGGTTGCTGATTACCCTTTTAGCTACTGTCCCTAGCAGTCCTTGTTTCTTTAGCTTCTCATATACTGCTGTCATGGGCATCCCTAAATCAGTGAACTGTCTCCTTGGGCAAGGAGCCTTCTGAACAGGAGCATCTGCTTGTATCACAAATGGTTGTAAGAGGTGATGAGTGATACCGACTGTTGGACTGCACCTACCACATTGGTTTTGGTACTCTTTCCTCACCAAACTCCGGTATTCTTTCCCACATCTTGAGAGGATCCTTGATACTGGGCATCCTTAGGATTATGTTCTCCACACATGTGTCAGTGGCAATCAAGGCATCAAAAGTCTGTAGATGTTGATAGTAGAGAACATCATAATAAGGCTTGGACAAATTTTCAAACAACATTTCAATTTTCTCTACTTCAGAAGGTCGATCTGCCATCTTGGCAGCCTTGTCTCTAAACCTCATTAGAAGGTGGTGAATCCTTCTTTGGGCTACTATCTCAATGTCTCAAGTTCTCGATGCTTCACATCCACTTTGGTGTTGAACGAGTAATGCTTGGTGAAGGCTTTCACCACTGTTGTCCAATTCTGGGTTAGAGCAAACTTCAATTGTGTGAGCCACCTCAGTGTTGGCCCTAATAGAGTTAACATGAAAGCTTGTCCCATCTGATTGTCAGCAAGCTGCCATGATTTGGTGATGCTGAGGAAAACTTTGAGATGAACCTTAGGATCCCCTGACCCATCAAATCTATTGGTCTGCCATTTGAACTTCTCAGGAGTCCTTGCCTCGGAAAAGAAACTCATCTCATCAGAATCCACCACTTGACTTTTTGAACTCTTTCTTGTTCAATCATATTTTTTAACTTTTCCAACTGCTCTCTGGTTTTTCTTTCTCTCTCCATCTCTGGAGGTTCCATTCGGACATATGTCGTAAACTCCTCTTCCTCATCTTCAATCACCACCCTAGGTGGAGGAACTCAGGAAGAAGTCCCACGATAACCCATAGGCCCATTCTATTCCAATTCTCCTATAACCGATGCCGGTTTGGCCCTAGGATCAATCCTGAGAGGGTTTCGGAGCATGTGTAATATCTGGGCTAATACACTCTTGAACTCATCCATTTCTGTTTGCAAGGTCTCTATGGGGTGGACCCATGCTTGTTCGGGTGATTCAGGGTTGAGTGGATCCATGTGAACTAGGTTGTAGTCACTTGGAAGTAGACACTCCCAGAGAGACGATGGAGGTGACACTGGCCTTAAACGAGTCAACTAGTTACCTTGACATGTCCAAATGGACTGCAGAGAATACTTGAGGTGTGAAATTGTGCCTGAACCAAAAGTGGCTTATTTTAGGATTCTTGTATTCCAAACTCTTTGTTCATTCATCCACTCAATTGTCAACCAATGATTCATCTAAAGTTAGTCCACTTAATCATAGGAAGTGGATAGGGGTCGATGCCCCTAGTCCACTCAATGTCATAGGTGGGAGATACACACAAATGGATTGAACAAAATATTCCTGTAAGACATTCTCTGTCAAGAAAGTCAAGCTTTCCCTAATCTTACCCCACTGGGTGACCTTCCTCCTAGTTTCCTCGGGTCTTTTAGATAATTTTGCATTTTATGGGACTTAGACATGAATCACCCCGAAGTCACATATACCAAATCATCCATATCTCATTTCTAAGGAGGAAAGATAGTTTTTATCCAAAACCCATTTAGGAGAGAATTTCTTTATGACTTGAGTGCATTATAGGAAGATTCCTTTTTAAGACCTCAAACAAATTATACAGATCAGCTTGTGGCATTCTTAGCGTTCTCCATCTATTTCCTACATGATGCAAGTATGCAATGGATGCAATAGGACCGACAAGGCTTCCTTGATAGGATCTATATACATAAGGTATGTGATTCTTTTAATATATCCAGAGGCACGAGATCAAGGGGGTGACTTCCTTGCCCATTACTCATGACTACACACAAGGTTAAGCAACTGGCCATGGGGGTGATGGAACCATGAGTGATTGTATGCAAAAGTGTACTATAGGAATATCATTCTTTGATCTCAGAATGTCATGAAGTGGGTAGACCTCCCTGAGGGTGCTTGAATAATTACGAACATCCTCACTGTTTAACAATACCCCACACCCTTGTATAGGAAGCGGCTATCATTTGCTCTTAGAGTACTCTCCATGACATGCACTGACCTCCCCAAGGGTGTGGGCATGATAGGGAGCCCCTCACCAAATGATTTCACTTCTAGCATGATGCATGATGTGGTTAGCAAATACAATTACAAACATGGGGTTATCCAAACATGTTTTCAAACATATGTGTTGGAAAATGTTCTTGCATTTAATGGTAGCATCTAGTGTCGGAAGCTTGACATGTCCCCAATGGAGTTGCCACTGTGAGGGTAGTGGCCGGAATCTCTTCCCTTTGTGGGGGAAAAAGACTTGCATTCGGCCCTCTCTCCTTTCTTTCTCTTTCTTAGGGAGGGGTGTGTCGTTCGTTCTTACCCACGGGCCCCGCACTACCGTACCGTCGCTCAAAGATACACGGAGGCCTATTTCGCAAGAGTGTAAAGGTCATCATTGAGATAGGTATTTGATGATGGTCCAGTAGGGAGGTTGCGATCATACAAAAGGGATTGGAGTCGCCACCTAGGATTATGAGCCTAGGACTCAGGCATGGGCCCAATTCCTGAGAGAAGGGCCTGAAAGGTGGTCTGGTCCAAAGATTTAGGGTAGCTGTTAGGTTGTAGAATTGGGAAGGTGTTAAGCACGCAATCTAGCCGGTTCGACTGGTCTTCCTACTGGATGCTTGAGAACGGACATTTTCTATAATTATTCCTATTCCGCATGCATAGCTAGGTTATCACACATATATTCATTGACTGAAGTTAAATAATTATGTACACTAAAACAAGGTCAATATAAATTCTACATTATACTAATTTGGGTGAGCAAGTATACCTGAGCTTGACCCCTATTTCAGGTCAAGAGGGGTGGAGTCCCCGATTAGTGCTTGCACAAACTTTCTTGTGGATTCTCCCAGCTCAAGGGAAGATGGTATTGACCTCCAACTTTATTCCTTGAGAGATGCTGGCTGTGGTAATATTTGGACAGAGTTCCAGCTAGGAACGATTACTTTCGGATTTGAATTCTAACAGAGCTTTGGCTAAGGAAGGCTACTTCCTGGCTTAGGCTGAGGTGTCAGTTCAGCACAGCTTCTGCTAGGGATGGGTTACTTCCATATTTTGGTTGAGGTGGCACTCCGACAGAGCTTCCACTAGGAATAGGCTATAGGAAGGCTATGATGAGGTGGCACTCTGGCAGACCTTTCTCTAAGGATAGGCTATAGGAGGGCTATGATGAGGTGGCACTCCGATAGAGCTTTCGCTAGGAATAGGTTATGTGAGGGCTAGGCTGAGGTGGCACTCTGATAGAGCTTTTGCTGGGGATAGACTATGGGAGGGCTATGATGAGGTGGCACTCTGGTAGAGCTTATGCTGGGGATAGGCAATAGAAGGGCTATGATGAGGTGGCACTCTGGTAGAGCTTCCGCTAGTAATAGGCTATAGGAGGTCTTAATGAAATTTGAATGATTGAGGAACTTTGAAAGCCCAAAGAACACTTTGAATCTATGAAGATCGCTTCGAAGACTTGAACCTCAAAGGGGGAGAAACGAAAGCAAAGTTTCTCCTACAAAAAAACTCAAAAAATTTTGGATGATTGAAGAACTTCGAAGGCTCGAAAAACACTTTGAATCTTATGAAGATCTCTTCAAAGACTTGAAGAATCTTAAAGGGGAGGGAGGAGAGAGGGCAGAGCTTCTCTACAAAGGGTGCTCACTAGGAGGCTTGAGTGTGAAAAACCAAAGGAAAGGGGGGTATTTATATATTTTTTGGACCAATGGGGTGAAAGGTGAATTTCTTTGGCCAATAAGGTGAAAAGATGTTTTTTGGGCAAATGGGATGTCACGGTGTAGGGTACGCTAGCTGGGCTACACAGAGTACACAAGCGGGTGAAGAGGGAATCTCCTCATAAATTCGATCATCGGAGTGAGGATGCTAGATGCCGATCACCGACAGGGCCAGGCATCGGACAAGGGTGTCGGTCAGTGGGCGGGTGTACTGAGTATCGGGCGAGGGTGTCGATCAGTGGGCGAGGGTACCGATCAATAGGTGAGGGTGCCGATCAGTGGGCCGAGGTACTGGGCAGTGGAGGTGTTATGCATACATGGGTAGGGCATAGGTGATCGTATGGGCAAGGCTTGGGCGTGAGGCATGCATGGGTGGGGCTTGGGTGATCGTATAGGTGAGGCTTGAGGCACAAGGCATGCATAGGCGGGGCTTGGGGCATAAGGCATGCATAGCCAGGGCTTGGGGCACGAGGCATGTATGGACGGGGCGTGGGAGCGCGAGGTGTGGTGCTTGCATGGGCGGGGTTTGGGTGCTCATGGTGTAACTTCTAAGAATGATTGCGGAAGATCTAATGATTCGATTTTGACTCTCCATATATCATTGGAATCATGATCCCAAGTACTATAAATCTATATGGCTGATTTTGACTGGATTCTTTCGTATAAGATAAGTCAATTTACCCTTCTTTTCTCCTGCATGGGATTTTTGGGGTTTTTGGGTGAGTACAGAATGTTTCTTGGTTGGGTCACCTCAGTCAATTGTCATCTCTGTTGATCGAAAGTGAGAGGTCACGTCCACGATCCATAAATCATCATAGTCGGGAGAGGGTGAAAAAATTGGGTGTCTACAATAAGGACCCAAAGGGTTCCTACTGGTGGAAGAAAATGAAGAATGACGTGGCCACACATGTGTCAAGGTGCCTCACTTGCCAACAAGTTAAGGCAGAGAGGTAGAGACCCCATGGTCTACTACAATCACTACCTATTTCAGAGTGGAAATGGAAGAATATTACCATGGACTTTGTTATAGGATTACCCCTTACCTACAAAGGTATGGATGCTATTTGGGTAGTTGTGGACTGCTTGACCAAGGCAGCTCACATCATCCCAATTAAGGTCACTTTCTCTATGGACGAGTTGGCCAAGATGTATATTGACAACATCATCCGGTTGCATGGTGTGCCCATTAGCATCATCTCCGATCATGACCCCAAATTCACTTCCAAGTTCTGGACATGTGTGCAGAAGGCTATAGGCACACAACTAAATTTCAACACGGCATTCCACCCACAGACCGATGGACAGTCCAAGAGGACTATCTAGACTTTGGAGGGCCTACTTTGAGCATTTGCCTTGGATATAAGTTATAGTTGGGATGAGCACATCTCTCTTATTGAGTTCTCCTACAACAATAGTTACTAGGCCACCATCGGTATGTCTTCATTCAAAGCACAGTATGGTTGAAAATGCCAGACTCCTCTCTATTGGGACGAGGTGGGTGAAAGACACATTCTAGGTTCGGACTTGATATAGGCCACTAGTGAGAAAGTAGCTATGATCAGAGAGAGAATCAAAGCAGCTCAGTCTAGGTAGAATAGTTATACGGATGTCAAGAGAAAAAAAATTGGAGTTTGATGTGGGAGACAAGGTATTCTTTTGGATCTCCCCAATTAAAGGGCTAATGTGGTTTGGCAAGAAGGGGAAGCTGAGTCCTAGATATATGGGACCTTATAACATTTTGGAAAGGATAGGACTGGTGGCATATAGATAGCCTTACCACTAGAATTGGAGGGTAATCATAATGTCTTCCACGCATCCATGCTGAGGAAGTACATACCCAACCCAACTCATATGCTTACCTATATACCCCGTGAGCTAGATGAAGACTATGCCTACATAGAGTGCCTGGAGAAGATTGTTGACCGGAAGGACCATTTCCTCCACAATCGTACAGTTTCATTCATCAAGGTGAAGTGGATGAGCCACCTGGAACAAGAAGCCTCTTGGGGGCGGGAAGATGAAATGAAAAAGTACTATATTGGGTTATTTGATTTACCAGGTACGTTCCATTTCAAGGATGAAATTTTTGTAAGGTGGGGGGATGTTACACCCATGCCCTAACCCAGTCTAATTTGAACTATTGTGATAGGTCTCAGACTGAAAGTGGAAAGTACCACCAGGTTTTGGCTCACAGCAACTCATTGCCAAAGAGGGAAGGATGACCCCACTTTCCAGTGCATCTCCTACCTATCTAACTGTAGGGGATTCAAGCCTTCCAATCCCAGACTGTAAGTAACCGGACACCCCTACAACTGAATCCCAGCACATACCAAAATTGTCAGAAGACCATGCACACAGCCTAGGGCAACCACCCATGGTATGACCAAGTGGGGACAAAAGATAGTTAAGGCATAGCACTGCCTTGACCACCAGAAACAGCCTGGGTTGAATCCAGTGGCATATTTTCGGTGGCCTAACAAGCTACTGGTTGTGTTTCGATGCTCATGGACCCCACCACCTACATCGTGAACAGCTCTAAAAGACCCTATAAATCTCGTGCTCCTCCCCTATGACTTGCACACCATGTGAGTCTAAGGAGGTGGGCCCACGTGTCCCGAATCACGGAATAACCCAATTTTATTGGATATGGGCCAACTAAATAGGCCCTAAGTATATGACTTACTATAAATAGGAGAGCTGAGAATGAACTCACCTCTCACTTGTCCAAAACATGGGAGAGGGAAAGAAGAGGAGAATAGGGAAGATAAGGAAGGAGAAGAGGAAGGAGGAGGAGATTGGAGCTCACCTTAGTTCCCGGCTCTGCCACTTCTTGTCGAAATCTTACCAGAGGTAAGTGTTTCATCTCCTACTACACTCTCTATCTTCATTTTGACCTAGGATAGTTGAGTAAGAGGTGAGCCTTGACCTCGGCACCTCCCGGAGCTTGGAGAATGTTCATTTCAGCTCCCAAGTGTGAATTGTCGAGCTCAAACCAAGCCGGGTGAACTCCGACAACAAGATTAACCAAATGACTATCTAGGATTTTCATCTATTGATCATCATATAGTCCAAATAGCTTGGTGGAATTGGGATTTCTTGGGCTTAAAATGAAGCTGGAAGGACCCTCTACAATCTCTATAGAATAAACCCCGACGATCGGGCCCTAGTCAGAAAGCCCCAAATCCGTGGGAATGTTTCTGAAACCCCATCGGAAACAGCCTGGGCTGAATTCGGTGGGATATTTCCGATGAAGCCCAAGCTCATATGAACTCCCTGCCACCCCCACTGGAAATATGACTGATATTTTCGATGGTTTTTCTCATATTATCAGTGGAAGTCCACCTTGTTTTTGGGTGGACTTCCCAGTACTGTCAGGGTTGACAAGTGCTTGTGTCCTTCGGGGTAGACCTTGTGGGTCCCCCTCTGGTGTTTTCGACATACATTAAGACTTGATTACTCATATATCTAGGACTGAGACAAGCACATGTAATGAGACCGATCGTGAGTTGATACCCAGTTGACATGCTCAGAACTCGATCCAACCAAGTACAACCGAGGTGAGGGAAGGTCGAATTTTATTTTGTGGAGTGTTTACATTTGTAGAAATACTCACACATGTTAGAATTCATGAATGGTCCTTATTTGTCACTTTGCATATGTGAATATGATGACATGTTATATTCTTGAATTCTTATGATATGGAATTGGAAATTATGATATGTTATATATGTTGAGATGTGTGTCGGGATCCGGTGTGGCCGAGGTGATTTTGGTACCATGATCGTTGTGTGGATGTTGCATTCATACATTGATTATGTGCATTATATTAGATGTAATTGCGGATTACACTTTGTGGCCGATGGTAATTCTGGTATCGTGTACTCTAGAACTGTATTTGGAAATAGATATGCTTCATGGCCGATGGTAATTCAGGTGTTGCATAGTCCATAATCAACTGATTGTATGCTAGAATAGGTATATAGTTGTGGGTTACACTTTGTGGCCGATGGTAATTCTGATGTCGTATACCCCGGGACTATACTTGGCAATGGACCCTCTTCATGGCCAATGGTGATTCCAGTGTCACGTGGTCCATACTAACTGTATCCTTATGCTACATCCCTATGCCAACAGGGGGTAAGATGTTGGATAACCCAACAGTGGTATGTTCGATGAACCTTTTTAGAATGGCACATCCGTGGTACGATGTGATTGTTGCCAGAGGCGAGAACTAGTTTGACATGGCCGATGGTAGTTCCAATGTCTTGACTGCTAGTAGGGGGTTATCAGGGGTTTGTTGGATGATCGATGGTCGCATTCCGGGACCGACAGGCTCCTAATCACAACTAGGGATTGTATCATTGGGTGACCGATGTGAAAGTGCCAGGACCAAGGATACAGACTAATCTATCGTAGTAGCATTTACCAAACTTAGTTGTACTGATAGGTGGTTTAATAATCAAATGGATTGCATCATTTGCATCATGGACTATGTGTTTAATTCTGTTTTCATACATCATGGATTATTGTTTATGTGATTGCCTATGCTCGATTGTGCATGAACCCCACCCTCACTGAGCAAGTTGGAATCTCACCCCACATATATGCTCTTTTTAGATGATGATGTAGGTACAGTGGTCCAATTGGGAGGTGACTCAACCTCTTTTAGACCTAACTATGGAGTAGGTGACTGGTGGATGCCAGAAGCCGAAGAGCATGAACAGGGTTGTGCTTGTGACCACTGTGCATACGCGGCACCATGAGGTGCGCGGTGGACTTTAATGGATTTTGTACCGAACTATACATTGGTATTCTTTTGGGCTTATTATGTATAAGTCATAGATATTTGTAAACAAAATAACATGGTATTGCTATCAGAGATCCTGGTAGGCACGGGTAAGCATCTTAGTCACACCACAGGTACTCCTAATGGTAAGTTAGGATTACTGGTATTGGGGTGTGACACCCTCCCTATCTCAATTCCCTTTCTTCTCTTCCTTCTTCTTCTTCCTTCTTCAATTGAGAATGAGAGAAATGAAAAGAAATGAATTCAATTAACACTTTATATACATCATCCCATACCACTAAGGCTTGTTTGGCAAAAAGATGTAATTTTCCATTCAAGAGGTTATTACTCCAATTGGAATGTGTGGGCCCACCTCCATTGAGCTAATACATTAATCTACCATATAATAGGTTGTACAAACTATTGGAGGTGTTTTGGAGTACAAAGCTACGAATTGGATAACCCAACAGTGGTATGTTCGATGAACCTTTTTAGAATGGCACATCCGTGGTACGATGTGATTGTTGCCAGAGGCGAGAACTAGTTTGACATGGCCGATGGTAGTTCCAATGTCTTGACTGCTAGTAGGGGGTTATCAGGGGTTTGTTGGATGATCGATGGTCACATTTCGGGACCGACAGGCTCTTAATCACAACTAGGGATTGTATCATTGGGTGACCGATGTGAAAGTGCCAGGACCAAGGATACAGACTAATCTATCGTAGTAGCATTTACCAGACTTAGTTGTATTGATAGGTGGTTTAATAATCAAATGGATTGCATCATTTGCATCATGGACTATGTGTTTAATTCTGTATTCATACATCATGGATTATTGTTTATGTGATTGCCTATGCTCGATTGTGCATGAACCCCACCCTCACTGAGCAAGTTGGAATCTCACCCCACGTATATGCTCTTTTTAGATGATGATGTAGGTACAGTGGTCCAATTGGGAGGTGACTCAACCTCTTTTAGACCTAACTATGGATTAGGTGACTGGTGGATGCCAGAAGCCGAAGAGCATGAACAGGGTTGTGCTTGTGACCACTGTGCATACGCGGCACCATGAGGTGCACGGTGGACTTTAATGGATTTTGTACCGAACTATACATTGGTATTCTTTTGGGCTTATTATGTATAAGTCATAGATATTTGTAAACAAAATAACATGGTATTGCTATCAGAGATCCTGGTAGGCACGGGTAAGCGTCTTAGTCACACCACAGGTACTCCTAATGGTAAGTTAGGATTACTGGTATTGGGGTGTGACACCCTCCCTATCTCAATTCCCTTTCTTCTCTTCCTTCTTCTTCTTCCTTCTTCAATTGAGAATGAGAGAAATGAAAAGAAATGAATTCAATTAACACTTTATATACATCATCCCATACCACTAAGGCTTGTTTGGAAAAAAGATGTAATTTTCCATTCAGGTTATTACTCCAATTGGAATGTGTGGGCCCACCTCCATTGAGCTAATACATTAATCTACCATATAATAGGTTGTACAAACCATTGGAGGTGTTTTGGAGTACAAAGCTACGAAGACTCTAGCCCCACAGGGAATAAATCCATTTTGGAAATATAGCACCACTGGTGGATGCCCATCGGTTGGTGATGACCCACCGATGGTCATCAGCCGGTGCAGCCAATAGTGTACATTTCAGTTCGAATTTCTCCAATACGCCAACCCTGTTGGTCATGGGGGTCCTGTATGAGTCAACTTAGTGTCTAAGGTATATCCACTAAACGTGTTTGGGTGGAATCACCTAATGTCAGAAGAGTTACCCAAACTTTCTAGGTGGCTTAAACCCTTTTCAGTTATCCTGACACGAGTAGCACTTGCAAGTAGTATCATCTCTTCCCTCGTGCAGAAAATTGCTGCTATCCAATAGTCATTGACATTATCAACTTCTTGTGATTCATCTGTGATCAACATCATAAAACAAATTAGGGCACATGTATCACAAGATTCTGGGCCAATTCCATTCCAACCATAACTTACTTAGGTGGAGGTTCCTTTACCTCGACATGGACTTCTAAGGAGATAGGTTGGGCTAAGTTGATGGAAGTTATGGAGCGAGATTTCATTGGTTTGAACACCATGTTTGACACACTTGATGGGCATGTGTCCTCACTTGAGAAGGACATGAGGACTTAGTCTAACTACTTTAGGCTTACTATGGATGTGTCTACTTCGCCACCACCATCCCTAGAGGGGTAGTGATTTCCTAGGGTTTTCTATTTTATGATGTCGTTATCTTAGCTTTTCAGTTGTACTTTCTAGTTATTAGTTATAAACTCTTATTTTAGTCTGTTTTGTTTCTTTCTTTACTTCCCTAATTGTAAAAGCTTATGTAACTTTATGAATTATCATTAATCGACCTTTGCACCTAGCTAGTCTCTTATTTTGTGCACTAAAACTTTATGCATTTATTTTACAAATTTTATTTCAATCCTAATCGCCAACTTTCCTAAAATCTTGTATATTTGTGAGTTAAAGTAGAGCATCACACTCTGATACCACATCTATCACATCCCACCTTCACTAAGGTAATGGCATGTGACCTGGACATACCATTATGTCCAACAATACTCTAGGATCCTAGATGCAGTACTTTAACTTCAAATTATACAAGATTAACAAATGAATAATAGAAAAGATATAATATCATACTAATAGATAACAATTGATGACATCTACATGATCACATTTAAATACAAAAGTGTTATACTGGTTACATATCCACAATATTTACAAGAATACATCATAGTTACATAGAAGAATAAAACCAAAGAAAATGAACTTTCGTCACTTCAAGGTGCCCTATAGGAGCAATCCACACACACACAATTAGTTTCATGCTCCTCGTACTCCTGCAGCCACCATTCTTCAGCCACAAAATTCTGTGTCTCACCACTCACTATCATTTCAACACCTATTTCACCATCTAAAAAGAAAACACAAACACGGGGTGAGCTTCACTAAGCCCTATGAGGGGTGGGAGCATGCAAGCATACATATCCATAATTATACAATGTATCTCCATCTTTTGTATGAAGTTTCGATCAAACGGATACTATTTGTGCCTATCCTTAGTTTCACGATTTAAGCTAATGCTGAAATAGTTGAACACACTGGTGAGCACTCTTCTATAGAAGAGTGCTCCCTAATAAGGTGACTTGATCGGTGAGCCATAAGCCACATCATCAGATAGGGATAACAAATTTTTTCCCCTTTGTATAGGGGAGAGGTGAGATAAGGTTGAAAAAGTGATACCTCATTGTAGTGACCTCCGATTGGCACCGCATTAAATTGGACTATCCAGCAAAGGACCTTGAGTGTGGGTTATAGGTTCTTAAATAGCCCAACCCTCCTCTCCACCCATCAAAGTATGGCACATCTCTACAAGCTCATCCGGGAATAAGCATTTAGAATTTTCCTTCTTAGGAGCACAATAGGCCCAATCACCTTCATTTGAGATTTTGATGATTTTGATTACTGTGGTGAAGGAGATTTCCACACCCTTCACTCTGCTAGTGATTTAGAATCCATCTTCACCAACATGTTCTCCCCTCAAATTACAATAGAAGTTATGTACAAGCCGCGTAAATGACTTGCTGAGTGAATACAGAAGCGTATCCCAGCTTAGAGATTCAAATCTCATCTGTACCCCAAAAGGACTTAAGGTCGGTGTACAGGTTTTCCTAGATCTCTTATCCTTTTAGAAAACATAGCCCAAGTCCACTCATCTATTTCCAAAAGGAACCAATGTTAGTTGAAAGTGGGTGTAGGTGGTTGCTGCTCTTGAGCAGTAATAGTCCTACTATGGTTGTTTCTTTGTGAAGCCATGTCTAACAACCTATATGTAGTAGACCATATTCACATATGTAAACAAAAGTGAAAAACATAGGGGAATGAAACCTAGGTCATGAAATTTATGAAATAGGGTTCTAGCAAGAAAAAAATATGTGGAATCAAATGGTAAAACAGTGAAAAACACCATAAAAGACTTACCTTCGGCATTTGTACGAAGTACAATCGCAAAGGGAAGTTGGCAGTTGAGGCTTTTCACACTTGGGGAAGCTCTCCAGTCGATCTCTGGGGAAATAAGAAAAGAAAATGACTAAAATCACTCTCGGGTTGTTGTTAAAAAGTAGATTGTTAACCCACCAGCCAGCCGATGGGCATCAATCGGTGAATTTTCTTAGTGATGAATTCATCGATGGACCACCATCCACCAGTGGGCATTTATTGGTGAGCATAAAAATGCACTGAAATTTTCTGCTTTGAATGACTATATTATTATTTGAAATTCATGCGTGCATACATGGTATGTGTTGACATTGTGCAGTGTAGGGTGGCATTTAACTATACATTCTTATGCTAGGAATTCCCAATGCCACCGAAGCGAGCCAATGCATGTGTGGGATGGCTACCCGAAAGGCAATGGCATGTCACTAGATCCACTGCAATCCACTTGTCCTCTCCTAGTACCAGATGTACCAACCACAGGGGCAGGTGACACCAGAAAGTCAAACCATAGTGCCTATATGGTCAGAAACTTTAAAACTATTGGAAAGGTTTCAAAAGCTTCGACCACCTTACTTTGGTGGTATTATCCAAGATCCACTATTACCAACTAAATGGGTTGAGGCTATGGAGAAATCTTTTGAGGTAGTTACATGTAATGATGAGCAAAAGCTGACATGTGCTAATTATTAACTCAAACATGAAGCTAGTGCATGGTGGAAGGCTACAAAGCCTATATTATCAGCAGTTTACCCTAATCTTACCTTGGAACATTTCAATGAGGCATTCTTCGAGAACTATTTCTCAGAAACTATGAAGGATAAGAAGGAAGCAAAATTCATAGGTCTAACACAAGGACCTGGATTAGTACTTGAATGCTAGCAGAAGTTTGAAGAATTATTTTTCTTTGCACTAGAACATCTAAAAGTGGATAGGGCTAAGGCCAAGAGATTTGAAAAGGGATTATGTCTCACCCTGCCCTCCATATGGCACTGGCATGAGGTACTGGAATTACCAATCCAGTCAACCAACAAACACCTAGGATCCGGATACAGGTAATAACCAAACCCACAACTAACTGAACTGTAAAATCAGAGTACATGTAAAATTTCATAAGATCATAAGATACATTTGGTGATCAGCTACAATGATATGTGTAGACACCCAATTTTGTCACACTCCCCCAGCTATGATGACTTATGGATCTTGGATGTGACCTCTCACTTCCAATTGACAGAGATGACAGATGACTGAGAAAACCTAACCCAGCAACATTCCATACTCAGCTAAGAATCCAAGAAATCTCGTTTGAGAGAAAAGAAGGGTCCAATTATAACTTCTTATATATGAAGGAATCCGGTCCAAAGTGACCGTACGGATGGATAGTACTCAGAATCATGATTCGAACGATATATGGTACGTCAAAATCTGACCATCGGATCTTCCGCAATCATTCTTAAAAAATTACACCTCACACACGTGCCCCACTGCCTTGCGCTTACCCTGCTTGCCGTGTGAACGCCCACTGCCTTGCATGTTCCCCGCTGCCTTGCACATGCCCCTCTGCCTTATGCGTGCCCTGCCTACCTTACACGTGCCTTGCCTACCTTGTGCGTGCCCTGCCTACCTTGTGCGTGCCCTGCCTACCTCACGTGTGCCCCGCTACCTTGCACGTGCCCTGCCTACATAGTGTGTGCCCCTCTTACCTTGCATGTGCCCCGCTACCTTGTGTGCGCCCCGCTACCTTGCACGTGCATTGTCTGCCTTGCGTATGCCCCGTTGTCTCATATGCTCCCACTGCCTTGTATGAGCCCCCACTACCTCACGCACCCCCTACTACTTTGTGCACCCACTGTAGCCTTATCCATGCCCACATGGCCTTCTTGTGCCCCCACGGCCTTGCTCGCGCCTCGCTGCCTTGCATATCCCCACTGCCTTGCTCGTGTCCCTACTACCTTATGCACCTCTGCTGCCTTACACGAGCCCCACTGCCTTGTGCATGCCCTTCCTACCACGTGCGTGCCCCAGTGCCTCCTGCATGCCCATGTCTCCCCCGCGTGCCCCTATCTCGCATGCCCCTCCCTACCTCACGCACCCTTACTCAGCCCCATTGCTTCTGCCGATAGCTAGAATCTTCACTCTGATGGCATGAGTTGTGAAGAGATTCTCCCTTAACCCATTTATGCATTTTTAATTGCCCCACTAGTGTACCCTGCATAACAACCTCCCATTGGCCTAAAAAATTACTCTTCACCCCATTAGCCTAAAAAATTACTCTTCACCCCATTGGCCTAAAAATTCACTTTTTAAACCCCATTGGCTAAGGAAATCTTCTTTTCTCCTCGTTGGTCCAAGAAATCTATAAATACCCCCCTCCCTTTGGTTTTTCACACTCAAGCCTCCTAGTGAGCACCCTTTGTAGAGAAGCTCTACCCTCTCTCCCCCCTCCCCTTGAGTTTCTTCAAGTCTTTGGAGAGATCTTCATAAGATCCGAAGTGTTCTTTGGATATTCGAAGTGTTCTTTGGGCCTTCGAAGTTCTTTAATCATCTGCTTTTTTGAGTGTGTATTTTGTGCAAGAAAAACTTTGCCTCAGTATCCCCCCCCTTTTTGAGGTTCTTCAAGTCTTCGAAGCGATCTTTATAAGATCCGAAGTGTTCTACAGGCCTTCGAAGTTCCTCAATCCTTTAAGTTTCAGCCTAGCACTCCCATAGCCTATTCCTAGCGGAAGCTCTGCTGGAGTGCCATCTCAGCCTAGCCCTCCTATAGCCTATCCCAGTGGAGTTTTTGTCAGAGTGCCACCTCAGCTAGCCCTCCCATAGCCTATCCCCAATGAAAGCTCTGTCAAAGTGCCACCTCAACCAAAATCCGAAAGTAGCCCATCCCTAGCAGAAGCTCTACCGAATTAACACCTTAGTCTATGCCCAAAAGTAACCATTCCAAATCGAAACTTTGTCTGAATATTACCATATTCAGCATGTCTCAAAAAAGGAAGTTGTAGGTCAAGACCATCTTCCCCTGAGCGTGGAGAATCCTCAAGAAAGCTTGTGCCAACACTAATTGGGGTCCACCCCTCTTGACCTAAAATAGGGGTCAAGCTCAGGTATAATTTCTCACCTAAAATTAGTATAATGTAGACTTTTATATTGACTTTGTTTTAGTGTACATAATTATTTAAATTCAGTCAATGTATATATGTGTGATATTTTAGTCATGCATGTGGAATAGGAATTATTGTGGAAAATGTTCGTTCTTAAGTATCTAGTAGGAAGACCAGTTGAATCGGGTAGATTGGTTGCCTAACACCTTCCCAACTTTATAACCTGACACATACCCTAAATCTCTAGACTAAACCAACTTCTAATCCCATTTCTCAGGAATTGGGCCCACCCTAGGATCCTAGGTCCATAATCTTAGGTGGTGACTCCAAACCCCTTTGCATGATCCCAATCCCCCGTATTGGACCATCATTAAATCCCCATCTCAATGACGACCTTTACATTCCTACGAAATAGGCCTCCACGTATCTCCAAGTAGTGACACGGCTATGCGGGGCCCGTAAGTAAGCACTCACAACACACACCTCCTTAAGGAAGAGAAGAGAGGAGAGAGGGCCGAATGCAAGTCTTTTTCTCCCCTAAGGGAAGAGAACCTTCGGCCGCTACCCTCACAGTGGCGACTCCCCTGGGGAATTGTCAAGCTTCCAATAATAGATGCTACCATTAAATGCAAGAAATTTTTTCACCACATCTATTTGAAAACATGTTTGGATAACCCCATGTTTGTAATGGTATTCGGTAACTGCATCATGCATCGTGCTCGACATGAAATCATTTGGCGAGGGACTCCCTGTCATGCCCGCACCCTTAAGGAGGTCAGTGCATGTCATGGAGAGTACTTTGAGAGCAAATGGTAGCCACTTCCTGTACAAGCATGTGGGGTATTGTTAACGGCGAGGATATTCATAATTGTGCCAGCACCCTCAGGGGGTCCACACAACTTTATGACATTCTGAGATCGGATAATGATATTACTGTCTTACACTTTTGCACACAATCACTCACGGTTCCACCACCTCGTGGCCAATTGCTTAACCTCGTGTGTAGTCACAAGTAATGGGCAAGGAAGTCACGCCCTTGATCTCATTCCTTTGGGTATATCAAAAGGATCACATACCTTGCGTATGTAGATCCTATCAAGGAAACCATGTCGGTCCTATTGCATCCACTGCATACTCGCATCATATAGGAAATATATGGAAAATGCTAGGAATGTCACAAGCTGATCTGTAGAATTTGTTTGAGGTCTTGAAAAGGAATCTTCCTATAATACATTCTAGTCATAAAGAAATGCTCTCCTAAGTGGGTTTCAGATTTGGTATACGTGACTCTGAGGTGATTCCTGTCTAAGTCCCGTAAAATACCAAATTGTCTAAAGGACCCAAGGAAACTAGGAGGAAGGTCACCTAGTGGGATAAGATTAAGGAAAGCATGACTTTATCACAAAGAATGTCTTATAGGAATATTTTGGTCAAGTCATTTGTGTGTATCTCCCACCTATGACATTGAGTGGACTAAGGGAACCAACTCCTATCCACTCCCTATCATTAAGTGGACTAACTTTGGATGAATCATTGGTTGACAATTGAGTGAATGAATGAAAAAAGGGTTGGGAATTCAAGAATCCTAAAATAATCCACTTTTGGTTCAGGCACAATTCCACACCTCAACTATTCTCTGCGGTCCATTTGGACACGTCAGGGTAACCGATTGACTCGCTTAAATCTAGTGTCACCTCCATCATCTCATCGAGATTGTCTACTGCCAAGTGATCACAACCCAGTTCATATGGATCCACACAACCCTGAATCACCTGAAAAATTATGGGTCCACCCCGTCGCACACAGAAATGGCCGAGGTCAAGTGTGGATTGGCCCAGATATTACACATGCTTCGAAACCGTCCCAAGACTGATCCCAGGGATGAACCAGCATAGGCTATAGGAGAATTGAAATAGAGCAAACCCGTGGGTTATCGTGGGAATTTTTCTTTAGTTGACTCAAGAGAACCATAACAAATCTGGCCAACTGGTCAATAAGAAGTTTCACATATTCGTCCGAATGGTCAATGAGGAACCTATTCTTGGGTCCCTCCACCCAGAGTAGTGATGGAGATGAGGAAGAGGAATTTATGGTACACATCCGAATGGAACTTCCAGAGATGGAGAGAGAAAGAAAAATTAGAGAGCAATTGGAAAAGTTAGAAAATCTTATCCAAACAAGAAAGAGTTCGAAAAGTCATGTGGTGGATTCCGATGAGGTGAGCTTCTTCTCTAGGGCATAAATCCCCAAAAATTTTAAATGGCAAACTGACAGATTTCACGGGTCAGGGACCCCAAGGCTCATCTCAAAGTCTTTATTAGCATCGCCAAGTCATGGCATCTTGCTGATAACTAGATGGGACAAGCTTTTATGTTAACCCTGTCGGGGCCAACACTAAGGTGGCTCACGCAATTGGAGTCTGCCCAAACTTAGAACTGGACAATAGTGGTGAAAGCCTTCACCAAGCAATACTCATGCAATACTGAAGTGGATGTCAAGCGTCAGGAGCTTGAGACGTTGAGACAGCAGCCCAAAGAAGGATTCACCGCCTTTCTAATGAGGTTTAAAGACAAGGCCGCCAAGATGGCAGACCGACCTTCTAAAGCAGAGCAAGTAGAAATGTTGATTGAAAACTTGTCAAAGCCTTATTATGATGTTCTCTATTACCAACATCTTAGACCTATGATGCCTTGATAGCCACCGGCACACGTGTGGAAAACAGAATCATAAGGAAGGCTCAGTATCAAGGATCCTCCCAAGATGTAGGGAAGAATACCAAAGTTGGATGAGGAAAGGGTCCCGAAACTAATGTGGTAGGTGCGGTCCAACAGTCGGTATCACCTGTCACCCCTTCACAACCTTTTGTGATACAAGCAGATGCTCTTGTTCAAAAGGCTCCTCATCCAAGGAGATAGTTCACTGCTTTGGGAATGCCTGTGATCGCAGTGTATGAGAGGCTAAAGAAATAAGGATTTCTAGGGATAGTAGCTCTAAGGACAATTAGCAACCCTCCCCCAACTTTGTATAGAGACCATGAATATTGTGCTTATCACACTCAGAAGCGGCATAATACTGAAAGATGCTTGGTTCTTCAACATGTAATCCAGAATTTGGTAGATAACGGGACTACTAAAGTCAAAGTTAAGCAACCTCCTAATGTCAATACCAATCCACTCCCAGATCATGGAACCGTTAATATGTTGTCAATGACAGATGACTGGCAAGATTGGGATCTTCAATTTTTCAACCCAACTCTAAGAAGTACCATATCGGGAGGCATAATGAGTGGACAGAGAAGTTGCGGCTTGTACAAAGATTATCCCTTCCTTCAGATACAGTAAGGCATTTCATCAGCTTCGTTAAAGAGGCTTGCCGAAAGGAGTGCGACTCTTTTCGAAGGGCCATCTACATGTATTGTGCAGATAGTCACTTTTGTCATCCCATGTTCTATGATTTTGGAGTTCCCCACGATAGTCAAGTAAGCAACCTAGAGGAAGAAGCAACAGAGAGCAATCCCACTCAACTCATCGTACCCAGAGCTTGGAAAAATCATATGGATGCCTGCGCCTATAAGAAATTCATGAGTCAAAGGGCCAAGGTCATGAAGACTCCCAAAAGAGAAGAGTCATCAGAAGAAGAATCAGAAGATCAAATATCTACTGTCCCTCCTTCATCATCAACAAGAGGGTTCACTGTACCACACCTTCAAACTCCGCCATACTACCAACCTATGTCATACCATCATCCTTCAGCCCACCATTAAGGAGAAGGAACCTCATCATCAGCTTACCAACCCCTATCTTCATCACAATACCCTATCTCCTACATCACATCACCCTCATATCACCCTACCTTATATCCCTCATCACCATCATACCATTCCCATTCTCAAGGTTCGGTGGATAACACAAAAGAAGGATGGATGGATAGATACAGTTAGAAGGAAATGCTTGCATTATCGATTTTCTAAAGATGACATCACCAACGGGTTCGGTGAATGTCTTAGGAGAAAATCAAGATGTTGATTTACTCCTTTGATTCAGACAACCATACCTCAGGAGGACAATCTGGAGGCAATTGAAGAAGTCACCAATGACCTCCTTAGAGTAGTAATGACATTGGCAATAGGGGAACAAATCAAAGAGCACACATCCCTAATCCATAGAGGGAGTGACACAGAGGATGATGAGTCTGGTCTGATTAGGCTTCGAGCCAATGAGGTCAAGACTGGTGCTATAGAGATCTTCCAATCAATGCGCTCTGAATACTACGAACTTTTGGATGCAGGAGAATTTGAGGGTCATGAGGAATCTGATGAAGAACCAAGTGAGGGGGAAATCAGTGAAGAAGAGGATAGTGATGATGACGATGAGGATGAGAGTGAGGATCATGATGATGATGATGACTCTAATTCTCAAAGTGATGTTGAGTACCAGGACTGGGATGACAGTGATTACCAAAGACCTTGGGATAATAATGAAGATGATGAATCTAGGTATTATTCACCCAGAGATCTTGGAGGATATTCTATGTATGTGATCAGTAAAGATGACACAATGATTGACCCCACATATGTTATCTAATCAGCACTCATGATCCACATGGAAGGGGAGGAGCTAGCATCAAATTCAGAAGATAGTGAAGGATATGATATCATTATTAAAGGCAAAGCAAACCATATAGTATAGAACATGAGTAATGTCTATGGGTGTTTGGTTGAGATAAAACTCAAGGTTGATGAAATTGACCAAATATTTGGTGAAGTGGCCATCAGTGAACACTACTACACCGAACAAATGAAAAACCTTGAAAAAGTAGGAGGACATGACACACTTGCAGAAATGATAGATACATAAGTCAAACACCTTTCCAATATGGTTAAGAAAGTGCAAGCTAGGGCTCTTGATATTTTCAGAGGACCTCAACTTCCCACCCCAAGCAGGGAAGGAGAATCTGAAGAAGATGATGATCTCATGCTAGTGATGATAAGGATTGCCATCCCACAGAGATTATTGTAAAGAAACCTATCAGTGTAATGGAGACTCGAAGCGGGAGAGACTAGAAGGGCAAGGCCATAACAATAGAACAGTCAAGGACTAATGAGGCTGGAACAAGTGGTTTGAAGAAAGAACCGAAGAATCCATTCTTGGCTCAGCTCAAGAAGGCCTAGGCTAATAACTCAATTTGGGGATTATTGATGGCCTCCCCTTCACACCAAGAAGCAGTCTTAAGGTCCCTCACAAATGTGCAAGTGCCGATCAAAATAGATCCAACACATCTCGAACAAATAGTAGGGGCAACTTATGTGTTGTAGTCATTGATGTTCTCAGATTCTGAACTCCCCAACGGAGCCCAGCACAATAGGGCTTTGCATATAGTTCATTCCCTAGGTCCTCATTGATAGTGGATCTGCTTTGAATGTTCTACCCTTGAGGTCGGCCAGAAGCATTGGTATTAATATGGAAGAAATGAGACCATCAAATCAAACAATACGGGCAAATGACAACACCAAAAGGGAAGTTCTTGGAATCCTCACCCTCACCATAATAATTGGCCTAGTGAAGTTTGACATTGATTTCCAAGTCATTGACATACCAACATCTTTCAACATGCTCCTGGGAAGACTGTGGTTGCATCATGCAAGGCTATAGCTTCCAGCCTCCATCAAAAGATGGAGTTCATCACGAGGGAAAAGTGATTATAATAGCCAGAGATTCCAAAATGGTTAATACTTTAGCCAACATTGAAAAGGGGGAAGAACAAGACCATGAAGTCCAACTTAGTGATTTTAATATAGAAGTAACTTGCGTGGCCCTCGCCAAGGAAGCACCAGAAGAAAAAATCCCAACTGACTATGAAGCTATCTGAGCCCGCCAGTGAGTCAAATAATAAAGATCATGCAATACTTTCTTGGAATGGGACTAAGGAAGTATCATCAGGGTGTTCCAAGGCTACCTACTTTAGAGGTGAGCAAAGGAAGAAGCGGTCTAGGGTACACTCCTCCAACCCCCGAACCAAGAAGCAATAATGTTAGCATGGGACAGAAAATACTAAGAATGACCAAGAAAATATCCTCCTCTTACTCTCAATGGGTATTTTATAAGGGAAGGAGAAGATTTCCCCTTTTGCGGTAATGCTGAGCCATGGTTTGATGAAACCACCGCAAAGATGCAACCAGGATTCGAGGTGTTCTTCTAAGATGAGTTTGACTGGGTGACTTAAAAGTAGAACAACAGCAAGCCAAGGAAAGTAATAAGGATAGCTACATCACTGGAATAGCAAAAGTGGCCATGATTGAAGATGGGTTCTCCTCTAACAATCCTACAGCATTGATCCGGTCAAAAGAGGCACCTAGTCCTCAAGTCCTCCTAAAGAGGGAATAGGAAAAGAAAATAAGACTCATCTAGAGCTTGCAACTTCCCACTGATATGAAGAACAACATCTGTTCATTTCTGCGAGAACCACAAGCTCAGGAGCTACATAAGCTCAAGCCCAATCCCTTCCGAGGAAGGAACATATATGCAAATCAAAGAATGATGGTCTGCATGTACTGTGCCCGAATCAACTACAACGGGAAAGTCGACGAATGTGACCGAGGGGCAAAGATGGCCTCAATCAATAGGCTTGAAAATTTGGACTTCATAGAAAGGGGATTAAGCAGTCTCCATCGCTCCTCACCCCTTAAAAAGTTCGACTTTAGAGAATATGAGGTTGATCAACTTGTATTTGTGAAGAACCAAACATCTGTCATAGAGAACAATGTCAGCACCACTGAAGAAGTAGCAGTGACTTTCCTGGAATAAGAGAAAGGCTCTTTGCCACATCTGCTCATCCATCGAGCTGTTGACCCAATCTTGAACTGGACAAGCATTAGGGAGAAATTCAAGTTTACTCATTCTATCGAGTCAACCAGCCTAAATACCACTGATAAAAGCATCAAGTCAAACATTGAGTCTATAGTCGAGTCTATTGTTGAGTCTTCCACTTATGATTACGTGTCGGCCTTCCCACTGGAGGAAAGTCTAGAGTTCGTGTATGTCAAGTCTGTTACTCCATCTTTCATGAATGAAATTTCTGATTCCGAGTATGACTTGCCTCCTTTTTCTGATGATGATCTTAATAAATATCATGATCTAATAAAACAATGCAAACCAAAGAAATCCCAACCCATCCATGAGGATACCTGGGTTATTAATTTAGGAACCAACCAATGCCTTCGAGAGGTGAAAAATGGTAACACCCTAGATGATGAAGAAGCAGAGCAGATGATTAGTCTTCTGAAGGAATTGGCCGAAGTCTTTGCTTGGTCTTATGAGGATATGCCTAGGATAGACCCCAATATTGTGCAACATCATTTGCTAACCTATCCTAGGGCAAAGCCAATCAAATAGAAGCTTAGAAGAATGCATCCAGAATGGAGTGAAAAGATCAGAAAAGAAGTTGTGAAATAGTGGAATGCAGGGTTTCTACAAGTGGTGAAATACCCCCAATGGTTGGCTAACATAATACCAGTGCCAAAGAAAGATGACAAGGTACGAATGTGCATAGATTTTCGAGATCTTAACAAGGTGAGCCCTAAGGATGACTTCCCATTACCTCATATTGATGTATTGGTGGACAACACAGCGAGGTATGCCTTGTTATTATTTATGGATGGGTTCTTGGGATACAATCAAGTGAGTATGCACCCAGAGGATCGTGAAAAGACAGCCTTCATCACTCTATGGGGAACTTATTTTTATAAGGTGATGCCCTTTGGATTGAAGAATGTTGGGGTAACTTATCAAAGAGTAGCTATGGCCATATTACAAGACATGATAAACAAAGATGTGGAAGTCTATGAGGATGACATGATAGTGAAGTTAAGGGATCGGCAAGGGCATATTCTCGCACTAAGATGATTCTTTGAAAGAACCAAGAAGTATCATCTTAAGTTAAATCCTCAAAAGTGTGTATTCAGGGCAACAACAAGAAAGTTGTTGGGGTTCTTGGTGAGTGAAAGGGGCATTGAAGTCCACCATATCAAGATCAAAGCAATCTAGGAGATACCCACACCTCGGACTGAGAAGCAAAAATGAGGATTCTTGGGTCACATCCAGTATATCAGCAGGTTCATAGCTCAACTGACTACAATCTGTGAACCAATCTTAAAGTTGCTAAAGAAGAATCAGCCCACAGAATGGAATGACCAATGCCAACAAGCTGTAGATAAGATCAAAGGATATCTTATGAACCCACTAGTATTGACACCACCGATGGAAGGAGAACCACTTCTATTGTACTTATCAGTGGGAGAATATTCCATGGGCTCATCACTAGCGCAAAAGAAAATGGAGAAGTGAGTAGAGCATGCCATATACTATCTAAGCAAGAAGTTCTTGGAATATGAGACACTATACACATCTTTAGAAAGAACTTGTGCTACACTGATTTGGGCAACAAAAAGGGTGTGACACTACATGGTAGCTTATCCGGTATGTCTGAGCTCAAGGATCGATCTAATCAAGTACCTCTTTGAAAAACCAGCTTTAATAGGAAGGATGGCTCGATGGCTATTGCTGTCATCAAAGTTTGACATCACTTATGTTGCTTAGAAGTCTATCAAGGGGTAATCTATAGCCGATCATTTGGCTGCCTACCCCATAGAAGATGGAAGAGCCTTGGATGATACCTTTCCAGATGAAGAAATCACAGTAGTAGAAGAAGAAGAAGTAGCTAATGAATGGCAATTATTTGATAGAGTAGCTAATTAAAAGGGGTGTGGTGTGGGATTATTTCTTGTCACTCCTGACGGCATTTACTTGCCTTCGTCATTCTACCTCGATTTTCCCTGTACCAACAATATAGCCAAATATGAATCTTGTGCCTTGGGGCTCGAAACCGCTCTAACCATTGGGGTAAAAAGGATCAAGGTGTATGGCAATTCATCTATAGTCATCTATCAAACGCAAGGAAAGTGGAAGACCCTAGATGTGAAACTAAAGGCGTATCAAGAACATTTGGAAGAAGTGATATGACACTTTGAGAAGATCTCATTCAAATACTTTCAGAGGGATAGCAACCAGTTTGCCGATACCCTTGCAACCTTGGCTCCTAAGGTAGAATGCAACCGTATGGCTAGGGTCTAACCATTCTTAGTGGAACAAAGAAGTAGGCCCATTTATCAGAATTCGGTGAACTCTCTCACCGTAGATGGTCGGTCATGGTTTGCTCATATAGTGGATTTTATCAGGGAAAGGAAGTACCCAATTGAAGCTACAGATAGAGAAAAGAAATTTCTAAGGAGATATGCCACCCAATTTATTCTTCAAGGGGACTTGTTATACAAGAGATCCTATGATGGAATACAGCTACTGTGTGTGGATGACAAGCAAGCAGCAACAATCGTGGAGAAAATTCATCAAGGCCTTTGTGGACCCCATATAAATGCCAAGATGCTAGCTAAGAAGATTCTCAGGCTGGGATACTATTGGAACACAACGGAAGCAAACTATTCGGGCTTTGTAAAAAAATGCCACAAATGTCAAATATTTTTCAATATCATACACATCCCTCCAATAGAGTTACATTCACTTAGTTCTCCTTGGCCATTCTCTACTTGGGGCATTGATATCATAGGAAAGGTCAACCCTAAAGCATCCAATGGTCACGAGTTCATCTTGGTAGCCATTGATTATTTCACCAAGTGGGTAGAAACTTAGTTGCATGCCATCCTCACATCTGCTAAGGTGGAAAAATTTATCCAAGAAAATATCATCTACCGATATGGAGTGCCTCAAGAGCTGATATTGGATCAAGGATCCCATTTCTGGTGCAAAACTGACAAAATCTGCACAAAGTTCAGTATCAAAAGGCACCGCTCTACCACTTACAGGCCGCAGACCAATGGGGCAATAAAAGTAGCTAATAAGAACATCAAGGTCATCTTACAGAAAATGGCTGAAACAAACAAGGATTGGACGGATAAGTTGCCACTTGCTCTATGGGCATATCAGACTTTTGTAAGATCCTCGACAGGGGCAACTCCTTTTTCTTTAGTATATGGGCTTGAGGCGGTTCTATCCATGGAAATCCTAGTGCCATCCCAAAGGGTGCTTCTGGATAGTCAGTTACCTAAAGGAGAATGGGTAAAAGCTAAACATGATGAGCTCAATTTTCTCGATGAAAGACGTATGAAGGCCATGGATAATCTGAAGAAATAACAATTGAGAATGGCAAGGGCCTTCAACAAGAATGTGAAGCCCCATCACATAAAAAATGGTGAGCTTGTTCTTCGAGAACAAAGAACCCCAATTCATGACCCAAGAGGAAAATTCAGGCCCAACTAGAGTGGCCCATGAACCATCAAAGAGATTCTACTAGGCAAGGCTGTGAAACTCATAGACCACAACGACGAAGACATACCCGGACTGGTTAACATGGATCAACTCAAAAGATATTATGTTTAAAAGGGTGAATAGCCTGAACTACGCTAGACCTGATTCCTCTCAAGGGATACGTAGGCAACTTGACATGTGCAAGTCCCATCTCAACAATCTCAAGGCAAATAAATTGGTTCCTAGATTAATAATCAAAGTAGCTTAAAGATCATTATAGCTTGCATCCCCCAAGAATCGTCTTTTAGCATACAAGACCATTAGGTATCTGTCATTCACCTATGGTCCTCCGAATTCTTATCCAAAATTCCACCCCAAAAAGTCACCACCCGACACTAATATATCAAGGCCAGTTTATTCCCCATCCTTGATTAGTCGAAAAAATAAAAACAAAGAAAAAAGAGAGTTTGATGCAACAATGGTAAAGGTTTGGTTGTATCAATAGCTAATGAGTGATACTTTGACAAATCATCACATCTCCTCTTTGTTTGTGATGCCTATAGGGAAAGTCAAGGGCTCTTTAGATGAGACATTGAGAAAATGGTCCTTAGACATCAACATGAAGGCACTGGGACTGCTAGAATCTATGAATATGTAAATGCTTAGTCAGATTGGGTGTATAGAATTACATCACAATATACTCTGACAAGTGCCTCAACACTGGGATACTAATCTTCACGTATTTTGGTTTGGGTTGGTTGAGATCTGTCCAACTCTCGAAGAGGTCCGAATTTGTATGCTATCTCAACCCTAGGGCAGATTAATTCAACCATATTTGAAGGAAGATTACTTGGAGGAAATTCAGGACTTCTTCGGATGGAAAAAGGAGCAAATGAAGCAGTTCATTAGCTATGGGAAAATTGATATTCTGAAGGTGGCCAAGATCTTCATTCAGTATCTATCACTAGGAGGAATCCATCAACAAAGATCAAAAGATGCTTATCTACTTTGCATGATAGCTCGATATGTTCTCCGAAGCCCCAGACGTGGTGCACCACTTGTTCTAATAGAAGTGGCAAAGCAATTAAAGGAAGGAGATGATATCATCCCCATGGTCCTCACAGAGACACTTAAAGGATTTGCCAACATGGGCCATAGCCATAGATTTGGACTAGATCATTATTAAGGAAGTCCTGCTGTTTTCCAACTTTGGCTACTTAAAAAATTGAAGCTAACTCGTAGTTCTTTGCTACCAAGACAAGAGGGAAGTCCCGAAATTCAAGTTGGGAAAAGTACCCACACGGAAAAACTGCATGGGATATTGCATGGAGATGCACTTGGTGGCCACAAGAGGTTTTTCTAATGAAGATCCTTGGATACAACTATGTCAGGTTGATGGGATTGACTCATACGTCTTTTTACTTGCCCACTTACAGTAGCCGATAGTATAAACTAAAAGTAGAGGACCCAGATGTGAGGGTAGTGGCCTGAGATGGACTGGCATCTCGTCTAACTCTCCTCTCTTTCTCTCTCATGTGAGGGGGGGTTCATGTCATGTGTCCTTAGCTTGTGGGCCCCGTACAGCCATATTTCCGCTCAGAGATACGTGGAGGCCTATTTCACAAGAGTATTCATCATTTGAGATGGGGGTTTGATGATGGTCTAATACGGGGATCAAGATCATGGAAAAGGGATTTGGAGTCGCCACCTAAGGTTATGGGCCTAGGACCCAGAGGTGGGCCCAATTCCTGAGAAAGGAGCCCAAAATTTGGTCTGGTCTAGAGATTAGGGTAAGTGTCGGGTTATAGAATTGGGAAGGTGTTAGGCACCAAATCTACCCGATTCGATCGGTCTTCCTACTAGATGTTAAGAATGAAGAATTTTCATAATTATTACTATTCCACATGCATGGCTAAGTTATCACACATATATACATTAATTGAATTAAAACTTCTATGTACACTAAAACAAGGTCTATATAACGTCTACATGATGATAATTGGGTTGAGAAACTGTACCTGAACTTAACCCCTATTTCAGGTCAAGAGGGGTGGACCCCCAAGTTGATGCTAGTAGAAACTTTCTTGTGGATTTTCCTAGCTCGGAGAAAGATGGTCTTGACTTCCAACTTCCTTTCTCGAGAGATACTAATTGTGATAATATTCAGACAAAGTTCCGGCTAGGAACGGTTACTTTCGGATTTGAATTTTGACAGAGCTTTGGCTAGGGAAGGCTATTTCTGGGCTTAGACTGAGGTAGTATTTTGACAGAGCTTCCACTAGGGATGAGCAACTTTCAATTTTTTGCTAAGGTGGCACTCAGACAGAGCTTCCACTGGGGATAAGCTATGGGAGGGTTAGGCTGAGGTGGCACTCGGACAGAGCTTCCACTAGGGATAGGCTATAGGAGGGCTAGGTTGAGGTGGCACTTAGACAGAGCTTCCACTGGGAATAGGCTATGGGAGGGTTAGGAGGAAATTTTTCCTAAAAATATCCCTCAAAGAAAGCAAAGGATTGAAGAGTCCCGAAGGCCCGAAGAACACTTCGGATATTATGAAGATCTTTCCAAAGACTTGGAAAACCTCAAAGGGGGAAAGGAGGAGAGAGGGCAGAGCTCTACTACCATAGGTTGCTCCTAAGAGACTTGGGTTGTTGTGGTGTGTTAAACCAAAGGGAGGGGGTATTTATAGAATTTTTGGACCAATAGGGAGGAAAGAGAAAATTCCTTAACCAATGGTAGTAAAAAGTAATTTTTCTAAACTAATGGAGTGAAAATAAGAAATTTTGGGCCAATGGGGTGGAGGGTAATTTTCTATAGCAATGGGGTGAAAGATTATTTTTTTGGACCAATAAGGTAAAAATATTCCTTTTTGGACCAATGGGAGGCCACGGTGTAGGGTATGCTAGTGGCGCAGTGTAGGGTACACAGGCAGGTGAAAAGGGAATTTCTTCTCTAAATTGGTCGCTGGAACGAGGATTCAGATCATCGACGAAAGTGTCAGAGGTTTCGGTAGGGATGCGAGAGGTTCAACAGGGGTGTTGGAACTCCAGCAGGGGCGCTGGAGCTCCAACAGGGGCACTGGAGCTTGGGTATGGGAGCTCGCATTGGCGGGGTTTGGGCACTCAAGGTAAGGCATGGGTGCTCGTATTGGCAGGGTTTGGGCACTCAAGGTGAGGCGTGGGTGCTCAAATGGGAGGGGTTTGGGCACTCAAGGCAAGGCATGGGTGCTCACATGGGGCAGGGTTTGGGCACCCTAGGCAAGGTGTGGGTGCTCGCATGGGCGAGGTTTGGGCACTCAAGGTGCGACTTTCAGGAGTGATTGCGGGAGATCCGATGGTTCGATTTTGACTTACCATATATTGTTGGAATCATAATTCTGAGTACTATGCATCTATATGACCACTTTGACCAGATTCCTTTGTATATAAAATGTCATAATTGGACCCTTCTTTTCTCTCACACAGGTTTTTTGGGGATTTTGGGTGAGTTTGGAATGCTTCTGGGAATAGTTACCTCAGTCAGTTGTCAACTCTATTGATTGGAGGTGAAAGGTCACATCCAAGATCCATATGTCATCATAGCCGGGGGAGGGTGACAAAATTGGTTGTCTACAAAATGCAGCTCTTTGGCCTGAGGCCTGTGCCAACAGCCGAAGGGTAAAGAAAACAACTACCACATTTTGTCACCTAGAGCATGTACTGCCATCATCTTTCTCATCAATGATGGAGTTGAAAATGCAACAAGTAATATCTCTTACTTTAAAGTTGAAGACTTACTTGGGCTACCGATTGCAGGAAAGAAATTTGAGCCCTTTCAATCCTATTAGAAGATGTTGAACCTACATTTTCTAGAGATTTGAGTCCTCTCTGCAGAAAATGTCAGTACATGAAAATGTTCTTGAACCATCCTTTTGCAGAGATTTGAGCCCTCCCTGCAGAAGATATTAGTAGTTGAAATTGTTCTTGATCCATCATTTACAGAGATTTAAGCCCTCCCTGCAGAAGATGTTAGTGCATGAAAATGTTCCTCCTAGGTTGGACTTCCTTCTGTTAGTCCTAGGGATTGATCCATCATTTACAGAGATTTGAGCCCTCCCTACAAAAGATGTTGGTGCTTGAAAATGTTCTTCCTAGGCTGGCCTTTTGCTGGTCCTGGGAATTGATCGATCATTTGTAGAGATTTAAGCCCTCCCTGCAGAAGATGTTAGTGCTTGAAAATGTTCTTCCTAGGCTAGACTTCCTTCTGCTAGTCTTAGGAATTGATCCATGAGATCGGGCCACTTGGGGCCGATTCAAAGCGATTGGGCCACCTGGGGCCAAGTCAATGAGATTGGGCCACCTGGGGCTGGGTCAATGGAATTGGGCCACTTGGGGAAAGGTCAATGAAATTCTTTCTTTGGAGTCTTTGAATTTGAGTCATGAGATTGGGGCCTTGAATTTAAGCCCTTGATTCTTGAAAATTTGGCTCTTTGATTTAGAATCTGGAACTTTGATTTTTTGATTTGGAATCTTTGAACTTTGATTTTTGATTTGGAATCTTTGAACGTTGATTTTTAGCTTTTGATTTGGAATCTTTAACTTTGTGTGATAATTTCCATCTACCTCACAAATTTTGACTTAGATTTCACCTTCCACTTTCATGTGTTTTTCTCTACGAAGTAGATTTCATTTTCCCATTTCCATATGATTTTATATACCAAGAAGATTTCGCTTTCCATGTGATTTAAATTTTTTTTTTTTAGAACAAATTTTTTAACCAAAAAATGGTCCCCCCTCCTATTCACTCACTATTTTGAGTTTCTTGAGTTTGAAACGATTCGTGAACAAGTGAGCTCGGGTTTTTGAGTTTCTTCGACGATTCGAAGTTTTTTGCATTTCTTCGGGTTTTCTCAAATTTCTTCGAAGATCTTCGAGTTTTTCCTTGAAGTTCTTCACCTTTGCCTTGAAGATCTTCATAGTCTTGAGGAGGGGACCATTTGGAGAATTTGAAGTCTTTTCGAGTCTTTTTGTAAATTATGAAACTTTTTGGGGTTCTTTATAATTTGTGAAAGATTTTAGGGTTCTTTGAAATTTATGAAACTTTTGGTGTTCTTTACAATTTTTGATAAATATGGCTAAAAGAAGAAAGAGAAGGACTCCATAAGAGATCAAGCTAACCGGTGGAGACAGATGTAGAACATCTTCCCAAGGGGATGGTACATTGGGCAGACACTCCTCAGAACCCGTGACCACATCTGTAATGCGGTGTGGGGCAAATGGGTAAGTCTTTTTTTCTTCCTTTCATTATTATTCATTTTTTGCATTTATCATTTTTCTTTTTGCACTTATTTTAGGAACATGGTGAGGGAACACCCCCTACATTGGCTAGGTATGACCATCCCATTGTAGTCCAGGAATGGTATGAGATTCTTCCTCATTGGGCAAAGGGGCAAGTAGATTCGACTTACCTGTGCCACTTGGCCTCACTAGAGACCAAGAAATTCAGCTCGGCATTGGCGGGAGCTTTGGTGGAGCGATGGTGGCTGAGCACCCATTCTTTTCACCTTCCTACTGGTAAGATCACCATCATGCCTTTGTGTTTCTATGCCATGACCAGCATACCCTTCAGGGGGAAGCCTCTATCTATTCCTAAGACTTTGTTACTGCGGGAGTTCACAGAGTTGATAGGTATTGAGATTTCGGATGATCAGACACATCCTCTTGGGTGTGATCAGTGCCCGTTGGATGAGAAAGGATCTGAGGATGAACCCGGGTAACCTCGCACAGGTAACTCACTCCTTCCTTTTATTTATTGTGGCACAGTTTCTTTTCAGTGACCTTCAAGGTGGAGTGGACATCCGCATGGTCGCCCTCTTCTGGAACCTTTAGGGGGTGGATTCTTGGGATTGGGGCAGGACCGCCTATGCATACCTTCTACTGACCCTGGACCTACTGGCATATGGGGATCGGGTCCTCAAGGGGCCAGGCTACATTCTCCAGGTGACTTTGCATTTCTTTCTGTTCTTTTCTTTTCTCTCTTCTTTTTTTTTTTTTTTTTTTTTTTTTTTTTTT
>NC_056560.1:28076038-28375303 GCF_013358625.1 Macadamia integrifolia | reverse complement strand
TTTTTTTGATTGCACATCCTTATTTTGATATTTCAATTCAGACTTGGAGTTACAAACACCTAGAGATCTTAGCCCCCATGCTAAAGGATCCTCTGAGTTCGCCCTTCCCCATGGCTAACAGATGGGGAGATAAGCCTTATTTAGTGTCAAGTTTTTTCTTTGTCTGGTGCTGTACTCACTTCTTCTTAACTTTGCAGGTTAATTGGAGGCCATTCCAAGATCTCCAATTCTACAACCCTAATGCGTTTTCTCGAGCCAAGCACTTGACAGAGAGCTGCACACTATTCAGGGATATCTGGGGCCATGCCTGGTATATAAGGGAGCTTGTCACTCCTCACTAGTCTGATCCTGTTGTGCATTCTCCTCCCTGTTATCCTCCATCAACTATACTTAACCCAAAGCCTATCCCTAAGAGTCAGATAGAGATATGGGCTGAAGGGGTGTGGGATGACTCTCTCCTAGATCCGAATAGAGATTATGAGGCCTTTCTCAAGGAGGAGACAGTCTACGCTCCTTTTGGTCCTAGGGGTCCACTGGTATGCTCCCTCTCTTGAGCATTTTTTCTATATTTTAGATTATTCTCTTTTTTAATTGATGTTCTTTCAGTGAAGGGCACGGCATATGGATCCCCCTCCTACTCGGTCATGAGCAGGTACTGCTACCTCATCTCAGATTGAGTCTTCCATTGTTGTGAGGGGACCTCTTCGGATGGCTATCAGTGCCTTCAGTGGTTTCCCGGGCTGGTCTTACCCCAGTGCCACCCATCTGGGCATTCCTAAGCTCTGGGAGCGTAGAGTGGCCAAAGACACCTCCAATTGGACTTCCTATCCCATATGACTGTGTGAGTATCAAAACACCTCTTATTTGATTAGTTCTTGATTCCTTTTGCTAACATGCTTGTTCTCAGGTATCTTCAGAGCTCTATGCCAAGCTCAGGAGGATGCATCAGGGTTTGTCCAAGGTCGTGGTTGAGAAGGTACTCTTCTATTCTTAATCTTTTTCCTCTTTTATTGCTTCTTTTCTTGATCATTCCATATGTTCCTCTAGGAGAGGGAAAATGATGCCTTGAGGAGACAGGTTAGCTCCGACCGACGGGAGAATGCCCATTTGCAGAGGTAGGTTAAGGACATTGCATAGAGACTAATGAGTTCAGGATTGGGACCCTCTAGCTTTGCAACCTTCTATGAGGATGATGCTGAGAATGGTTCGGATGATAACTTTTGACCCACAGGGATTTGTTCCTGTATTTGCTATAAACACAAACATATGTATATTTTTTTTCTTTTTCTTTTTCCCTCCCCCTTGTTTGTTCATCATTTTATTTTGGCAACTTATGAATGAAAACCTATCTTTGGCACAAATAAAATCTCTCTTTTTTTTTTATGGTTTGAAATGTTTAGGCATAATCAATTCCACAACTCAAGTCATAATTAGAATAATCGGGATAACACGAAAATCCAAATATTTCCTCATTCTATTACCAAGCGAATTACATAGGAGGGGAACAACTTTCCTACCATAGACAAGATAGGGAAGTAATAAGGTGTGGAGAAAACTCTTGGGGTGGGTAAAAGTTCACTAACTCCTCTGGGTCCATCGCCTCGAGCCCATATTGTCGGCTGATGTACGTAGGTAAATAAAAGGACGTGTGAGTCAATCCCATCAACCTGACGTAGTCGTAACCAGGGGTCTTCATCAGAAAATCTTCTTATGGCCTCCCTGGGCATTTTCATGCAATGTCCTTTGTAACTCTCCCTTATAGGTACTCTTTCCAATTAATAATGAGTTTGAATTCAGGGGCTTCCCTCCTTTCTTGTTAACCAAGAGCCCCAAGTTGACCTCTATTTAATGGCCTGTTCAGCTTCATCTTATCAAGTAGCTAGAGTTGGAAAATAGCAAGACTTTTGTGATAATGATCAAGTCCAAACCTATGGCCATGGCTTATGTCATCAAGTCCTTTGAATGTCTCTGCAAGGACTATAGGAATGATAACTTCTCCTTTCTTCAATTGCTTTACCACCTCTATTAGCATAGTTGGTGCACCACGCCCCGACGTTGGGAGAACATAGCAAGCTATTATGTACAAAAGGTAAGCATCTTGTGATCTTTGCTGATGGATTCCCCCCAGTGATAGGTATTGAATGAAGATCCTGGCCACCTTGAGAATGTCAATCTTTCTATATATGATGAATTGCCTCATTTCCTCCTTTTCCCATCCGAAAAAGTCTTGAATCTCTTCTGAGTGATCTTTTTTTAAAGATGAGTGAATCAACTTGCCCTTAGGTGGAGATAACATATAAACTCAGAATTCTTCGAGATTTGGACAGATCTCAACCACCCCAAATCGAAATACATGAGATCGGCATGCCAATGCTAAGGCACTTGTTGGAGTAGCCCAATCCGACTAAGCATTGACATACTTGTAGCCTCCAGCAGTCCTGGTGCAATCATGTTTATGTCCAAAGTCTATTTTCTCAATGTCTCATCCAAGGAACCCATGACTTATCCTGCAATTATCACAAGCGAAGAGAAGATTTGATGATTTTTTTAAGCATTACTTATTAACTACTGAGACAATCAAACATTTACCACTATTGCATCAAGTTCTTTTTTTTTTTTTTACTGATCAAGGATGGAAATAAACTGGCCTTGATAAACTGGTGCCATGTGGTGACTTTTGGGGGATAGAATCCTAGATAAGAATTTATTTGAAGGACCATAGGTGAATGACAGATACCTAATAGCCTCGTGTGCCAAATGGCTATTCTTGGGGAACACAAATTATGATGATCTTTTAAGATAACTTGATTATTAATTTAGGAAACAATTTATTGCCTTGAGATTGTTGAGACCGCACTTGCACCTGTCAAGTTGCCTATGTTTCCCTCGAGAGGAATCAGGTCTAGCGTAGTGTAGACACTTAATTTGTCACCCTCCTCCAGCGATGATGAAATGCGGATCTTGGATGTGACTACCGACTTTCAATAAACAGAGATGATGGACTAAGAAAACCCGAAAACATTCTACTACCTGAAAACCCTAGAAACCCCACGTGGGAGAGAAGAGGGTCCAAATTTGACATTTATATATGAAGGAATTTGGTCAAGATGATCGTACAGATGGATAGTGCTTGGAAATACAATTTTGAAGATATATGGCATGTCAAAATCGGACGTTGGATCTCTCGTGATCATCGACAAAAAAATCAGTGATCGCGCACGCGCTGCGTGCTGGCTACTACCCTGCCCCTGTCTGCTGTGTAGCCCCTGCCTACTGCCCAGCCAGCCCAACCATCTCAGCCAGCCTTGCCCGCACAACCTCACGCATAGCATGGCCCGTGCCTTGCATGACCTAGCCTATACCCCCGCTGGCTGCAGCCCATGCACGGCTGCTGCCTAGCCCCTACTGCTACTTGAGCCCATGTGCGTGCTACCCCGTGCACCATATGCGGCACAAGCATCCTGCCCTATGGACCATGTGCTGCACACGCATGCTGCCCCATGCACCTTGTGCTGCACATGCATACTGCCCTATGTGCCATGTGCCACACACCAATGCCACTGCCCGTGTGCCGCACACCAATGCCACTGCTAGCACACCTATACCACTGCCCGCGTGCCATGAGCCACACACCAATGCCACTACCCGCACACCCATTCCACTGGCTTTATGGGTGAAGAGATTTCCTCTTCACCCACTTGGGACCAAAAACCCACTTTTTGGCCCAGAATCCTCTCTCCCAAAAAACCCCTTTTTTGCCCATTGGATAAAAACCCTCTTCAACCATTTTAGTCCATAAATCCTCTTTTGTCTGTTGGTTAAAAATTCTCCCTCCACCCCATTGGCCCGAAAATCCTATAAATACCCCCTCCTTTGGATTTTACACACAAAACAACCCCACCTCACTCCATAGTAGTGAAACCCTCTCTCCTCCTCCCCTCCCCTTCTTGATTTTCTTCGGGTCTTCGGAGCGATCTTCATCAAGATCCAAAATCTTGTTTGGATCTTCGAAGTGTTCATCGAGACTTTGAAGATCTTCAATCCAAGTTCTTAGTCCAATCTAGTTTTTTCCAAAAATAGTATGTTCTTAGCCTCCCCCTTGAGTGTTCTTGAGCTTTACTAGAAATAGAAATCCCTTCCCCCTTGAGGTTCTTTGGGTCTACGAAGAGATCTTTGTTAAGATCCAGAGCTTTGTTCGGATCTTGAAAGTGTTCTTCCAGGCTTTGAGGATCTTCAATCCATTTTTAGGTCAATCCATTTCTTTCAAAAAATAGCAGTTCCTAGTGGAAGCCCTATCTGAGTGCCCCTGGAATCTTTCCAGAAATAGCTATTCCTAGCGAAAGCTCTGCCGAAGTGCCACCTCAGCCTAGCCCTCCCCTAGCCTATCCCCAGTGGAAGCCCTGCCGGAGTGCCACCTAATCGTAAGCCTGGAAATAGCCTTCCCTAGCCGAAGCTCTGTCCGAATCCAAATCCAAAAATAGCCTTCCCTAGCCGAAGTTCTATCGAATCCAAATCCGAAAGTAACCGTTCCTAGTTGGAACCCTGTCTGAATACCATCACAGTCAACGTCTCTCAAGAAATGAAGTTGGAGGTCAAGACCATCTTCCCCTGATCTAAGAGAACATGAAAGACAGTCTAAGCTGGTACTAATCAGGGGCCCACCCCTGTTGACCCGAAACAGGGGTTAAGTTCAGGTAAAGTTTCTCAACCAACTTGTCATCATGTAAACTTTACATAGACCTTGTTTTAGTGTATATGGTAGTTTAAGTTCGGTTAATGTATATATGTGTGATAACTTAGCCATGCATGTGGAATAGTAATAACTGTGGAAAATGTTTGTTCTTAAGCATCTAGTAGGAAGACCGGTTGAATCGGGTAGATTGGGTACCTAACACCTTTCCAATTCTACAACCGGACACTTACCCTAAATCTCTAGACCAGACCAAATTTTAACCCCTTTTCTCAAGAATTGGGCCCACCCCAGGTGGCGACTCCAAACCCCCATTTGTATGATCCCGATCCCCATATTGGACCATCATCAAACCCTCATCTCGAATGACGAATTTCATATTCTTACAAAATAGGCCTCCATGTATCACTGAGTGGTGATACGATAGTGTGGGGCCCGCAAGGTAAGCACACACGACACACCCCCTCCCTCATATGAAAGAGAAAGAGAGGAGAGAGGATGGAATTGACACGCATAAGTCCATTTCCGGCCACTACCCTCACACGTAGTTCGGGTTATTCACCCTTTCAGACATAGTATTTCTTGAGTTGATCCATATTGACTAATTCGGGTATTTCTTCACCATTGTGGTGTATGAGTTTCATAGCCTTGCCTAGTAGAATCTCTTTGATAGTGAATGGGCCACTCCAGTTGGGCATGAATTTTTCTCTTGGGTCATGAATTGGGGCTCTTTGCTCTCGAAGAACAAGTTCACCCTCTTCTATGTGATTGGGCTTCACATTCTTGTTGAAGGCCCTTGCCATTCTCATTTGATATTTCTTCAGATTATCCATAGCCTTCATATGCCTTTTGTTGAGAAAGTTGAGCTTATTGTGTCTGGCCTTCACCCATTCTCCTTCAGGTAATTGACTATTAAGAAGCACCCTTAGGGATGGTACTAGGATTTCCATGAGTAGAACTGCCTCAACCCCATATACCAAAGAAAAAGGGGTTGCCCCTATCGAGGGTGGTACAGAAGTCCAATATGCCCATAAAACAAGTTGTAGCCTATCAACCCAATCTTTGTGTGTCTCAGCCATTTTCTATAGGGTCACCTTGATGTTCTTGTTAGCTGCTTCTACTGCCTCATTGGTCTGTGGCTGGTACGTAGTAGAGCGATGCCTTTTGATACCAAACTTCGTGTAGATTTTATCGGTTTTGTCCCAGAAATGGGATCCCTGATCCAATATCAACGCTTGAGGTACTCCATATTGGGAAATGATATTTTCTTAGATGAATTTTGCCACCTCAACAGACTGAGCTTCTACCCACTTGGTGAAATAATCAATGGCTACTAGGATGAACTTGTGGTCATTGGACACTTTGGGGCTGACCGTTCCTATGATATCAATGCCCCAAGTGGAGAATGACCAAGGAGAACTGAGTGAATGCAACTCTGTTGGCGGGATATGTATAATATTGGCAAATATCTGACATTTGTGGCATTTCTTGACAAAGCCTATGCGGCCTACTTCTATTGTGTTCCAATAGTATCACAGCCTAAAAATCTTCTTAGCTACCATCTTGGCATTCATATGGGGTCCACAAAGACCTTGATGAATTTTTTCTATGATTGTTACTGCTCGCTCCTCATCCACACACAACAACTGTACTCCGTCATAGGATCTCTTGTATAATAAATCCTCTTGAAGAATAAATTGGGTGGCATATCTCCTTAGAAACTTCTTTTCCCTATCAGTTGCTCCACTCGGGTACTTCCTTTCTCTAATGAAATCCATTATGTGAGCAAACCAAGACCGACCATCATAGTGAGAGAGTTCGCCAAATTCTGATAAATAGGCCTGCTTCTTTGTTCTACCAAGAATGGTCGGACCCTAGCCATAGGGTTGCATTCTACCATGGATGCTAAGGTTGCGAGGGCATCAGTGAACCTATTGTTATCTCTCTAGAAGTATTTGAATGAGATCTTCTCAAAGTTTTCAATCACCTCTTCCAGATGTTCTTGGTACAACTTTAGCTTTTCATCTTTGGTCTTCCACTTTCCTTGTGTCTGACAAATGACAATGGATGAATCTCCATACACTTTAATCCTTTCACTCCAATAGTCAGGGCCATTTCTAGTCCCAACGCACAAGCTTTATATTCAGCAATATTATTGGTATAGGGGAAGTCGAGGTGGAATGATGAAGGCAAGTAAAGGCCGTCAAGAGTGACAAGAAATATTCCTGCACCACACCCTTTTTGATTTTCCGCTCCATCAAAGAATAACTGCCATTCATTTAGCTGTGTCTTCTTCCTCTATTGTTGTGATCTCTTCATCGGGAAAGGCATTGTTCAAAGCTCTTCCGTCTTCTATGGGGTAGGCAGCCAAATGGTCAGCTATAGCTTGCCCCTTAATGGATTTCTAAGTAATATAGGTGATGCCAAACTCTGATAGAAAAAGTAGCCACTGGGCCATCCTTCCTGTTAGAGCTGGTTTCTCGAAGAGATACTTGATCGGATCCATTCTCGAGATCAAATGGACTGGATAGGCTACCATGTAGTGCCGCAGCCCTTTTGTTGCCCAAATTAGTACTACGCAAGTTTTTTCCAAAGATGTGTATGGCATCTCATATTCTTACCGAGGTAATATAGGGCATGCTCTGCCCCCTTTTTCATCGCTTTTTACACTAGCAAAGAGCCCATGGAATATTTTGCCACTGATAAGTACAACAGAAGTGGTTCTCCTTCCACCGGGGGTGTCATTACTGGTGGATTCATGAGGTATTCTTTGATCTTATCAAAAGCCTGTTGGCATTTGTCATTTCGTGGGCTGATCCTTCTTCAATAACTTGCAAATTGGTTCACAGATTGTAGTTAAGTGAGTTATGAATCTACTAATATACTGGATGTGACCCAGAAATCCTCGTATCTGCTTCATAGTCCGAGGTGTGGGCATCACCTGAATTGCCTTGATCTTGGTAAGGTTGACTTCAATGCCTCTTTCACTCACTAAGAACCCTAACAATTTTTCTGTTGTTGCCCTAAATACACACTTTTGAGGGTTCTTCAACTGATACTTCTTGATCCTTTCAAAGAATCACCTTAGTGTGGCAATATGCCCTTTTCGATCTTTTGACTTTACTATTATGTCATCCACATAGACTTTCACATCTTTGTTCATTATGTCATGCAATATGGCCGTAGTTGCTCTCTGATAAGTTGCCCCGGTGTTCTTTAGTCCAAAAGTCATTACCTTGTAACAATAGGTTCCCCATGGAGTGGTGAAGGTTGTCTTCTCATGATCCTTTGAGTGCATACTTATTTGATTGTATCCCGAGAATCCATCCATAAGTGATAACAAGGCATGCCCTGTCATGTTGTTAACCAATACATCAATGTGAGGTAATGGGAAGTCATCCTTAGGGCTTACCTCGTTAAGATCTCGAAAGTCTACGCACATCCGTACCTTATCATCTTTGTTTGGCACTGGTGCCATGTTAGCCAACCATTGGGGGTACTTTTCCACTTGTAGAAACCCTGCATTCCACTGCTTCACAACTTCTTCTCTGATCTTCTCGCTCCATTTTGGCGGCATTCTTCAGAGCTTCTGCTTTATCGATTTTGCCCCAGGGTAGGTCGACAATCGATGTTGCATGATATTGGGGTCTATGCTAGGCATATCCTCATAAGACTAAGCAAAGACTTTGGCAAACTCCTTCAAAAGACTAATCATCTATTCTACTTCTTCATCATCTAGGGTGGTACCAATTTTTACTTCTCGAAGGCATTGGTTGGTTCCTAGGTTAATAACTCAGGTATCCTCACGGATGGGTTGGGCTTTCTTTGATTTGCATTGTTTTGTTAACTCTTGATATTTATTGTGATTATCATCAGAAAAAGGAGGCAAGTCATACTTGAAATTAGAAATTTCATTCATGAAAGAAGGAGTAACAGACTCGACATACACAGACTCTGGACTCTCCTCGAGAGGGGAGGCCGACATGAAATCATAAACAACAGATTCAACAACAGACTCAACTCAGAGTTGATGATTGACTTGATGCTTTCGTCAGTGGTATTCAGGTTGGTTGACTTAGCAGCATGAGTAAACTTGAAGTCTTCTCCAATGCTAGTCCAATTCAAGAGCAGTTCGGTGGCTCGATGGATGAGGAGATGTGGCAAAGGGCCTTCTTCTCCTTCTGAGAAAGTTACTGCTATTTCTTTAATGGTGCAATGGTTCTCCCGGATAGGTGTCTGCTTCTTCACAAATACCAGCTGATCAACCTCATGCTCTCATAAGCTGAACTTTCTGAGAGGTGAGGATTGGTGGAGACTGCTCAATCCTTTTTCTATAAAGTCCATCTTTTTAAGCCTATTGAGGGAAACCATTCTGGTTCCTCGATCACATCTTTGACCACCCTCATGGACCTTCCCGTTGCAGTTGATTTGGACACAATACAGGCAGACCATCATTTTTTATGCTCTTCTTTGTTTCGCATATACAGTTCTTCCTTTGAAAGGACGAGGTTTGAGCTCATGTAGCTCTTGGGCTCTTGGTTCTTGTAGGAGGGAGCAAATATGGCTTTTCAGATCCATGGGAAGTTGCAAACTCCAGGTGAGTCTTAGCTTCTTTTCCCATTCTCTTTTCAAGAGGACCCGAGGACTTGGTGCCTCTTTTGACTGGATCAATGTTGTAGGGTTTCTAGAGGAAGACCCATTCTCAATCAGTGCAATTTCTGCTATCCCGGTGATGTAACTGTCTTGATCACTTTCTTTGACTAGCATTTGCTGTTGTTCTACCTCATGAGTTACCCAGTTGAACTCATCTTGAAAGAATACTTCAAATCTGGGTTGCATCTTTGTGGCAGTTTCATCAAACCATGGTTCAACATTTTTGTAAAAGGGAAAATCTTCTCCTTCCCTTACGAAGTACCCTTTGAGAGTAGGGTAGTAAGATGCAGATATTTTCCTAGTTAGCCTTAGTACCTTTTATCCTTTTTTGCCATTCTTGCTCCTTGGACTGGGGGTTTAAGGAATGCACCCAAGACCACTCCTTCCTTTGCTAACCACTGGAGTAGGTAATTTTGAACACCTTGATGATACTTTCCCAATCCCATCCCTGGAAAGTATTGCATGTTCTTTATCATTTGGTTCATCGGAGGGCTCCATATGGCTTCATAGTTAGCTGGGATCATTTCCTCTAGCAATTCCTTAGTGAGTGTTGCACAAGTTTTCTCTTTATCAAAACCGCTAAGTTGAACTTCCTAGTCTTGTTCTTCTCCATTTTCAATGTTGGCTAAGATTTTCAGCACTTCAGGATCTCTAGCTACTGTAATCACCTTTCCTTCATGAATGAATTTCATTTTCTGATGGAGACTAGAGGACACTGCCTTTGCATGATGTAGCCAAGGCCTTCCCAAGAGCATGTTGAAAGATGTTGGTATATCAATGATCTGGAAAGCCATATCAAATTTCACTGGGCCAATCATTATGGCGATAGTGAGGATGCCAAAGATTTTCCTCTTGGTGTTGTCATATGCTCATATGGTTTGGTTTGACAGTCTCATTTCTTTCAGGTTGATGCCAATACTCTTTGTCAATCTTAAGGGTAGAACATTCAAAGTGGACCCGTTGTCAATCAAAACCTGGGGAACCACCATGTCAAGACATTCTACCATGATGTGTAGAGCTTTATTGTGCTGGGCTCCTTTGGGAAGTTCAGAGTCTGAGAACATCAATGACTGTACAACATAAGTTTCCCCTACTATGTGTGAGAGATGCACCAGATCTATGTCAATCGGCACTTGCATATTGGTGACAGGCTTCAAGACTCCTTCACGGTGTGTCGAGGAGGCCATCAGCAATCCCTAAATTGAGATATTAGCTTGGGATTTCTTGAGCTGAGCCAAGACTGGATTCTCTGGTTCTTTCTTCAAGCCACTAGTTCCTGCCTCATTAGTCCTTGACCATTCTACGGCTAGGGCCTTGCCCTTGTAGTCTCTTCCACTCCGAGTATCCATCACACCGACACGTTTCTTTACAATGATCTTTGTGGGATAGCAATCTTCATCATCACTGTTTGTTATGGTAATTATCCCTACCATAGGATCATCCTCTTCTTCCGATTCTTCTTCCTGGGTTGGGCCGGGAGGTCGAGGCCCTCCACAAATATCCAGAGCCCTGGCTCGTACCTTCTTGACTGTATTAGAAAGCCGCACAACTGCTGTATCCACCATTTCTGCAAGTGTAGAATGTTCCCCTATTTTTTTATGGATTATCAACTGCTTGGTATAGCATTATTCACTGATGGCTACTTCACCTAACATTTGATCAATCCCATCAGCCTCGAGTTTGATGTCAACCAAACAATTATAGACATAAGCCACGTGTTCTGTTATAGGATTTGCTTCACCTTCAACAATGATCTCATACACTTCACTATCTTCTGAATCCGATGTCGGATCTTCCCCTTCCATATGAATGTGAGTGCCGACTGAATAGCATCGGTGGGATCAACCATCAGGTCATCCTCGCCAATTACATATATAGAATATCCTCCTAGATCCCTGGGTGAATAGTATCCTGATTCATCATCTTCGTCACTGTGCCAAGGCCCTTGGTAGTCATCCCATTCTAGGTACTCATCTTCACTCTCATCCTCATCATCATCCTCTGTGTCACTCCCTATATGGATTAGGGAGGTGTGTTCTTTGATTTGTTCTCCCACTGCCAAAGCTATCACTGTCGAGTGCCACCTCAACCTAGCCCTCCCATAGTCTATACCTAGTGGAAGCTCTTTTCAAGTGCCATATCAACCTAGCCCTCCCATAGCCTATCCCCAGCGGAAGCTCTATCCAAGTGCCACCTCAGCCAAAACCCACAAGTAGCTCATCCCTAGCGAAAGCTCTGCTAGAATACCACCTTAGCCAAAACCTAGAAGTAGCTCATCCCTAGTGGAAGTTGTACTAAAATACCACCTCAGCCTAAGCCTGAAAATAGCCTCCCCTAGCCGAAGCTCTGTCCGAATTCAAAATCGAAAGTAATTGTTCCTAGCCGGAACTCTGCTCGAGTATTATCATAGTCAGCATCTCTCAAGAAAGGAAGTTGGAGGTCAAGACCATCTTCCCCTGAGCCAGGAGAATCGAGAAACCAGTTTATACTAGCATCAACCAGGGGATCCACCCCTTTTAATCCGAAACAGGGGTCAAGCTCAGGTATAATTTCTTACCCAAATCAGCATAATGTAGACTTTATATTGACCTTGTTTTAGTGTATAAAATCATTTAAATTCAATTAGTATACATATGTGCGATAATCTAGCCATGCATGCGGAATAGGAATAATTGTGAAAAATGTTCGCTCTGAAGCATCTAGTAGGAAGACTGGTTGAACCGGTTAGATTGGGTGCCTAACACCTTCCCAACTCTATAACCTGACACTTACCCTAAATCTCTAGACTAGACCAACTTTCAGGTCCTCTTCTTAGGAATTGGGCCCACCCCTGGGTCCTAGGCCCATAATCCTAGGTGGCGACGCCAAACCCCTTTTGCATGATCCCGATCCCCATATTGGACCATCATCAAATTTTCGTCTCGAATGAAGAACTTTACACTCTTTCAAAATAGGCCTCCACATATCTCTGAGTGGCAGTACAGTGGTGTGGGGCCCGCAAGAAAAGCACACAAGACACACCCCTCCCTCATGAAAGAGAAAGAGAGGAGAGAGGACGGGATGCAAGTCCTTTCCCCCCACCGAGGGGGGTAAGTGTATGTTATGGAGAGTACTCTGAGAGCAAATGGTAGCTACTTCCTGTACATGGGTGTGGGGTATTGTTAAATGGCGAGGATTTCATATTTGTGCTAGCACCCTCAGGGAGGTCTGTGAACTTTATGACGTTCAGAGATCGAATAATGATATTCTCGCATTACACTTTTGCACACAATCACTCACGGTTCCACCACCCCATGGCTAGTTGCTTAATCTTGTGTGTAATCATGAGTAATAGGCAAGGAAGTCACCCCCTTGATCTTGTACCTATGGGTATATCAAAAGGATCATGTACCTTGCGTATATAGATTATGTCAAGGAAGCCTTATTGGTCCTATTGCATCCACTGCATACTTGCATCATATAGGAAATAGATAGAGAACACTAGGAATGCCATAAGATGATCTGTAGAATTTGTTTGCGGTCTTGAAAAAGAATATTCCTATGATATATTCTAGTCATAAAGAAATGCTCTCCAAAGTGGGTTTCGGATAAAAGTTGTCCTTCCTCCTTAGAAATGAAATATGGATGATTTGGCATACGCGATCTGGGCTGACTTCTGTTAAAGTCCCATAAAATGCCGAATTATCTAAAAGACCCGAGGAAACTAGGAGGAAGGTCACCTAGTGGGATAATATTAAGGAAAGAATGACTTTAAAGGCAAAGAATGCATTAATAGGGATGTTCTAGTCAAGCCATTGTATGTACCTCCCACTTATGGCATTGAGTGCACTAGGGGCATCAACCCCTATCCACTCCCCACCATTAAATGGACTAACTTTGGATGGATCATTGGTTGTTAATCTAGTGAATGTGTGAATAAGGGATTGGGAATTCAGGAATCCTAAAATAAACCATTTTTGGTTCAGGCACAATTGCACACCTCAAGTATTCTCCGTGGTCCATTTGGACAAGTCAAGGTAATCGGTTGACTCACCTAAGTCTAGTGTCAACCCCATCATCTCTCCGAGATTATCTACTGCCAAGTGATTACAACCCAGTTAGCATGGATCCACATAACCCCGAATCACCCGAGCAAGCATGCGTCCATCCCATAGAGACTTTGCAGACAAAGATGGCGAAGTCAAGAGAGGAATAGCCCAGATATTGCATGCACTTTAGAACTCTCCCAGGGTTGAACCATCACAAGCTATTGGAGAGTTGGATCATAATAGACCTACGGGTCATTGTGGGAACTCTTCCCGAGTTGAATCAGGAGAACTAGAGCAAGTTAGGCCAACTGGTCAGAGGGGAGTCTCACCTACCCATCCAAATAGTCAATGGGAAACCTACTCTAGGGTCCCTCCTCCCAGGGTAGTGATTAAATATGAGGAAGAAGAGTTTGCAGCACACATTTGGATGGACCCTCCAAAAATGGAGAGAGAAAGAAAAGTTAGAGAACTGTTAGAAAAATTGGAAAATATGCTTTGAATGGGGAAGAGTTTGAAAAACGAAATAGTGGATTCAGATGAAATGAGTTTCTTTTCTGGGCCTAGGATTCCTGAGAAGTTCAAGTGGCAGACCGATAGGTTTGATGGGTCAGGATACCCAAAGGTTCATCTCAAGGTTTTTCTCAGCATCGCCAAGTCGTGGCAACTTGCGGACAACCAACTGGGTCAGGCTTCATGTTAACCCTATTAGGACCTGCACTAAGATGCCTTACACAGTTAGAGACTGCCCAAACTCAGAATTGGACAACAGTGATGAAAGCCTTCACCAAGCAGTATTCATATAATACTGAACTGGATGTGAAACGTCAAGAGCTTGAGACATTGAGACAATAGCCTAGAGAAGGATTCACTGCCTTCTTGATGAGGATTAGGGATAAGGCCACCAAGATGGAAAATTGGCCTTCAAAAGCAGAACAAGTGGAGATGTTGATTGAAAACTTGTCAAAGCCCTATTATGATGTCCTTTACTATCAACATCTACAGACTTTTGATGCCCTAGTAGCCACTAGTACACGTGTGGAAAACAGAATTCTGAGAGAAGCTCAATATCAAGGATCCTCCCAAGATGCAAGCAAGAACACTAGAGTTGGATGGGGAAAGGGTCCCAAAACCAATGTGGTAGGTACGGTCTAACAGTCAGTTTCTTCTATCACTCCTTCACAACCATTTGTGATACAAGCATATGCACCCTCCTAGAATGCTCCTCATCCAAAAATGCAGTTTACTGATTTGGGAATGCCCGTGACAGTAGTGTATGAAAAGCTAAAGAAACAAGTATTACCAGGGACAGTGGCTCCAAAAGTGATCAGCAACCCTCTTCCAGCTTGGTATAGGGATAATGAATATTTTCCTTACCACACTCAGAAAGGGCACAATACTGAAAGATGCTTGGGTCTGCAACATGCAATTCAGGACTTGGTAGACAACGGGAATATTGAAATTAAGGTGAAGCAATCTCCCAATGTCAACACCAATCCACTCCCCTATCATATGAACAATCTAGATGAAGAAGTCACAAAGAGTGATCCCACTCAACTTATTATATCTAGAGCTCGGAGGAATCCCATGAATGCCTATAGGAAAATCATGAGTCAAAGAGCTAGAACCATGAGGACTCCCCAAAGGAAAGAGTCATTAGAAGAAGAGCCAAAAGATCGATCACCCTCCGTTCATCCATCCTCATCAACAGAAGAATCCACCACACCATACCTTCAACCTTCACCAGATTACCAACCTCCACCATATTACCAACTTCCATCATATTACCAACCTTCACCATACTATCAACCTTCCCCACACCATCAAGGAGAGGGGACCTCATCATCTTATCACCGCCTATCTTCCTCACAATACCCCATTTCTTCTATCACATCATACCACCCCACCTCATATACCCCATCACCCTCACAGTAGTCCCATTCTCATGGTTCGGTATACAATCCAAAAGAAGGATGGATGGATGGATGGGTACAATTGGAAGGATATGCTTGCACTATCAGACTCCCCGAAGATGACCTCATCAATAGGATCAGTGAATGCTTTAGAAGAAGGTCAAGAGGGTGATTCCACTTCTCTAATTTAGCCCACTATATCCTCAAAAGGAAACCCAGAGAACATTGAAGAAGTCATGGGTGACCTTCTCAAAGCAGTAATGGCATTAGCAGTGAGAGAGCAGGTTAAAGAGTACGCTTTCCTAATCCACATAAGGAGTGACACAGAGGATGATGAATTTGGTCTTATCCAACTTCAAGCTAGTGATGTCAAGTCTAACCCTATGGAAATCTTCTGGTCCATACACTCTGAATACTACGAGCGTTTGTATACAGGAGAATTTGATGGTCGAGAAGAATCTGATGAAGAGCCAAGTGAGGGGAAAATCAGTGAAAAAGAAGATGATGACGACAACAATGAGGATGAGAGCGAAGATGAGAATGATGGAGATTACTCTAATTCTCAAGATGATGATTAGTATCAGGAGTGGGATGACTACCAGGGGCCTTGGCACACTGATGATGATGAATAATCAGGGAACTACTCACCTAGGGATCTGGGAGGATATTCTGTGTATGCAATTGGCAAAGTGACCCAATGATTGATCCCATAAATGCTATTCAGCCAGCACTCACGATTCACATGGAAGGGGAAGATCTAGCATCAGATTCAAGAGATAGTGAAGGGTAAGAGATGACTGTTGAAGGTGAAGCAAATCTTATAGCAGAACACATGGCTCATGTCTATAATCGTTTGGTTGACATCAAACCTGAGGTCAATGGAATTGACCAAATGTTAGGGAAAGTAGCAATCAGTGAACAATGCTATGCCGAGCAATTGATAATCCTTGAGAAAACAGGGGGACATTCCACACTTGCAGAAATCATAGATACAACAGTTGCACGGCTTTCCAATGCAGTCAAGATGGTACAAGCCAGGGTTGTGGACATTTGTAGAGGACCTCGACCTCCTACCCCAAGTAGTGAAGAGAAATCCAAGGAAGAAAATGATCCAATGGTAGGGATAATTACTATAACAAACAGCGATGATGAAGATTGCTATCCCACAGAGATTATTGTAAAGAAACCTATTAATGTGATGGAGACCAGAAGTGGAAGAGACTATAAGGGCAAGGCCTTAGCAGTAGAATAGTTAAGGGCTAATGAGGTAAGAACTAGCAACTTGAAGAAAGAACCAGAGAACCCAATCTTGGCTCAACTCATGAAGTCCTAGGCTAATATCTCAATTTGGGGATTGTTGATGGCATCCCCTAGACACCGTGAAGCAGTCTTGAAGTCTCTCACTAATGTGTAGGTGCCGATTGAGAAAAATTCGACACAGCTCGCACACATAGTAGGGGCAACATATGCGGTATAATCCTTAATATTCTCAGATTCAAAGCTCCCCAAAGGAGCCTAGCATAATAGAGCCCTCCACATACAGTAGAATGTCTTGACAAGGTGGTTCCCTAGGTGCTCGTTGACAATAGGTCTGCTTTGAATGTTCTACCATTAAGATCGGAAAAGTGTATTGGCATCAACCTAGAAGAAATGAGGCCGACTACCCAAACCATATGGGCATATGACAATACCAAGGGGAAAATCCTTGGCATCCTCTGCCTTACTGTAAAGATTGGCCCGGTGAAGTTTGATATTGATTTCCAAGTCATTGATGTACCGGTATCTTTCAACATGCTCTTGGGAAGGCCTTGGTTGCATCATGCAAAGGTAGTGTCCTTTAGCCTCCATCAAAAGATGAAGTTCATTCATGAAGAAAAGGTAATTACAAAAGCCGGAGATCCTGAGGTGGTTAATACCTTAGCCAATATTGAAAATGGGGAAGAACAAGACCAGGAAGTTCAACTAAGTGGTTTTGAATTAGAAACAACTTGTGCAGCCATTGCCAAAGAAGTTCCAAAGGAGAAAATCCCGGCTAACTATGAGGCCATCTGGAGTCCGCCAATGAATTAGATGATGAAGAATATGTAATATTTTCCTGGCATGGGACTAGGGAAATATCATCAAGGAGTTCCAAAGCATCCTAGTTTGGCAATGAGCAAAGGAAGGAATGGTCTTAGGTACGCTCCTCAGATCACCAAAGGGTAAAAAATTCTGAGGATGGCTAGGGAAATCTCTGTCTCTTACTACCCTACTCTCAATAGGTATTTTGAAAGAGAAGGAGAGGATTTCCCCTTCTACGGGAATTTGGAGCTATAGTTTGATGAAACTACCGCAAAGATGCAACTGGGGTTTGAGGTATTCTTTCAGGATAAGTTTAATTGGGTAACTCATGAGGTGGAACAAAAAATGATAGTTAAAGAAAGTGATCAAGATAGTTGCATCATCGGGATAGCAGAAATGGCACTAATTGAAGATGGGTTCTCCTCTGGCAATCCCACAGCGCTGATCTAGTCAAAAGAATTGCCAAGTCCCCGAGTACTCTTGAAAAGGGAATGGAAAAAGAAGATAAGACTCATCTAGAGTCTACAGCTTTCCACGGATCTGAAAGGTCATATCTATTCCTTTCTACGAAAGCCAAGAGCCCAAGAGCTACATGAACTCAAGCCTCATCCTTTCAGAGGGAGAAGTATATATGCAAAGCACAGAAGGGCACAAAGAATGATGGTTTGCATGTACTGTGCCCGAATCAACTACAATGGAAAAATCCGTGAAGGTAGTCAAAGATTTGACCAAGGCACTAGGATGGCATCCCTCAATAGGTTGGAAAAGATGGACTTTATAAAAAGAGGATTAAGAATTCTCCACCAATCCTCACCCCTCAAAAATTTTGGCTTTCGAGAGCACGAGGTTGATCAACTGGTATTTATGAGGAAGCAGGCACCTATCCAGAAGAACCATTGCACCATGGAAGAAATAGCAGCAACTTTCTCAGAAGGAGAAGAAGGTCCTTTGTCATAGCAACTTATTCATCGGGCCATTGACCCGCTCCTGAACTAGACAAGCATTGGAGAAAACTTCAAGTTTGCTCATGTTATCGAGTCAACCAGCCTGAATATCCTTGGCTAAAGCATCAAGCCAGTTATCAAGTCTGCAGTCGAGTCTGTTGTTTACGATTTTGTGTTGGTCTCTCCTCTCGAGGAGAACCAAAGTCCATGTATGTCAAGTCTGTTACTCCTTCTTTCATGAATGAAATTTTTGATTACGAGTATGACTTGCCGCCTTTTTCTGATGATGATCTTAATAAATATCAAGAGTTAATAAAATAAGGAAAACCAAAGAAAACTCAACCTATTCGTGAGGATACTTGGGTTATTAATATAGGAACCAACCAACGCCTTTGAGAGGTCAAAATTGGCCCTATCCTTGACGATGAAGAAGCAGAATAGATGATTAGTCTTCTGAAGGAATTCATTGAGGTATTTTCTTGGTCTTATGAGGATATGCCTGGTATCAATCCCAACATCTTGCAACACCGATTGCAAACCTATCCCGGGGCAAAACCGATAAAGCAGAAGCTCTGATGAATGTGGCCAGAATGGAGTGAGAAGATCAGGGAAGAAGTTGTGAAGAAGTGGAATGCGGGGTTTCTACAAGTAGTTAAGTATCTCCAATGGCTGGCTAACATTGTACCAGTGTCAAAGAAAGATGGAAAGGTACGAATGTATGTGGACTTCCAGGACCTTAACAAGGTAAGCCCTAAAGATGACTTCCCATTACCCCCACATTGATGTATTGGTGGACAACACAGCGGGACATGCCTTGTTATCATTTATGGATGGATTCTCGGGATACAACCAAGTAAGCATGCACCTAGAAGATCGTGAGAAGACAGCCTTCACGACTCCATGAGGGACTTATGGTTACAAGGTGATTCCTTTTGGGCTAAAGAATGCCTGAGCAACTTATCAAAGAGTAGCCATGGCCATATTGCATGACATGATGAACAAAAATGTGGAAGTCTATATGGATGATAGTGAAGTCAAAAGATCGGCAGGGCATTTTCCCACACTAGGACGATTATTTGAAAGGATCAAGAAGTATCAACTAAAGTTGAATCCTCAGAAGTGTGTATTCGGGGCAACAACAGGAAATTTTTTGGGTTTCTTGGTGAGTGAAAGAGGCATTGAAGTCGACCCTATTAAGATCAAGGCAATTCAGGAGATGCCCACGCCTCGAACTAAGAAGCAAATACAAGGATTTTTGGGTCACATCCAATATATTAACAGATTAATAGCTTCGTTGACTACAATATGTGAACCTATTTTCAAACTACTGAAGAAAGATCAGCCCACAGAATGGAATGATCAATGCCAATAAGCTTTTGACAAGATCAAAGGATACCTCATGAACCCGCCAGTATTGATATCACCGGTGGAAGGAGAACCACTTTTGTTGTACTTATCCGTGGGGGAATATTCTATGGGCTCTTTCCTAGCACAGAAAGAGATAGAAAAAGGGGCAGAGCATGCCATATACTACCTTAGCAAGAAGTTCTTGGAGTATGAGACACGGTACACATCTTTGGATAGAACTTGTGCTGCTTTGATTTGGGCAACGAAAAGGTTGCGACACTATATGATTTCCTTTCCAATGCACTTGATCTCAAGGATGGATCCCATCAAATATCTCTTTGAGAAACCATCCCTAACAAGAAAGGTGGCTCGTTGGCTACTTTTGCTATCAAAGTTTGATATCACCTATGTTACCCAGAAATCTATCAAGGGGCAAGCTATAGCTGTGAGGGCAGCGGCCAAAGATGAGATTATCTCCTCTCTTTTCCATTTGGGGGGGGGGGGGGGACTTGTATCCCGTCCTCTCTCCTCTCTTTCTCTTTTATAAGGATGGGGTGTGTCATGTGTGCTTTCCTTACGGGCCCCGCACCATCGTACCGTCGCTCGAAGATACGTGGAGGCCTATTTCATAAGAGTGTAAAGTTTACCATTTGAGACAAGGCTTTGATGATGGTCCAATATGGGGATCGAGATCATGAAAAAGTGATTTGGAGTCACCACCTAGGATTATGGGTGTAGGACCCAAGGGTGGGTCGAATTCATGAGAAAAGGGCCTGAAAGTTGGTCTGGTCCAAAGATTTAGGGTAATTATCAAGTTAGCAAATTGGGAAGGTGTTAGGCAACCAATCTGCCCAGTTTAACCGGTCTTCCTACTAGATGCTTAAGAACAAAAATTTCCCATGATTATTCCTATTTCGCATGCATGGCTAATTTATCACACATATATACATTGACTGAATTTAAATAACTATGTACACTAAAACAAGGATTATATAAAGTCTACATTGTGGTAATTCACTTGAGAAATTATACCAGAGCTTGACCCCTGTTTCGGGTCAAGAGGGGTGGATCCCCTAGTTGATGCTAGTACGAACTGGTTTCTGGATTCTCCTGGCTCAGGGGAAGATGATCTTAACTTCCAACTTCCTCTCTCGAGAGATGTTGACTAATGATATTCGAACAGAGTTTCGGCTAGGAATAGTTACTTTCGAATTTGGATTCAGACAGAGCTTCGGCAAGGGAAGGCTATTTCTGGGCTTAGGATAAGGTGGCACTCCGATAGAGCTTCCGTTGGGGATAGGCAATAGGAGGGCTAGGCTGAGGTGGAACTCCGGTAGACTTCCGCTGGAGTAAGGCCATGGGAGGGCTAGGCTCAGGTGGCACTCCGACAAAGCTTTCGCTAGGAATGGCTATTTCTGGAAATATTTCAGGGGCACTTGAACAGAGCTTCTGCTAGGTATGGCTATTTTTGGAAAGAAATAGATTGACCTAAAAATGGATTGAAGATCCTTATAGCCCTGAAGAACACTTGAAAGATCCGAGGAAAAATCTAGATCTTGACAAAGATCTCTTCGTAGACCCGAAGAACCTTAAGGGGGGAGGGATTTCTACTTCTGGTAAAAACCAAGACCACTCAAAGGTGGGAGGCTAAGAACATACTATTTTTTGCAAAAAATGGATTGGACTAAAAACATGATTGAAGATCTTCAATGTCCTGAAGAACACTTCGAAGATCCGAACAAGATATCAGATCTTAACGAAGATCACTCTAAAGACTCAAAGAAACTCAAAGGGGGAGGGGAGGAGGAGAGAGGGCAGAGCTTCACTCTCTAAGGCTGGTTGTGATCTTGGTCTATAAAATCCAAAAGAGGGGGTATTTATAGGATTTCTGGGCCAATAAGGAGGAGAGAGAATTTTTAACCAATGGGTAAAAAGTGGGTATTTGTATTAATAGGAGGTTATGGCGTAGGGTATGCTAGCGGAGTAGTGCATACACGAAAGTGGGCAGTGGAACACAAATCCCAACCATTGACGGTGGCACACAAGGTTGGGTTGAAGTGCATAGGCATGACTGGCACGGATACACGGGAGGGCAGGCAAGGTGCATAGGCTAGGTAGGCAAGGTGCATAGACTGAGCAAGCATAGTGCATAGGCAGGCAGGCACAGTGCATGGGCTGGGCAAGCATGGTGCATAGACTAGGCAGGAAGAATGCATGGGCTGGTCTACTGCTATGCATGGGCTGGCTAGCGCGTGCGCAAGGTGTGTAGCAAAGGGTGCATAAAGCAGCACACAGGGGCGCACGAGGCAACAGGCAGGGGCAATCGAGGCAACAGGCGGGGGTGCACGCAGCAGCAAGTGAGGGTACGCACAGCAGCAAACGAGTGTGTGCATAGCAGCAGGCAGGGGTGCAAGCAGCAGTAGGTGGGGGTGCAAGCAGCAGTAGGTGGGGGTGCGAGCAGCAGCAAGCAGAGGCGCGCACAGCATGCGTGCGGGCAAGTTTGCTGGCCAGCGCATGCAGCGCAAGCGTAAATATTGGAATTTTTTGTGACGATTGCGGGAGATCCTACAGTCTGATTTTGACGTGCCATATATCGACGGAATCGTATTTTCGAATACTATCCATCCGTACAGTCATCTTGACCGGATTCTTTTGTATGTAAAAAGTAAACAATGGGCCTTCTTCTTTCCCATATGGGGCTTCTAGGGTTTTTCAGGTAGAAGATGAATTTGGGTTATTTGGGTAGGATGGAATGTTTTCAGGTTTTCAGTATGCTTGCCAGTGTGTATGGCATAAGTACGGGAAAATAGAATTTTCTAGGGACGATTGCGGGAGATCCGATAGTCTGATTTTGACGTGCCATATATCGTCAAAATCATTTTTTCGAGCACTATCCATCTATACGGTCATCTTAATCGGGTTACTTTTTATATAAAAAGTCAAAATTGGACCCTCCTCTTTCCCATGCAGGGCTTCTAGGGTTTTTTAGGTAGGGGATGTTTTTGGGTTTTCTTAGTCAATCATCATTTCTATTGATTGAAAGCCGGAAGTTGCGTCCAAGATCCACAATTCATCATAGCTGGAGGAGGGTGACAAAATTGGGTGTCTACAGAATGCCCCTCTTTTGTTGAGGCTTGTGCCAATGGCCAAAGGGAAAAGAAAAGAATGACCACATTTTGTCACTCAGAGCATATACTACTGCCATCTTGCTCATTACTGACGGAGTTGAAAAATGCAACAGATAATATCTCTCAACTACTTTAGAGTTTTAGGACTTACCTAGGCTGCTGACTATAGGAAAGAAATTTGCTGCTCTTCCAATCCTATAAAAGATGTTAGTACTTTGATATTTGACTTTTTCCTAGTTGGGCTTTACATGTGCCAGTTCAAGGAATTTGGTCTCCAAGTTGCTTCTTCGAACCAATCTGGACTATCTGGGACCGATGGTTATAAGAGAGGAATTTGTTGCTCTTCCAATTTTACAACAAGTAAAATCATTTGATTCTCGGATTTTCCTTAACTGGGCTTCGTATGTGCCAGGTGAAGGAATTTGGTCTATGAGATCGGGTCACTCAGAGTCGATTGAAAGGGATTCAGCCACCTAGGGCTGGGTAAATGTAATTGGGCCACCTGGGTCTGGGTCAATGAAATTGGGCCACCTGGGGCCGGTTCAATGAGATTGGGTCTCCTGGGGCCCGGTCAATGAGATTAGGCTGTCTAGGGCTGATGAAATTGGACCACCTTGAATTTAAGCCCTTGAATCATGAGATTTTGTTCTTGATTTAGAATCTTGGAATCTAAACTTTGAATTTTGAGCCTTGATTTGGAATCTTTGATCTTTGCTTTTGATTTGAAATCTTATTTTTTTTCTTTTGATTTGCTTTTTTTACTTTGAATTTTTACTATGAAAAATTCCTTTGCCCGTCAATAAAATTTTGACTTTTACTTTCCTCTTTTCCATGTGAGATAATTTTTACCTACCACATGAATTTGAATTTTGCTTTCCCTTCCATTTTTACCTTTTACTTCCATGTGATATAATTTCCACCTACCACATGAATGTGAGTTTTACCTTCTTTTTTATTTTTACTTTCCATTTTCATGTGAATTTGAATTTTCAACTACCATATGAATTTTTACTTTCCATGTGACATAATTTACAACTACCACAAAAATAATTTTGAACTTGGTATTTGGTGGTAAGAATCTTTGATTTGCACCTTGGGATTGGAATCTCAAATATATATATATATATACATATATATTGGGAAAACGAATTTTTTTACCCATAAAATGGTCCCCCCCCCCTCCTTTGTTTATTCCTCATTCTAATGTTTCTAAGTGGAGAATTTTTTGTGAGTGAGTGAGTTCAGGTTTTTGGAATCTTCTCGAAGATTCGAACCATTTTGTGTTTTCCCAGGTTTCTTCAAATTTTTTCCAAAGATCTTTAGGTTTTCCTTGAAGTTCTTCATCTTTCTCTTAAAGATCTTCATAGTTCTTGAAGAAGAAATCCTTTGGAGAATTTGACATCTTTTTGGGATTTTTTGCAAATTGAGAAACTTCTTGCCGTTTTTTGTGATTTTAGAAAATATGGCTGAAAGAAGAAAGATAAAGACATGTGGAGAAATCTAGCTAGAGGGTTGCAATCTTCCCAAAGGGATGAGGGCCTGGCTGATTGGAACTCCAGACAGACTCTCCACAACAGTCGGAACTACTTTTGCAACTCCGTATGGGGTTCTTTGGTAAGTCTCTACATTTGTTCACTCATTTTTTGCTCACTTATTTTTTTATTTTAGTTTATTTTCATTTATTATTATTTTTTTGTTTGCTTTCCCTTATCATTTATTTATTTATTTATTTAAATAAAAATCATGATGGGGAAGTGCCACCAACCTTGGCTAGATATGGCATCCAAACACAGCTCGGGATTGGTACAGGATGCTCCCCTACAGAGTGAGGGAGATGGTTGATTCATCATACCTGAGCTGATTGACTTCCACAGAAACTAGGAAGTTCAATCCGTCATTGGCAGGGGCCCTAATAGAGTGATGGTGGCTGAGCACTCACTCCTTCCATCTTCCTATTGGCAAAATCACTATCATGCCCTTGTGTTTCTATGCCCTGCCAGGCATACCATTTGGGGGGAGGCCTTTAACTCTTCCCGATACTCTGACAGCTAGGGAATTTACAAATTTGACAGGCATGGATATCAGGGGTGATTAGACATACATCAGCCTTAGTGAGATCAGTGCTTGTTGGTGGAGGACTAGCCTAGGGGTAAACCCGAGTAATCTGGCATAAGCGACACGTTCTTTCCTTTTGTTCACCGTGGGTTAGTGTCTCTTTGGTGACCTCCAAGGCAGTATAGATATTCGCATGGTTGCCTTCTTTCAGAATCTCCGGGACATGGACACCTGGGATTGGGGTGGAGCTACTTATTCATATTTGTTGCGGTCTCTGGATCTGTTATCATATGGAGACGAAGGCCTCTAGGGAGTGGGCTACATCCTCTAGGTAATATCTTGTTCTTATGCTCATTTCTTTTCATTTGGTTGCATTCTTTCACTTTGATTTTTCAAATCAGACCTGGTGCTATGAGCATATGGAGATTATGGCTCCCACACTGAAGGGCCCTCAAGCATTGCCCATCCCCGTAGTTATGAGATGGGGAGATAGTCGGGTACTTAGGAGCCGGCGCCATTCTCCAGGAACCACTTCCCGTTCTCCCCTGATGGCCTTATAGAGGTAAGCCATGCTTTGTCATTAAATCTTCTTATGTTATGTGTCGTACTTATTTTTCCTTGACTCTGCATGTCACTTGGAGAACGTTTCATCCTCTCACATTCCCGGACCCTGATGAAGGTGCTTATGCTAAATATTTATCAGAGAACTAAGTCCTATTCAGGGGGATATGGGGGCATACCTGGTACCTGGGAGAGAGAGTCATACCCTAGTGGTTTGATGCTAATACACGCTTCTCTCCTTGTCTTCCTCCGCCGACCATGCATTGTCCAGAGTGCATTCCCATGGACTAGAGATTGAGAGTTTGGCTGGTGGAGTATGGGATGAATCATTCCTTGATCAGGATAGGGACTACAGAGCCTTTTTGGAGGAGGAGACAGTATGCACCCCTCTAGGCCCTAATGGTCCGATGGTACATTGCCCTTTTTTGAGTATTTCCTTCATGTTTCAAATTCTCTTTGCCTTGGTCTTGACTAATGCTCTTTTAGGGGAGAATACGGTGTGTAGCTCCTTCTATAGTTTAGTCACACATAAGTTTTGTTGGTCCATTGCAAAATGGGCCTTCCACTAGTGCGGGTGGGTCCCTTAGGATAGCCACCATCCCCTTCCATGGCTTCCCAGCTTGGTACTACCCCAACGTGGCCAATCCTAGCCTGCCTCATCTTCTGGAGCAGAGAACAAAAGTAGATGCTTCCATTGGGCTGCCCATTCCTTATGACTATGTGAGTATCTGACCATCCTTCAATTGACTTTTGACCTCCTTTGGTTGACATGCTCTTTCTCAGGTGTCTCTGGAGGTCTATTTTGAGATCAGGAGGATGAATCATAGCTTATGTGAGGTGATGATTGCCAAGGTATTTTCTACATCTTTCTTTTTTTTTTTTTTTTGCCCTTCTTCTTTCATTATTCTTCTTCTTGATCCTTTCATATATTCCATAGGATGGAAGGATTGTCGCCTTGGAGAGCGAAGTCAGCTCCTACCAGCAGGAAATTGCCCACCAAGATGCACTAATTCAAGATCTGACCTAGAGGCAAGAGACCACCGAACTGGCATCCACGAGTTCCTCGGTATTCCATGAGGTTGATTCAAAGTATGGTATAGATGATGACTTTACTTCTTAGGGACCTATTCCTATAGTTCTTGCAAATGCAAACACATGTATATTTTTCTTTTTCACTCCCCCTTGTTTGTTCATCATTTTTATTTTGATGTCTTCGTGAATGAAAATCTATCTTTGACACAAAGAGAACCTTTTTTTTTTTGTTTTTTTTTTAATGGTTTGCAACATTTAGGCATAATCAATTCCACAACTCAAGTCATAATTAGAATAATCAGGATAACACAAAAATCCAAATACTTCCTCATTCTATTACCAAGTAAATTACATAAAAAGGGGAATAATTTTTCAACCATAGACAGGATAGGTAAGTAACAAGGTGGGGAGGCAACTCTTGAAGTGGGTGAAATTTCACTAACTCTTTTAGGTTCATTACATCGAGCCCATATTGTTGGCCGATGTACGTAGGCAAACAAAAGGATGTGTGAGTCAATCCTATTAACCTGACATAATTGTAGCTATGGGTCTTCATCAAAAAATCTTCTTGTGGCCTCCCTGGGCATTTCCATACAATATCTTGCACAGTCCTTTCCTACAGGTACTCCTCCCAGTCAATGATAAGGTTTAATTCTGGAACTTCCCTCTTATCCTGGAAGCAAAGAGCTCTGAGTGGGCCTCCTTTTAATGGCTTAGTTAACTTTAGTTTCTCGAGGAGCCAAATATGAAAAATAGCAGGACTCCCTTGATAATGATCTAGTCCGAATCTATGGCCATGGCTCATGTCATTGAATCGCTTGAATGTTTCTACAAGAATCATAGGGATGATGTCACCTCCTTTCTTCAACTGTTTTACCACCTCAATCAGAACAGGTAGTGCACCATGCCCGGGAGTCCAAAAAACATAACGAGCTATCATACAAAGTTGATAAGCATCCTGTGATCTCTGTTGGTGAGTTCCTCCTATTAAAAGATATTGGGAGAAGATCTAGGCCACCTTTAGAATGTCAATCTTCTCATATTTAACAAATTGCTTCACTTCCTCATCTTTCCATCCAAAGAAGTCCTGAATTTCTTCTGAATAATCTTTTTTCAAAGATGGTTGGAATAACTTGCCTTTGGGTGGAGATAACATACAAACTCGGAATTCTTTGAGAGTTGGGTAGATGTCTACTAATCCAAACCTAAATACATGTAGATTGGCATCCCACTGTTGAGGCACCTGCCGGAGTAATTGGTTATATAATTTCACACACCCGATTCGATGAAGAAATGACACATTCATGGATTCCAGCAATCTTGGTGCCCTCATGTTCATGTCTAAGGTCCATTTCCACAATGTCTCATCTGACGAGCTCATGACTTTTCCTGAAACCATGACAAACAAAAGAGATATGATGATTTATCAAAGAATAACTCATTAGCTAATTACTCAAACAAGCCTTTACCACTGTTGCATCAAGTTCTCTTTTTTTTTTTTTTTTACTGATCAAGGATGGGGAACAAACTAGCCTTGATAAACTGGTGCCAGGTGGTGATTTTATTTTGGGGGATGAAATCTTGGATAAGAGTTTGATGGACCATAGGTGAATGACAGATACCTAATGGCCTTGCATTCCAGGTTGCAATTCTTAGGGGATAGAATCTTGGATAAGAATTTGACACGCCGATAGGTGAAGGATCGATACCTAATGGCCTTATATGCCAAATGGCTATTCTTTGGAGACATAAACTATGATGATCTTTTAAGATACCTTGATTATTAATTTAGAAACTAATTTATTGTCTTGAGATGGTTGAGATCGCACTTGCACATGTCAAGTTGCCTACGTATCCCTCGAAAGGAATTAGGTCTAACATAGTTCAGGTCGTTCACCTTTTCAGACATAATATTTCTTGAGTTGATCCATGTTGACTGGTCCGGGTATTTCTTCGCCATTGTGGTCTATGAGTTTCACAGCTTTGCTTGGTAAAATCTCTTTGACAGTGAAAGGGCCACTCCAGTTGGGCCTAAATTTCCCTCTTGGGTCAAGAATTGGGGTTGTTTGTTCTCGAAGAATAAGTTCACCCTCCTCTATGTGACAAGGCTTCACATTCTTGTTGAAGGCCCTTGCCATTCTCATTTGATATTTCTTCAGATTATCCATAGCCTTCATATGCTTTATGTCGAGAAAGTTGAGCTTATCATGTCTGGCCTTCACCCATTCTCCTTCATGTAATTGACTATCAAGAAGCACCCTTAGGGATAGTACTAGGATTTCCACGGGTAGAACCACCTCAACCCCACATACCAAAGAAAAAGGGGTTGCCCCTATCGAGGATCGTACAGAAGTCTGATATGCCCATAAAGCAAGTGGTAACCTATCAACCCAATCTTTGTGTCTCAGCCATTTTCTATAGGATCACCTTGATGTTCTTGCTAGCTGCTTCTACTGCCCCGTTGGTCTGTGGCCAGTAGGTAGTAGAGCGATGCCTTTTGATACCGAACTTCATGCAGATTTTATCGGTTTTGTCCTAGAAATGGAATCCCTAATCCAATATCAACTCTTGAGGTACTCCATATCGGGAAATGATATTTTCTTGGATGAAATTTTCCACCTTAGCAGATGTGAGGACCGTATATAATTGAGCTTCTACCAACTTGGTGAAATAATCAATGGCTACCAAGATGAACTCGTGACCATTAGATGTTTTGGGGTCAATCTTCCCAATGATATCGATGCCCCAAGTGGAGAATGGCCAAGGTGAACTAAGTGAATGCAACTCTATTGGCGGGATATGCATAATGTTAGCAAATATCTAACACTTGTGGCATTTCTTGACAAAGTCCACACAATCCGCTTCTATTGTGTTCTAGTAATATCCTAGCCTGAGGATCTTCTTAGATAACATCTTGGCATTCATGTGGGGTCCACAAAGACCTTGATGAATTTCCTCCATGATGGTTGTGGCCTACTCGTCATCCACACACAACAACTGTATTCCGTTATAGGATCTCTTGTATAACAAATCCTCTTGAAGAATAAACTGGGTGGCATATCTCCTTAGAAATTTCTTTTCTCAGTCAGTTGCTTCAACTGGGTACTTCCTTTCCCTCATGAAATCCACTATGTGATCGAACTAAGACCGATCATTCATAGTGAGAGAGTTTACCGAATTCTGATAAATGGGCCTACTTCTTTGTTCCACCAAGAATGGTCGAACCCTAGCCATAGGGTTACATTCTACCATGGAAGCCAAGGTTGCAAGGGCATCAACAAACCTATTGTTATAGCTCTTGAAGTATTCGAATGAGATCTTCTCAAAGTGTTCAACCACCTCTTCTAGATGTTCTTGATATGGCTTCAACTTTTCATCTATGGTCTTCCAATTTCCCTATGTCTAGAAGATGACGATGGATGAATCACCGTAAACCTTGATCCTGTTCACTCCAATAGTCAAAGCAGTTTCAAGCCCCAGAGCACAAGCTTCATATTCGGCAATATTGTTGGTACAGGGGAAATCGAGGTGGAATGATGAAGGTAAATAAAGGCCGTCAAGAGTGACAAGCAATATTCCTGCACCACACCCCTTTTGATTAGCCGCTCCATCAAAGAATAATTGTCATTCATTAGTCGCATCTTCTTCCTCTATTGTTGTGATTTCTTCATCGGGAAAGGCATCATCCAAGGATCTTCCATCTTCTGTGGGGTGGGCAGCCAATTGATCGGCTATGGCCTGCCCCTTGATAGATTTCTGAGTGATATAGGTGATGTCAAACTCTGATAGAAAAAGCAACCAATGGGCCATCCTTCCTATTAGGGCTGGTTTCTCAAAGAGGTATTTGATGGGATCCATCCTTGAGATCAAGTGCACTAGATAGGAAACTATATAGTGTCTCAACTTTTTCATTGCCCAAATCAATGTAGCACAAGTTCTTTCCAAGGATGTGTACCATATCGCATATTCTAGGAGCTTCTTACTAAGGTAGTATATGGCATGCTTTGCCCCTTCTTTCATCTCTTTCTGTGCTAGCAAAGAGCCCATGGAATATTCTCCCACTGATAAGTATAAGAGAAGTGGTTCACCTTCCACCGACGGTGTCAATACTGGTGGGTTCATGAGGTATCCTTTGATTTTGTCAAAAGCTTGTTGGCATTAGTCATTCCATTCCGTGGGTTGATTCTTCTTCAGCAGCTTGAAAATTGGTTCACATATTGTAGTCAATTGAGCTATGAATCTGCCAATATACTGGATGTGACCCAAAAATCCTCATATTTGCTTCTCAGTGCAAGGTGTGGGCATTTCCTGAATTGCCTTGATCTTGATAGGGCCAACTTCAATGCCTCTTTCACTCACCAAGAAACCTAACAACTTTCCTACTGTTGCACCGAATAAAGACTTTTGAGGATTCAACTTTAGTTGATACTTCTTGATTCTTTCAAAGAATCGCCTTAGCACGAGAATATGCCCTTACTGATCTTTTGACTTTACTATCATGTCATCCACAGAGACTTCCATATATTTGTTCATCATGTTATGCAATATGGTCGTAGTTGCTCTCTGATAAGTTACCGTAGCGTTCTTCAGTCCAAAAGGCATCACTTTATAATAGTAGGTTCCCTATGGGGTGGGATACTGTGGGTTCATGAGGTATCCTTTGATTTTGTCAAAAGCGTATTGGCATTGGTCATTCCATTCCGTGGGCTGATTCTTCTTCAGCAGCTTGAAAATTGATTCACAGATTGTAGTCAACTGAGCTATGGATCTGCCAATATACTGGATGTGACCCAAATCCTCGTATTTGCTTCTTAGCCCGAGGTGTGGGCATTTCCTGAATTTCCTTGATCTTAATAGTGAAATAACCTAGAGGGGGGTGAATAGGTTATACTAGTGAAAATTTTAACTCTTTTCAATGTATAGGTCCCAAGTGTGATTGCAAATTAAAAATGATGCGGAATGAGTAAAATAGGCACAATCACACAACACAAGATTTATAGTGGTTCGACTCAATCTGAGTCCAGTCCACTCCCTACAAGAATCCTCTTGTAAGGTATTCCACTAGTTCTCCCTTTCAGTACGGTAGGTAGGGAAGAAAACCTTTACAATCTTTTTCACGAATAATAGTATCCTTACAAATCTCTTTTACAGGCTGAGAGGTACCTTTACAATCTCTTTTGGAGGTAGAGAGACACCTTCCTCCTTTTAGGATAAGAGAATCCTTACAATCCTCAGTACAGTCTAGAATTGTAATAATAGAAATAAATAAGAAGTAGTGGAATAAGAGGAATACCTCAAGTGTGGTGCAAATGATAAGAATAAGAGATGAATGATGCACCTTTTGTAAAGTCCTCTCTTATGGCTTTGACTTTCACAGGGGAGAGTAAAGGACTTGATTGAGACTTGAGCATCTTGTTGGGATTAGAGTAATCGAACGACTCAAGTAGAATAGGATGACTCTTGAATGCTTACAATAATGCTCTTAATGGTCTTTCTTAATTCATATTTAATTAAGAGTGGTTTAGGTATTTATAGGTGAGCTTAGTGAAGCATTTTAGGTAGGAAATCAGGCTCTAACAATCGTATTCTGGGACCATCGGTCGACCGCCATAGGTAGCCGATCGATCGAAAAGAGCCGTTAAGGTCAAAAACTAGCCGTTGGAGCTTTTCCAGGGAGGCACCGGTCGATCGAGACTTTCTACCAATCAACCGGCTATGGTCTCGAACAGTTTCGATCGATCGGGGCTTCCAGTCGGTCGACTGCCAACATGACAGACTGTTTTCACAAAGTGTTGTCATACTGACCAGTCATCAGTGTTTTGACCATAACTTTTCGGTCCGACCTTGAATTGACCTGAGATTAGTTGCGTTGGAATTGTGACTCAATTTCCTACAACTTCTATGAAGGTTTCATCTCCTGACACCGACTTTAAGATTATGAAAAATGCCCTTGAGTCAGGTTAATTCTATTTTCACAGTTTTACTAGAGCATATTGCACTCTACCACCTAAGGTCATTCTAGTATGATGCATGAGGTGCGTGTATATGCAATGTGTATACAAATCACAAAATATATTCTCTATCCTATGGTCTTCATCTTGGGTCTTGATATCTTCATCATTATGGGTCTTGATGTCTTCATCTTCGGTCTTGAATGTCTTTATTATTTTGGGTCTTGAATGTCTTTAAGCTTCAAGGTTATGTCTGCATGAGTTCAAACCTTGATGTCTTGATTCGACCTTCTAATTGTTTCTTCAAGCTAATTACACTTTCTTCAAGCTAATCACATTTTATCAAATCAAGCTAAAGACGTATGTTTGTTTGTTAACACCAAAACATAGCAAGGAGTGTGGACATGTTTCCCAACAATCTCCCCCTTTTTGGTGATGACAAACAAACACAGGAAACATAACCAAATCAAGAAATAACAGTAGCATAGTGCAAGGATTTTAATTCAGTGATAGATACTTGTCATTTCAACAAAGATTGATATTTTTAGATGTTTCTCCCCCTTTTGTCAACAAAAAAAAATGGAATCAAAACTACATAAGTTATTAAAATGCTCCCCCTGAGTATATGCGAAAGAAAAATTAAACTAACATAACACAGAAAATAATCATAGGTTCAACTTTGTATCTCAGAGTATTTCAATAAGTAACATAAAAGACTAAAACAAAGACTAAGTTCCACAAGATAAAAACAGGGTAAGAGTTTAGTAAGAAAAAAAATCCTGATCCTCTACATCCTCATCCTCTGTGTCCTCCTCTTCTTCTTCTTCTCCGTCATCTTAATCTTCCTCGTCTTTGCGTAGGAGCTTGAGAATCTCATTCTGCTTTCTTTCCATCTTCACCAATTGGGCAAGGATGATCGGCAACGGTCGCATAGGTTGACGTATCATCACTTCCTTGTTGCTATGCTGGCTAGGTCCAGCACTAGTCTTTTTGGAGCCAGTGGTTTGCTTGGGAAGAAGGTGCATCTTGCAAATAGTGGAGATGTTGATCTCTTGAGGAAAAGGTTCAAATGATTCACCAGAAAAATCCACATGAAAGTGGTCCAGGATTTGGCAAATCATCCTTCTATAGGGAAGATTTCCCTTTTGAAATCTATCACCATGGATAATCATGGTTTTGATCAGAATGTAAGGAAGGTTGATGCTCACATTCTTGCAAATATAGTAGGTGAGATAAGCTTGAAATGGGGAGACTTCATCTCTATGACCACTCTTTGGGAGGATGTTGTAGGAGATGATGAGATTTACAATCCTCCCTATATCGGTGAGTTCCTTAGCATTAATTTTGTGAGTATTAGCATATTCTTTCATTATGCTAGAGTACACATAGTGAACATCCATGAATTGTTCTGTATAGGTCTTGGGTTGGTAGTATTTGACTTCCCCTGCCACAGAGATTTCTAGGATTTCTCCTAATATCAGAATGTCTATATCTATAGGAACTCCCTTGACATAGGAATGGACTAGAAGGTTGTCACCTTCACCAGAGAAAGTGAGATTGCAAAAACACATTTTGACAAGGTGGGGATAACAGTTGAACTCTAGTTTGAGAATGCTGCCCCATCCCAAAGCATCAAATAGGTCTTTGATGTCATACCTGGACAAAGAGTCAGAATTGATGGTTCTACCTTGCTCTATGTGTCATGAGATGTAGAGATCCCATGATTCTTGAGCAATGGAGGAGGAGAACCAGATATCTTTGTCAGAGGCCTTCCTTTTTCCCTTCTAAGCTACCGTTTTCTTGCCTCTGTGGGGACGATGAGAGCCCATGATGATGAAGGGCAAAAGAAGAGAAGGGATGCAAGGGTTTTTGAGAGGGAAGGGAGAGAATCTTGAGAGATCTAGGTTAGAAATGGGTTCTAAGCTAGGGTTTTGGGAGAGGAATAGTCGAAATAGGGTTTTAGGCCAAAAGGAGTTTTTAAAATGAGACACAGTGGTTCAAAAAATTGATTTTAAATGAGTTCAGAATCGATTTTTCAACGGTGCCGGTCGATTGGTATATTGTGGAGGTTAACCGGTAATCCTTTCGGTCATAGGCGGTCGACCGGTAATCCTTTTGGTTATAGGCGATCGACCAGAGGATTTGAGGCGGTCGACCGGAAGACTCCAAAATTGCCTGAAAACCTAGAAAATTGTGAGTTTTGAAAGGGTTGTTCAAGTTTGGGCTTTTGGAATAAATAAGCATGAAGGAATGTTTATTCAACCAAATGGGTTACAAATGCCAAGCTCCTTCCTTAGGAAGCTAAAACGCTCTTCACCAAGCGGTTTAGTGAATATACTTGCGAGTTGTTTCTCGGTTTCAATATATTCTAGAGAAACATCGCCATTTTGAATGGTGTCTCGTAGAAAGTGGTGTCAAATATCAATGTGCTTTGCCCGTGAGTGTAAAATGGGATTTTTACTCAAATTTATGGCACTGGTGTTATCGCACATGATTGGGCAAGATTCAAAACTCACTCCAAGATCTTGGAGAGTTTGCTTCATCCAAAGGATTTGGGCACAACATCTACTAGCTACAACATATTCGGCTTCGGTGGTAGATAGAGCAACGGAGTTTTGTTTCTTGCTGAACCAAGATACAAGGCAAGAGCTGAGAAAGTGACAGGTGCCACTGGTACTTTTTCTGTCGATATGGTAGCCTACGAAGTCAACATCTGAAAAGTTGACCAAGTCAAGGGGTTAGTTTTTGGGGTACCATAACCCAACATCACATGTGCTTTTCAAATATTTAAAAATTCTTTTTATAGCTGTGAGGTGAGATTTCTTAGGATTAGCTTGAAACCAAGCACATGCACATACACTATACATGATGTTAGGTCTACTTTCCGTTAGATATAGAAGGCTCTATATCTAGTTACATCCTCAGAAGTGCCATCCTCATCCTTGGTTAGTTTCAAGGATGAGCTCATTGGAGTGTCTAAAGATTTATGACTATTAATGTCAAATTTCTTTAGCAGCTCCTTGGTGTACTTGCTTTGGTTTATGAAAATTCCATTATCAATTTGTTTTATTTGAAGTCCAAGGAAGAAATTTAACTCTCCCATCATACTCATTTCAAATTCATTGCTCATCTTTCTACTGAAATTGGTACACATTTTCTCGTTGGTTAAGCCAAAGATGATATCATCTACATAGATTTGAACAATGAGTATGTCATTCTTCAAGTTCTTCACGAACAGGGTTGTGTCAATCCTCCCCCTTGAGAAGCCACTTTCTATCAAGAAAGTACTTAACCTCTCATACCAAGCTCTAGGGGCTTGTTTGAGGCCATACAGGGCTTTCTCAAGTTTATAGACATGGTTTGAAAACTTAGGGTCTTCAAAACCAGGGGGTTGAGCTACATATACCTCTTCTTGAATGTATCCATTCAAAAAGGCACTTTTGACATCCATTTGATATAGTTTAAAGTCCTTATGGCATGCAAAAGCTAGTAGCATTCTAATGGACTCTAACCTTGCTACTGGTGCATAGGTTTCATCATAGTCTATTCCCTCTTGCTGATTACACCCTTTGGTAACTAGTCTCTCTTTGTTTCTTACTATGTTCCCATCTTCATCCAGTTTATTGCGAAAGACCCACTTAGCACCAATGATGGTGTGGTGGTCAGGTCTTGGGATAAGATCCCATACCTTGCTTCTTTCAAATTGGTGAAGCTCCTCTTGCATAGAGATAATCCAATCACTGTCTTTTAGTGCTTCTTCTATGTTCTTGGGTTCCATCCTTGAGATAAATGCAGTATGATTGCATACCTCTCGGATTTTAGATGTAGTTTGGATTCCTCCATCTAGATCCCCTATGATATTTTCTAAGGGATGATTCCTATGCGGGATGACTTCCTTAAGAGGTGTTTCTATTTTTTCGATGGTGACATCATTTGAATCATCAAGAGAAATATCATTAACTTTGTTCTTAAGCTCATCAATCATGATATCATCATCATCAATAGGAGATTTGTTTAAGTCATTAGGTAATGATTCATCAAATCGTACATTCATAGATTCTTCAACCATTAATGACTTTTTATTAAAAACTCTATATGCCCTACTGTTGAGTGAATATCCTAAGAATATTCCTTCATCAGATTTCGCATCAAATTTTTCAAGATATCTTTTGGTGTTTAAGATGAAGCATTTACACCCAAAAACTCTAAAGTAGTCTACTTTTGGCATTTTACCAAAGTACAGTTCATATGGGGTCTTGGAAAGTAAAGGTCTGAGAATTATCCTATTTAGCACATAACAAGCTGTATTTATAGCTTCAGCCCAAGAATACTTAGGCAATGAATACTCATTAAGCATAGTCCGAGCTGTCTCTTGTAATGACCTGTTTTTCCTTTCAACTACCCCATTAGATTGAGGCGTTCTAGGAGCGGAGAAGTTATGGTCAATACCATGCTTGTTGCAATATAAGTCAAATTGACTTATATTGTCAAATTCTCCTCTATGGTTACTCCTCATAGAGGTTATAGTATACCCTTTCTGATTTTGTAGTCTATTACATAGAGTTGCAAATTCATCAAAGGCATCATTTTTATTTTTCAAAAAAACAGTCCAAGTGTATCTAGAGTAGTCATCAATGATTACAAAGGTATAATTTTTACCATTCATACTAGTTATATTGATAGGTCCAAATAAGTCTAAATGAAGTAGTTATAATGGTCTAAAGGAAGAGACAATATTCTTCGACTTGTGGGAGACCTTGGTTTGTTTGCCTTTTTGACAAGCATCACAAAAATTTTCTATTTCATACTTGATTTTAGGGAGGTTCCTCACAAGATCCTTGGATGTAATGGTTTGAATTAACTTGACATTTACATGTCCAAGTCTTCTATGCCATAATGAAGACTCACTATGGTTAGAAACCAAGCATGCATTCAAGGAACTTGATTCATCAAGCATACAAACATAAATATTGTTTTTCCTCGACCCTTTTAGTATTAAATTATCATTTGCATCTTTAATGCAACAATGGGAGACATTAAATTCTACTTTGTAACCAATGCTACATAACTGACTCACACTTAGGAGATTATAATTCAGATTTTTCACAAAGTAAACATTCGAGATTGAAATACCTCCAAGTCTTAGTTTTCCAATACCAGCAATTTTTCCTTTGCTATCATCTCCAAAGGAGACCCATCCTCCGTCGTAGTCCCGTAAGCTTGAGAATAGGTTCTTGTTGGATGTCATGTGTTTGGAGCATCCACTATCGATGACCCATTCAGCTTCCACCTTATTCTTCAAGCAAACCTATAACAAAAATTTAATCGTACATTGGTCCCCATAATTTCATGGGTCTATTATTGTTAGTGCCAAACTTTCCTATTGGAACCCAAATGGTTTTGTACTTTTTAGGTCTTTGGTTATGCCTTTATGATGACTTTGGGTTTCTTTGGGTCCTTTGATGTTCATAAGGTCCATTTGATCTTTGAGGAGTATAGTATTTTTGAAATCTATAGGATCCTTGATCTTGGTATTTTCCTTGTTGTCTATAAGTCTCCCGAGGGTAGTTCTCATACCCTTGGTATTGTCTTTGGGGCTTCTTAATAGAGTATTCTCTTTGAGGTTGGGTTTTTCTATACCTAGGCATAGGCCTAGAGTCTTCTTGAGACCTATATTGCCTTCTTAGGGGCGTGTAATAGTAGGCATGGCTAACACTTGGTCTCTCAGTTTGAGAATTGGGTTTCTTCTTTTTCTTAGAGTGACACTGGTTTATGGAATGTCCTGTATTTTTACAAAAACTACATTTAATGTAAGAGTTGGATGGTTGGTTTCTTTGGTCACCCCTTCTTGGAGTCTCACTTCTAGATGGATTTGTCCATTGTAACCTAGTCTTTCTCTTTCATTTGGACCTTTCCTTTGAGATCCAAGAAGATTGTCAATGTTCCTTTGCCCTTGGGTAAAGGTGCAGAGGGTGGAGTTCAACTTGAAGTTTTCTTCCTCCAGTTCACTCACCTTTGAGGTTAGTGCATCCACTCTCTTATTTAGTGTATCAACCTCTTTTTCAAGTTCATTATTATCAGACTTTAATTTAATACTTTCTTCATACAACGCCTCGAAGGCTTCTTGAAGCTCCTCATTAGAGTCCCTTATTAAGGATTCAGGTTGAGTTCGACATACCTCTTGTTCTTCATCTCCAATGGCCATCAAAGTAAGGTTGGTGACTTCTTCTCCAAATTCACTTTTCTCCTCTTCATCACTTGAGTCCCATGTGGCTGCATAAGCCTTCTTCTTTGGTTTTTGTGGGCATTCAGTTCTGAAGTGTCTAGGCTTTCTGCACTCAAAACAGATTATATCTTTAGAAGAGATTTCCTTGGGTTTAATTTTAGATTTACCTTTTTCCCCATAGGATTTGTTCTTGTGTTGAAATCTTCCTTTCTTTTTGAGGAACTTGTTGAACTTCCTCGTGAAGAGTGAAATTTCTTTTTTCATATCAAATTCTTCATCTTCTTCATCATCGCTTACTTCTTCGATAGTTTGAACTAACTTTAGAGCTATGGTTCTCTTTTTATTCTCAGGATTTGGTTTGTCGGCATTCAACTCTACTTCATGAGTTTGTAGAGATCCAAGCAAGTAGTCCAAAGAGATTTTCATCAAGTCTTTGGCTTCTTCTATTGCTGTTTTCTTGGGTCTCCAAGCTACAGGCAAAGCTCTTAAGATTTTCCTGACTTTTTTAGCATTAGTATAAGTTTTGCCTAAACTTTTGAGACTGTTCACAATATCAGTAAATCTTGTAAACATTGAAGTTATTGATTCATTTTCTTTCATAAAGAATGATTTATAATCAGAAATGAGTTGGTCTACCTTTCTTTCCTTTACCTCTACTGTACCTTCATGTGTGACAAGAAGCATATCCCAAATCTCTTTAGTTGTGTCACATGCTATGAATCGGTTGAATTCTTGTTCGTTGAGGCACACTAAAGGAACGTGATTGCACGGAAGTCGTACTGGATGAGAGTGATATCTTCAGCTGGCCATTCCCCTTCATCTTTCTATACTGTCTTTCCATCAACTATTTTGGTGATGGTGTATGGTCCATTCTCTATGGCTCTCCATACAAGAATGTTGTGACCACACACAAAATTTTTGAATCTGCACTTCCAGAAGGAAAAGTTCTCTCCATTAAAGTAAGGGGGTCTCAAGGCATTCATGCCTTCTGGTGGTCCTTAGAATGTGGTCATCGTCTTTGACTCACTTTTAAGACTATATAGTCTTAAATAAATTGAGCTCCCGCTCTGCTACCAATTGAAATAACCTAGAGGGGGGTGAATAGGTTATACTAGTGGAAACTTTAACTCTTTTCGATGTATAGGTCCCAAGTGTGATTGTAAATTAAAAATGATGCAGAATGAGTAAAATAGGCACAGTCACACAACACGAGATTTATAGTGGTTCGACTCAATCCGAGTCTAGTCCACTCTCTACAAGAATCCTCTTGTAAGGTATTCCACTAGTTCTCCCTTTCAGTACGGTAGGTAGGGAAGAAAATCTTTACAATCTTTTTCACGGATAAGAATATCCCTACAAATCTCTTTTACAGGCAGAGAGGTGCCTTTACAATCTCTTTTGGAGGTAGAGAAACACCTTCCTCTTTTTAGGATAAGAGAATCCTTACAATCCTAAGTACAGTTTAGAATTGTAAAAATAGAAATAATAAGAAGTAGTGGAATAAGAGGAATACCTCAAGTGTGATGCGAATGATAAGAATAAGAGATGAATGATGCACCTTTTGTAAAGTCCTCTCTTATGGCTTTGACTTGCACAAGGGAGAGTAAAGGACATGATTGAGACTTGAGCCTCTTGTTGGGATTAGAGTAATCGAACAACTCAAGTAGAATAGGATGACTCTTGAATGCTTACAATAATGCTCTTAATGCTATTTCTTAATTCATATTTAATTAAGAGTGATTTAGGTATTTATAGGTGAGCTCATCTCCTGACACCGAATTTAAGATTACCAAAAATGCCCTTGAGTCAGGTTAATTCTGTTTTCACAGTTTTACTAGAGCATATTGCACTCTACCACCTAAGTCATTCTAGTATGATGCATGAGGTGCGTGCGTATGTAATGTGTATACAAATTACAAAATATATTCTCTATCCTATGGTCTTCATCTTGGGTCTTGATATCTTCATCATTGTGGGTCTTGATGTCTTCATCTTCGGTCTTGAATGTCTTTATTATCTTGAGTCTTGAATGTCTTTAAGCTTCAAGGTTATGTCTGCATGAGTTCAGACCTTGATGTCTTGATTCGACCTTCTAAGTGTTTCTTCAAACTAATTACACTTTCTTCAAGCTAATCACATTTTATCAAACCAAGTTAAAGACGTGTGTTTGTTTGTTAACACCAAAATATAGCAAGAAGTGTGGACATGTTTCTCAACAGATAGGGCCAACTTCAATGCCTCTTTCACTCACCTAGAAACCTAACTACTTTCCTACTGTTGCACCGAATAAAGACTTCTGAGGATTCAACTTTAGTTGATACTTCTTGATTCTTTCAAAGAATCGCCTTAGCGCGGGAATATGCCCCTACCAATCTTTTGACATTACTCTCATGTCGTCCACATAGACTTCCATATCTTTGTTCGTCATGTCATGCAATATGGCCATAGTTGCTCTCTGATAAGTTGCCTTAGCGTTCTTCGGTCCAAAAGGCATCACTTTATAACAGTAGGTTCCCTACGGGGTGGGATACTGGTGGGTTCATGAGGTATCCTTTGATTTTGTCAAAAGCTTGATGGCATTGGTCATTCCATTTCGTTGGCTGATTCTTCTTTAGCAGCTTGAAAATTGGTTGACAGATTGTAGTCAACTGAGCTATGAATCTGCCAATATACTGGATGTGACCAAAATCCTCATATTTGCTTCTCAGTCCGAGGTGTGGGCATTTCCTGAATTGCCTTGATCTTGATAGGGCCAACTTCAATGCCTCTTTCACTCACCAAGAAACCTAACAACTTTCCTACTATTGTACCAAATAAAGACTTCTAAGGATTCAACTTTAGTTGATACTTCTTGATTCTTTCAAAGAATTGCCTTAGCACGGGAATATGCCCCTACCAATCTTTTGACTTTACTATCATGTCGTCCACTTAGACTTCCATATCTTTGTTCATCATGTTATGCAATATGACCATAGTTGCCCTCTGATAAGTTGCCTTAGCTTTCTTCAGTCCAAAAGGCATCACTTTATAACAGTAGGTTCCCTATGGGGTGGGATACTGGTGGGTTCATGAGGTATCCTTTGATTTTGTCAAAAGCTTGTTGGCATTGGTCCTTCCATTCCATGGGTTGATTCTTCTTCAGCAGCTTGAAAATTGATTCACAGATTGTAGTCAATTGAGCTATGAATCTGCCAATAAACTGGATGTGACCCAAAGATCCTCGTAATTGCTTCTCAGTCCGAGGTGTGGGCATTTCCTGAATTTCCTTGATCTTGATAGGGCCAACTTTAATGCCTCTTTCACTCACCAAGAAACCTAACAACTTTCCTAATGTTGCACCGAATAAAAACTTCTGAGGATTCAACTTTAGTTGATACTTCTTGATTCTTTCAAAGAATCGCCTTAGCGCGGGAATATGCCCTTACCGATCTTTTGACTTTACTATCATGTCATCCACATAGACTTCCATATCTTTGTTCATCATGTTATGCAATATGGCTGTTGTTGCTCTCTGATAAGTTGCCTTAGCGTTCTTCAGTCCAAAAGGCATCACTTTATAATAGTAGGTTCCCTATGGGGTGGGATACTGGTGGGTTCATGAGGTATCCTTTGATTTTGTCGTCCACATAGACTTCCATATCTTTGTTCATCATGTTATGCAATATGACCGTAATTGCTCTCTGACGAGTTGCCTTAGTGTTCTTCAGTCTAAAAGGTATCACTTTATAATAGTAGGCTCCCTATGGGTTGGTGAAGCTATCTTCTCACGATCCTCTGGGTGCATGCTTATTTGGTTGTATCCTAAGAATCCATCCATAAATGATAATAAGGCAAGCCCCACTGTGTTGTCCACCAATACATCAATGTGAGGTAATGGAAAGTCATCTTTAGGGCTTACCTTGTTAAGATCTCGAAAATCCACACACATTCGCACCTTGCCATCTTTCTTCGGTACTGGTACAATGTTGGCCAACCATTAGGAGTACTTAACCACTTATAGAAATCCTACATTCCACTGCTTCACAACTTCTTCTCTGATCTTCTCACTCCATTCTGACCACATTCTTCGGAGCTTCTACTTTACCGATTTTGCCCAAGGATAGGTTGGCAATCAGTGTTGTACGATGTCGGGATCTATACTGAGCATATCCTCATAAGACCAAGAAAAGACCTTAAAAAATTCTTTAAGAAAGCTAATCATCTACTCTACTTCTCCATTGGCAAGGGTAGTGCCAATTTTTACCTCTCGAAGGCATGGGTCAGTTTCTAGATTAATAATCCGAGTATCCTCATGGATAGGTTGGGCTTTCTTTGGTTTGCATTCTTTTATTAACTCTTGATATTTATTAATATCATCATCAGAAAAAGGAGGCAAGTCATACTCAGAATCAAAAATTTCATTCATGAAAAAGGAGTAACAGACTCGACATACATGAACTCTGGGCTTTCCTCGAGAGGAGAGGCTTACATGAAATCATAAACAATAAAGTCAACTACGGACTTGATAACGGACTTGATGCTTTTGTCTCTGGTATTCAGGTTGGTTGACTCGATAGCATGAGTAAACTTGAAGTCTTCTCCAATGCTAGTCGAATTCAGGAGCGGTTCGACTGCTCAATGGATGAGGAGATGTGGCAAAGGGCCTTCTTTTTCTTCCGAGAAAGTTGCTACTATTTCTTCAAATGTGTAATGGTTTTTCTGAGTAGGTTCCTGCTTCTTCACAAATATAAGCTGATCAACCTCGTGCTCTAAAAAACCGAACTTTTTGAGGGGTGAGGATTAGTGGAGACTGCTCAATCCTCTTTCTATAAAGTCCATCTTTTCAAGCCTATTGAGGGATGCCATCCCGGTGCCTCAGTCACATCTTTGACCACCTTCACGGACCTTCCCATTGCAGTTGATTCGGGCATAGTACATGCAAACCATCATTCTTTGTGTCGTTCTTTGCTTTGCATATGCACTTCTTCCTCTAAAGGGACAAGGCTTGAGTTCATGCAGCTCTCGGGCTCTTGATTCTTATAGGAGGGAGCAAATGTAGTTTTTCAAATCAATAGGAAGTTGTAGGCTCCAAGTCAACCTTATCTTCTTTTCCCATTCTCTTTTCAAGAGGACTCGAGGACTTGGTGCCCCCTTTGATCGGATCAATGTTGTAGGGTTACTAAAGGAAGACCCATTTTCAATCAGTGCAATCTTTGCTATCCCGTTGATGCAGTTGTCTTGATCACTTTCTTTGACTAGCATTTGCTATTGTTCTACTTCATGAGTTACCCAGTCGAACTCATTCTGATAGAACACTTCAAATCCTGGTTGCATCTTTATGGTGGTTTCATCGAACCATGGCTCCACATTTCCACAAAAGGAGAAATCTTCTCCTTCTCTTTCAAAATACCCATTGAGAGTAGGGTAGTAAGAGATGGAGATTTTCCTAGCCATCCTCAGAATTTTCTGCCCTTTGGTGATCTGAGGAACGTACCTAAGACCAAGCCTTCCTTTGTTTATTGGAAAACTAGGCTACTTTGGAACTCCTTGATGATATTTCCCTAGTCCCATGCTAGGAAAATATTACATATTCTTCATCCTCTAATTCACTGGCGGACTCCAAATGGCCTCATAGTTAGCCGGGATTTTCTCCTTTGGAACTTCTTTGGCAATGGCTGCATAAATTGTTTCTAATTCAAAACCACTTAGTTGAACTTCCTGGTCTTGTTCTTCCCCATTTTCAATATTGGCTAAGGTATTAACCACCTCAGGATCTCCGGCTTCTGTAATTACCTTTTCTTCATGAATGAACTTCATCTTTTGATGGAGGCTAGAGGACACTGCCTTTGCATGATGCAACCAAGGCCTTCCCAAGAGCATGTTGAAAGATGCCAGTATATCAATGACTTGGAAATCAATATCAAACTTCACAAGGAAATCTTTATGGTAAGGGTGAGGATGCCAAGGATTTTCCTCTTGGTATTGTCATATGCCCGTATGGTTTGGGTAGGTGGCCTCATTTCTTCTAGGCTGATGCCAATACTCTTTGCTGATCTCAAGGGTAGAACATTAGAAGCGGACCTGTTGTCAAAAAGCACCTAGGGAACCACCTTGTCAAGACATTCTACTATGATGTGGAGAGCTCTGTTGTGTTGGGCTCCTTTGGGGAGCTCTGAATCTGAGAATATCAAGGATTGTACCCATATATTGCCCCTACTATGTGTGTGAGATGTGTTGGATTTATCTCAATCGGCACCTGCACGTTGGTAAGAGACTTCAAGACTACTTTATGGTGTGTGGGGGATGCCATCAACAATCCCCAAATTGAGATATTAGCCTAGGACTTCTTGAGTTGAGGCAAGACTGGGTTCTCTGGTTCTTTCTTCAAACTGCTAATTCCTGCCTCATTAACCCTTGACTGTTCTACTGCTAAGTCCTTGCACTTGTAGTCTTTTCCACTTCTGGTCTCCATCACATTGACAGGTTTCTTCACAATGATTTTTGTGGGATAGCAATCTTCATCATCGTTGTTTATTATGATAATTATCCCTACCATTGGATCATCTTCTTTCTCAGATTCCTCTTCACTACTTGGGGTAGGAGGTCGAGGTCCTCCACAAATGTCCACAGCCCTGGCCTGCACCTTCTTGATTGCATTAGAAAGTCATGCAACTACTGTATCTATCATTTCTGCAAGTGTGGAATGTCCCTCTGCTTTTTCAAGGAACATCAACTGCTCGGTGTAGCATTGTTCACTGGTGGCTACTTCGCATAACAATTGATTAATCACATCAGCCTCAAGTTTGATGTCAATCAAACGATTATAGACATAAGCCATGTGCTCTTCTATAGGGTTTGGTTCTCCTTCCAAAGTGATCTCATAGCCATCACTATCTTCTGAATCAAATGCTGGATCTTTCCATTTTATGTGAATTGAGAGTGCCGACTGAATAGCATCTATGGGATCAACCATTGGTCATCCTCACCAATTGCATACATGAAATATCCTCCCAGATCCCTAGGTGAATATTACCTTGATTCATCATCATTGTCATTGTGCCAAGTCCCCTGGTAATCATCTCAGTCTAGATACTCATCATCATCTTGAGAACTAGAGTCGTCTCCATCATTCTCTTCTTCATTGATTTCCCCCTTTCTTGATTCTTCATCCGATTCATCCTCTTCTATGTCACTCCCTATATGGATCAGGAAGGTGTACTTTTTAATCTACTTCCCTATGGTCAATGCGGTTGCTACTCTAAGAAGATCATCTGTGACTTCTTCAATCATCTTTGGGTTCCCTTCTAAGGATATAGTAGGTTGAATTAAAGAAGTGGGATCACCCTCTTGACCTTCTTCTAAAGCATTCATTGATCCTATTGATGATGTCATCTTCAGGTAGTCTGGTAGTGCAAGCATATCCTTCCAATTATACCCATCCGCCCATCCTTCTTTTGGGTTGTACACCAAACCTTGAGAATGGGATTGGTATGAGGGTGATGAGGGATATGAGGTGGGGTGGTATTAAGGTGATGTAATGTGAGTTGTAGGATATAAAGATTAGGGGTGATAAGATGAGAAAATTCCTTCTCCTTGATTATATGGTGAAGGTTGATGATACTATGGAGGTTGGCAATATGGTGGAGGTTGGTAATATGGTGGTGGTTGGTAATCTGGTGAAGTTTGAAGGTATGGTGTAGTGGATTCTTCTGTTGATGAGGATGGATGGACGGAGGGTGACCGATCTTTTGTCTCTTCTTTTGACAACTCCTTCCTTTGGGGAGTCCTCATGGCTCTGGCTCTTTGACTCATGAGTCTCCTGTAAGCGTAGGCATTCATGTGATTCTTCTGAGCTCAGGATTCAATAAGTTGGGTGGGATCACTCTCTGTTGCTTCTTCATCTAAATTGTTCACATGATCGGGAAGTGGATTGGTGTTGACATTGGGAGGTTGCTTAATCTTGACTTCAATAGTCATGTTGTCTACCAAGTCGTAGATCGCATATTGCAAACCTATGCATCTTTCAGTATTGTGCCCTTTCTGAGTGTGGTAAGCACAATATTCATGGTCCCTATACCAAGCTGGAGGAGGGTTGCTGATCACTTTTGGAGTCATTGTCCCTAGATATCCTTATTTCTTTAACTTCCCATACACCATTGTCATGGGTATTCCCAAATCAGAAAACTACCTTCTTGGATGAGGGGCCTTCTGAGAGGGTGCATCTGCTTGTATTACAAATGGTTGTGAAGAAGTGGCTGATGAGACTAACTGCTGAACTGCACCTACCACATTCACCTCGATATTGTATGAGTACTGCTTGGTGAAGGCTTTCACCACTATTGTCAAATTCTGAGTTTGGGATGACCCCAACTGTGTAAGCCACCTTAATGCTGGTCCTGATAGGGTTAATATGAAGGCTTGCCTCATCTGGTTGTCCGCAAGTTGCCACAACTTGACGATGCTGAGAAAAACTTTGAGGTGAGCCTTGGGGTCTCCTAACCCATCAAACCTATCAGTCTGCCACTTAAATTTCTCGGGTATCCTAGCCCCAGAAAAGAAACTCATTTCATCTGAATCAACTGTTTGGTTTTCTAATCTCTTTCCCGTTCAGAGCATACTTTCCAATTTTTCTAACTGCTTTCTGAATTTTCTTTCTCTCTCCATTTCTGGAGTTTCCATCTAGACGTGTGCGACAAATTCTTCTTCCTCATCCTCAATCACCACCCTGGGAGGAGGGACCCTGGAGTAGGTTCCTCGTTGACCATTTGGACGGATAGGTGAGACTCCTCTCTGACCGGTTGGCCTAACTTGCTCTGGTTCTCCTGAGTCAACTTGGGAACAGTTCCCACAATGACCTGTAGGTCCGTTCTGATCCAACTCTCCAGTATCTTGTGCTGGTTCAGCCCTAAGAGGGTTTTGGAGTGCATTCGGTATCTGGGCTATTCCTCTCTTGACTTTGACAATTTCTGTCTGCAAGGTCTCTACCGGATGGACCCATGCTTGTTCGGGAAATTCAGAATCATGTGGATCCACACTAACTGGGTTGTAATCCCTTGGCGATAGACAATCTCGGAGAGACGACGGGGGTGATACTAGATTTAGACGAGTCCACCGATTACCCTGACGTGTCCAAATGGATCGCAGAGAATACTTGAGGTGTGGAATTGTGCCTGAACCAAAAGTGATTTCTTTTAGAATTCTTGAATTCCCAACCCCTTGTTCACACATTCACTAGATTAACAACCAATGATCCATCCAAAGTTAGTCCGCTTAATGATAGGGAGTGGATAGGGGTTGATGCCCCTAGTTCACTCAATGTCATAAGCGGGAGATTCATACAAATGGCTTGTCGAGAATATTCCTATGAGACATTCCATATAATAAAGTCATGCTTTCCTTGTTCTTTTTCCCACTAGATGTCCTTCCTCCTGATTTTCTCAAGAATTCTCAGAACTTTACGTGACTCTAATAGGATTCCCCCTGAGTCACGAATTTGACATTTTTCCTAAGGAGGAGGGACACCTTTATCCGAAACCCACTTAAGAAAGCAATTCTTTATGACAGAAATATAAAGTAGGAAAATTCCTTTTCAAGACCACAAACAAGTTCTATAGTTAGCTTGTGGCGCTCCTAGCTTCTCCATCTATTTTCTACATGAAGCTAAGTATACAGTGGATGCAATAGGACCGATAAGGCTTCCTTGATAGAATCTATATACACAAGGTATGTGATCCTTTTGATATACCCATGGGTATGAGATCAAGGGGTGACTTTCTTGCCCATTACTCGTGACTACACACGAGGTTAAGCAACTGGCCACAGGGTGATGGAACTGTGAGTGATTGTGTGTAAAAGTGTAATGCGGGAATATCATTATTCGATCTCAGAACATCATAAAGTGCACTGACCTCCCCGAGGGTGCTGGCACAATTATGAACATCCTCACCGTTTAACAATACCTCACACCCTTGTACAAGAAGCGGGTACCATTTGCTCTTGGAGTACTCTCTATGACATGCACTGACCACCCCAAGGGTACGGACATGACAGGGAGTCCCTCGCCAAATGATTTCACTTCGAGCACGATGCATGATGCGGTTAGTGAATACAATTACAAACATGGGGTTAGCCAAACATGTTTTCAAACAAATGTGGTGGTGGAAAATGTTCTTGCATTTAATGGTAGCATCTAGTGTCGGAAGCTTGAAATTGATCCACAGTGGAGTCGCCACTATGAGGGTAGTGGCCGGAGATGAGATTATCTTCTCTCTTCCCCTTTTGCAGGGGGGAAGGACTTGCATCCCTTCCTCTCTCCTCTCTTTCTCTTTCATGAGGGAGGGGTGTGTCATGTGTGCTTTTCTTTCGGACCCTGCACCACCATACCGCAGCTTGGAGATATGTGGAGGCCTATTTTGTAAGTGTATAAAGTTCATAATTTGAGACGGGGATTTGATAATGGTCCAATACGAGGATCGAGATCATGCAAAAGGGGTTTGAGTCACCACCTAGGATTATCAGCCTAGGACCCAGGGGTGGGCCTGAAATTTGGTCTGGTCCAGAGATTTAGGGTAAGTGTCTGGTTACAGAATTGGGAAGGTGTTAGGCACCCAATCTACCCGGTTCAACCGGTCTTCCTACTAGATGCTTAAGAACGAACGTTTTCCACGATTATTCCTATTCCGCTTGCATGGCTAAGTTATCACATATATGTACATTGACTAAATTTAAATGACTATGTACACTAAAAAAAGATTTATATAAAGTCTACATTGTGCTAATTCTGTTGAGAAATTATACTTGGGCTTCACCTGTTTCGAGTCAAGAGGGGAGGACCCCCGGTTGATGCTAGTGTGAGCTAGTTTCTAGATTCTCCTGGCTCAGGGGAAGATGGTCTTGACCTCCAACTTCCTTTCTCGAGAGATGTTGACTATGATGATATTCGGACAGAGTTTCAGCTAGGAACGATTACTTTTAAATTTGGATTCGGACAAAGCTTCAGTTAGGGAAGGCTATTTCTAGGCTTAGGCTGAGGTGGGACTCCGATAGACCTTCCACTAGGGATAGGCCATGGGAGGGCTAGGCTATGGCACTCTGGCAAAGATTCCACTGGGAATGGCTATTTCTAGAAAGATTCCAGGGGCACTCAGATAGAGCTTCTCCTAAAAATGGATTGAAGATCCTCAAAGCCCCGAAGAACACTTTAAAGATCCAAACAGAACTCCAGATCTTAACAAAGATCTCTTCATAGACCCGAAGAACCTCAAGGGGGAGGGATTTCAACTTCTGGAAAAAACTAAGAACACTCAAAGGTTGAAGGCTAAGAACATACTATTTTTGGTAAAAAAATGGATTGGACTAAAAACTTGGATTGAAGATCTTTAATGTCCCAAAGAACACTTCGAAGATCCGAACAAGATTTCGAATCTTGACAAAGATCGCTCCTAAGACCCGAAGAAACTCAAAGGGGGAGGGGAGGAGGAGAGAGGGTAGAGCTTCACTCTCTAAGGGTGGTTGTCATCTTGGTCTGTAAAATCCAAAAGAGGGGGTATTTATAGGATTTCTGGTCCAATAGGTTAGAGAAAGAATTTTTAACCAATGGGTAAAAATTGGGTTTTTGTATTAATAGGAGGTTATAGCATAGGGTATGCTAGCGGAGTAGTGCATACACGAAAGTGGGTGAAGAGATTTGAGTAGTGCATACACGAAGTGGGTGAAGAGACGTTAGGCCAATAGAACACAAATCTCAGCCATTGACGGTAACACACAAGGTTGGGTTTTTAACTGGCACGGATACACGGGTGGGCAGGCATGGTACAAGGATGGGCAGACAAGGTTCATTGGCTGGGCAGGCACAGTGCACGAGTTGGGCATGCATGGTGCATAGGTTGGGCAAGCACAATGCACTGGCTGGCCGGCAACTGTGATCGGGCTGGCCAGCACGTGTCTGAGGTGTGCAACAAAGGGTGGGCAGAGTAGCACGTGAGGGCACATGCAGCAGCATACGGGGGTGTGCGAGGCAGTAGGCAGGGGCACATGCAATAGGAGGTGAGGGCGCACGCAACAGTAGGCCGGGGAGTGAGCAGCAGCAGGTGGGGGCATAAGCAGCAGCAGGCGGGGGTGCGAGCAGCAGTAGGCGGGGTCACACTTAAGGCTGTGCTTGGGGCTATTGGCTAGCAGGCTTGTGCGCACAGCATGCGGGCAGGCCTACTGGCCAGCGTGTAGCATGCATGCCGGTAGGCCTGCTGGCCAGCAAGCGCATCGCGCTTACATTGCATGCGTAAAAAATGGAATTTTCTGGTGACGATTGCGAGAGATTTGAGGATCCGATTTTGATGTGCCATATATCATAAAATTCATATTTTCGAATACTATCCATCCGTATAGTCATCTTGACCTGATTCCTTCATATAGAAAAAGTCAAAAATGGACCGTCTTCTTTCCCACATAGGGCTTCTAGGGTTTTTTAGGTAGGGGATAAATATGGGTTATTTGGGTAGGTGGAGAATGTTTCCAGGTTTCCAGTAGGCTTGCCAGTGTGCGTGGCATACATACGAGATAATGGAATTTTTTGGGGACGATTACGGGAGATCCAATGGTTCGATTTTGACGTGCCATATATCGTCGAAATCATTTTTTTGAGCACTATCCATCTGTATGGTCATCCTGAATGGATTCCTTCGTATATAAAAAGTCAAAATTGGACCCTCCTCTTTCCCATGTGGGGCTTCTAGGGTTTTTTAGGTAGGGGATGTTTTTGGGTTTTCTTAGTCAATCATCATCTCTGTTAATTGAAATCTAAAAGTCGCATCCAAGATCCGCATTTGATCATAGCTGAAGGAGGGTGACAAAATTGGGTGTCTACAATAGCCAATCATTTGGCTACCCACCCTACGAAGGATGGAAGAGCTTTAGATAATGCCTTTCCTGATGAAGAAATTGCAACAATAGAGGAAGAAGACATATCTAATGAATGGTAGTTATTCTTTGATGGAGTAGCCAATCAAAAGGAATGTGGTGCGGGAATATTGCTTGTCACTCCTGACCGGCTTTATTTGCCTTCATCATTCCACCTTGATTTCCCTTGGACCAACAATATTGCTGAATATGAAGCTTGTGCTTTGGGAATAGAAATCACCCTGACTATTGGAGTGATAAGGATCAAGGTGTATGGAGATTCATCCATTGTCATTTGTCAGACACAAGGAAAATGGAAGACTAGAGATGAAGAGTTGAAGCCGTATCAAGAACATCTGGAAGAGGTGTTTGAATACTTTGAGAAGATCTTGTTTGAATACTTCCAGAAAGATAACAACAAGTCTGCTAATGCCCTTGCAACCTTGGCTTCTATGGTAGAATGCAACCCTATGGCTAGGGTTCGACCATTCTTGGTGGAACAAAGAAGTATGCCCATTTATCAGAATTCAGTGAACTCTCTCACTACGGATGGTTGATCCTAGTTTGCTCACATAATGGATTTTATTAGGGAAAGGAAGTACCCGGTTGAAGCAACTGAAAGAGAAAAGAAATTTCTAAGATATGCCACCCAGTTTATCCTTCAGGAGGATTTGTTGTACAAAAGATCCTACGACAGGATACAGTTGCTGTGTGTGGATGAAGAACAAGTTGCAACCAACATGGAGGAAATTCATCAAGGTCTTTGTGGACCCCACATGAATGCCAAGATGCTGGCTAGGAAGATCCTCATGCTAGGATACTACTGGAGCACAATGGAAGCAGATTGTGTCGCCTTTGTCAAGAAATGTCACAAATGTTAGATATTTGCTAATATCATACATATCCCACCAACAGAGCTACATTCACTCAGTTCTCCTTGGCCATTTGCTACATAGGGCATTGATATAATAGGGAAAGTCAACCCTAAAACATCCAATGATCACAAGTTTATCTTAGTAGCTATTGACTATTTCACCAAGTGGGTAGAAGCTCAATCATATGCGGTACTCACATCTACTAAGGTGGCAAAATTCATCCAAGAAAACATCATTAGTCGGTACAGAGTACCTCAAGAATTAATATCAGATCAAGGATCCCTTTTCTGGGGTAAAACCAACAAAATCTACACAAACTTCGGTATCAAAAGGCATCATTCTACCAGTTAGGCCACAGACCAATGGTGCAGTAGAAGCAGCTACAGAAAATGGCTGAAACACACAAGGACTGGGCAGAAAAATTGCCACTTGCTTTATGGGCGTATCGTACTTCTGTGCGATCCTCGATAGGAGCAACTCCTTTCTCTTTGGTATATGGGGTTGAAGCAGTGCTACCTGTAGAAATCCTAGTACCATCCTTAAGGGTGCTTCTTGATAGTCATCTGCCTGAAGGAGAATGGGTAAAGGCCAAACATGATGAGCTCAACTATCTTGATGAAAGGCATATGAAAGCCAAGGATAATCTAAAGAAATATCAAGTGAGAATGGCAAGGGCCTTCAACAAGAATGTGAAGCCCCATCATATAGAAGAGGGTGAACTTGTTCTTTAAGAATAGAGAGCCCCAATTCATGACCCAAGAGGAAATTCAGGCTCAACTGGGGTGGCCCATTTACTATCAAAGAGATTTTACTAGGCAAAGTTGTGAAACTCATAGACCACTACGGCGAAGAAATACCCGGACTGGTCAACATGGATCAATGCAAGAAATATTATGTCTAAAAGGGTGAATAGCCTGAACTACGTCAAACGTGATTCCTTTCAAGGGATACATAGGAAATTTGACATATGCATGTGCGATCTCAGCCATCTAGAGGCAATAAATTGGTTCCTCGATTGATAATCAAAGTATCTTAAAAGATCATCATAGTTTGTGTCCCCCAAGAATCACCATATGGCATGTAAGGCCATTAGGTATCCATCATTCACCTATGGTTTTTCAAACTCTTATCCAAGATTTCATCCCCTGAAAGAAAATTGCCACCCGGCACCAGTTTATCAAGGCTAATTCATTCCCCATCCTTGATTAGTCAAAAAAAAGAGAGCTTGATGCAACAATGTTAAAGGCTTAGTTGTATCAGTAGTTAATGAGTAATGCTTTGATAAATCATCACATCTCCTTTTGTTTGTGATGGTTGTAGGAAAAGTCAAGGGTTCGTTGGATGAATCATTAAGAAAATGGACCTTGGACATAAACATAAAGGCACCAGGATTGTTGGAATCAATGAATTTGTCAATGCTTGGTCTGATCGGGTGTGTAAAATTACATCACCAATTGCTCCGGCAAGTGCCTTGGCACTGGGATGCCAATCTGCATGTATTTTGATTTGGATTAATTGAAATCTGCCCAACTCTCAAAGAATTCCGAGTTTGTATGTTGTCTCCACCCAAAGGTAGGTTATTCCAACCATCTTTGAAGAAAGATTACTCAGAGAAAATTCAGGACTTCCTCGGATGGAAAGAGGAGGAAGTGAAGCAATTTGTTAGATATGGGAAGATTGACATTCTGAAGGTGGCCCAGATCTTCACCCAATACCTGACAGTGGGAGGAATTCATCAACAGAGATCATAGGATGCTTACCTACTTTGCATGATAACTTGCTATGTTCTCCAAACTCTCGGGTGTGGTGCACCGCTTGTTCTGATTGAAGTAGTAAAATAGTTGAGGAGATGGGGTGACATCATCCCCATGGTTCTTGCAGAAACACTCAAGAGATTTGATGACATGAGCCATAGTCACAGATTCGAACTAGATCGCTATCAAGAGAGTCTTGCTATTTTTCAGATTTGGCTCCTCGAGAAATTGAAGTTGACTAAGCCATTAAAAGGAGGCCCACTCGGAGCTCTTTGCTACCAGGATAAGAGGGAAGTTCCGGAATTCAATCTTATCACCAATTGGGAGAAGTACTTGCAAGAAAGGACTGTGTAGGATATTACATGGGGATGCCCAGGGTGGCCACAAGAATATTTTCTGACGAAGACCCCTGGCTACAATTATGTCAGGTTGATGGGATTGACTCACACACCCTCTTATTTGCCTACGTACATCAGCCAACAATATGGGCTCGAGGTGATGGACCCAGAGGAGTTAGTGAATTTTCACCCACCCCAAGAGTTGTCTCCCCACCTTGTTACTTACCTATCTTGTCTATGGTAGGAAAGTTGTGTCCCTTCCCATGTAATTCACTTGGTAATACAAAGAGGAAATATTTGAATTTTCGTGTTATTCTGATTATTCTAATTATGACTTAAGTAGTGGAATTGATTATGCCTAAACATTTCAAACCATAAACAAAAAAAAAAAAGAAAAGATTTTCTTTATGCCAAAGATAGGTTTCCATCCATAAAATGCTATAATAAAAAAAAAGTGAACAAATAGGGGGAGGGAAAAGAAAAAAAATATACATGTATTTGAGCTTGCAGGAACTACAGGAATAGGTCCCTAAGAAGCAAAGCATCATCTAAACCATACTCTGAATCACCCTTATGGAATACCAGGGAGCTTGTGGGTGTCAGTTCAGTATCTTCTAGCCTCTGGGTCAAATCCTGAATCAGTGCCTGCTACTGGGCATTCTTCTTCTGGTAGGAGTTGACTTGGCTCTCTAAGGCAACAATTCTTCCGTCCTAAGAAATATAGGAGAGGATCAAGAAGAAGAAGAATGAAAGAACAAGGGCAAAAAGAAAAAAGAAAGAGGTAGAAAATAACTTGGCAATCATCGCCTCACACAAGCCATAATGCATCCTCCTGATCTTCGAATAGGCTACAGGAGACACCTGAGAAAGAGCATATCAACCAAAGGAGATCAAGAGCCAATTAAGGGATAGTCATATACTCACAAAGTCATAAGGAATGGGTAGTCCGAGGGTAGCATCTACATCTGTTCTCCACTCCAGGAGATGAGGGAGGCTAAGGTTGGCTACGTTGGGGTAGCACCAACCTGGGAAGCCATGGAAGGGGATGGTGGCTATCCTGAGAGACCCACCCACACTAGTAGAGGGTCCAGTGTGCGAAGGACCAATAGCACTGATGCATGACTGAACAGTAGAGAGATCTACATGTCACGTTCTCCCCTGAAAGAACATTAGTCAAGACCAAAACAAAAAGAAATTGAAGCATGAAGGAAATACTCAAGAAAGGGCAACATACCACTGGACCATAAGAGCCAAGAGGGGTGTATACTATCTCCTCCTCTAGGAAGGCTTTGTAGTCCCTATCCTGCTCGAGGAATGAATCATCCCAAACTCCATTAGCCAAGCTCTCAATCTAGTCCATAGGGATATGCTCCAGACAATGCATCATGGGAGGAGGGAGATAGGGAGAGAGGCGTGACTCAAAATTAGACCATTGTGGTATGACTCTCTCTCCCAAATACCAGGCATGTCCCCATATGCCCCTAAACAGGACCCGATTCTCAGATAAGTATCTGGCCGAACCAGCTTCATCAGGGTTTGGGAATGTGAGAGGATGAAACGGCCTCCAAGTGACCTGTAAATCCAAGAAGAAGTAAGTACAGCACAAGAAAGAAGGAAATTCAATGACAAATGCGGCATACCTCAGTAAGGCTATTCAGAAGAGAATAAGCAGTGGTCCTTGGAGGATGGCGCCGGCCCCTGAGTACCCGACTATCTCCCCACCTTATAGCTATGGGAAAGGACAATGCTTGAGGATCCCTCAGTCTAGGAGCTATAATCTCCAGGTGCTCAAAGCACCAGGGCTGATTGAAAAGGTCAAAGTAAGGAAATGCAACCAAATGAAGAGAAATGAGTACAAGAATGAAAATCACCTAGAGGATGTAGCCCGCTCCCTTAAGACCTCAATCTCCATATGATAACAAGCCTAGGGTCTGAAAAAGGTATACATAGGCGGCCTTTCCCCAATACCTCTCGAAGATCCCAGAAGAAGGCTACCAGGAGAATATCCACCCCTCCTTGAAGGTCACTGAAGAGACACTGACCCACAGCAAACAACAGGAAAGAACGGGTCACATATGCAATGTTACCAGGGTTTAACCTCAGGCTAGTGCTCCACCAACGTGCACTGATCTCACCAAGGCAGATATGTGTCTGATCAGCTGTAATGCCAATGCCTGTCAAGTCTGCAAACTCCTTGCTGTCAAAGTTTCAGGAAGAGTCAGGGGCCTCCCCCCAAATGGTATGCCTGTCAAGGCATAAAAGCACAGGGGCATGATGGTAATCTCACCAACAAAAAGATGGAAGGAGTGGGTACTCGGCCACCATCGCTCCATCAAGGCCCCTACCAATGCCAGATTGAATTTTTGGGTCTCTATAAAGGCTAATCGACTCAGGCAAGATGAATCAACCATCTCCTTTACTCTGCAGGGAAGTATCCTGTACCATGCTCGAACCATGTTCGGATGACCATACAGGGCCAAGGTTTGTGGTACGCCCCCCTTCATGCTAATAAAAAAAAAAGGGTAACAATAAAAATGATAAATGAAAATAAAATAAAAAAAATAATAAATGAGCAAAAAATGAATGAGCAATTGTAAAGACTTACCCAAGAGCCCCATACAGAGTTGCAGATATGGTTCCGACTATTATGGAGAGTCTGTCCAGAGTACCAATCGGCAAGGCCCTCATCCATTTTAGAAGAACTACTACAACCCTCCAGCTGGACTTCTCCACAAGTCTTTCTCTTTCTTTTTTCAGCCATATTTTCTAAAATCATAAAAAAAAACACCAAGAAGTTTTTCAATTTGCACAAAAGCCCAAAAATATTTCAAATTCTCTAAAGGACTCCTTCCTCAAGAACAATGAAGATCTACAAGAGAAAGATGAAGAACTTCAAGGAAAACCTGAAGATATTTGAAAAAAATTTGAAGAAACCCGAGAAAATGTGAAAAGGGTCTGATCTTCGAAAAGATTCCAAAACCCGAACCCACTCACAAATCGTTCCCCACTCAGAAAAGTCAAAATGAGGAATAACCAAAGGGGGGGACCATTTTATGGGTAAAAGATTCTTTTTCTAAAAAAAAAAATTTCCAATTCCAAGGTGCATATCAAAGATTCTTACCACCAAATACCAAGTTCAAAATTATTTTTGTGGTAGTTGAAAATTATATCACATGGAAAGTAAAGTTCAAAGAGAAGGTAAAATTCAAATTCATGCAATAGGTGGAAATTATATCACATGGAAGTGGAAGGTAAAAATCAAAGGGAGGGTAAAATTCAAATTCATGTGGTAGTTGAAAATTATATCACAAGGAAAAGAGGAAGATAAAAGTCAAAATTTTATTGGTAAGCAAAGAATTTTTCATAGTCAAAATTCAAAGTAGAAAAGCAAATCAAAAGCAAAAAAACAAGATTCAAAATCAAAAGCAAAGGGTAAGATTCCAAATCAAAGAACCAAAAATCAAGAAATCAAGGAAAAATCAAGAAAAGAAACAATTGCATTTACCCAGCCCCAGGTGGCCCCATTTCTTTGAATCAGTTCCAGTGGCCCAATCTCATTATATTGATTCCCTAAACTGGCACATGTGAAGCCCAGTTAAGAAAAATCAAGAATCAAATGTTTTTGCTTGTTGCAAGATTAGAAGAGCAGCGAATTCCTCTCTTGTAACCATTGGTCCCAGATAATCCATATTGGCTCGAAAGACCCAGCCTGGAGACCAAATTCCCTGACCTGGCACTTGTGAAGTCCAGTTAAGGAAAATCCAAGAATCAAATGTTTTTTCCTATTGCAAGATTAGAAGAGCAACGAATTCCTCTCTTGTAACCATCGGTCCCAGATAGTCTAGATTGGTTCGAAAGACCCAGCCTCGAGACCAAATTCCCTGAACTAACACATGTAAAGCCAAGCTAAGGAAAATTCAAAGATCAAAATACTAACATCTTTTGCAAGATTGGAAGAGCAGTGAATTTCTTTCCTACAATCGACAGTCCAGGTAAGTCCTAAAACTCTAAAGTAGTTAAGAGATATTATCTGTTGCATTTTCAACTCCGACATTAATGAGCAAAATGATGACAGTACATGCTCTGGGTAACAAAATGTGATCATTCTTTTCTTTGCCCTTTGGCTGTTGGCATAGTCCTTGGCCAAAGAGGGACATTCTGTAGACACCCAATTTTGTCACACCCTCCGGCTATAATGAAATAAGGATTTTGGACGTGACTTCCACCTTCCGATCAATAGAGATGATGACTGACTAAGAAAACCCAGAAACAACCCCTACCTAAGAAATCCTAGAAACCCCTTGCGGGAAAGAAGAGGGTCCAATTTTAACTTTTTAGAGACAAAGGAATCCGGTTAAGATGACTATACAGATGGATAGTACTCGAAAATACGACTCCGAAGATATATAGTACATCAAAATTGGACTATCGGATCTCCCGCAATAGTCCCCAAAAAATCACATTTTCTCGAGCACATGTTGTGCATGCTGGCCAACCTGCTAGAAACTTGGAGAAATTTACCACCATGTCCCCTACCTAAAAAAACCCTGGAAACCCCACATGGGAAAGAAGAGGGTCCAATTTTGACTTTTTATGTACGAAGGAATCCAGTCAAGATGACCGTACAGATTGATAGTACTCGAAAATACGATTCCGATGATATATGTACGTCATAATTGGACCATCGAATCTCCCGCAATTGTCCCCAGAAAATCATATTTTCTACGTGCGCTGGCCACAGGCCCACGCACAACACGCACAAGCAAGCAGGCCAGCCTGCGTGCATGCCCTGTGTACCTTGCTAGCCATTGTGCCCCCTCTGCCAGTCTCCCACACACGCTCGTGCATGCCCCGTGCACCTCGACCCAGCCTCATGTGCCATCGTCAATGGCTGAAATTTGTGTTCCACTGACCCAATGGGTGAAGAAATTCTCTCTTCATCCATTTATGCATATACACTACCCAGCTAGCATACCCTAGTCCGTAACCTCCCATTGGCCCAAAAAATTTCACCTTTTCCCTATTAGTCTAAGAAAATCCCCCTCCCTCCCATTAGTCCAAATTTTCATACTTTGTTCCCATTTCCAAAAAAAAACACTTTTTACCCCCATTGGCTAGGGAATTTCCCTTCCCCTCCCCATTGGTATAAGGATCCTATAAATACCCCTCCTCCCTTTGGTTTTTCACACCACAACACTATAAGGTTCCAAGCCTCTTGGTGAGCATCCTTGGAAGAGCTCTGCCCTCTCTCCTCCCCATCCCCCTTTGAAGTTTTCCAAGTCTTCGGAGAGATCTTCATAAGACACTTCGGATCTTTGAAGTGTTCTTTGGATCTTCGAAGTGTTCTTCGGGCCTTCGGGACTCTTCAATCCTTTGCTTTCTTTGAGTGAGGTTTTTTTCTCCTAGCCCTTCCATAGCCTATCCCCAGCAAAAGCTCTGTCCGAGTGCCATATCAGTCTAGCCCTCCCATAGCCTATCCCCAACGGAAGCTCTGCCGGAATATGACCTCAGCCAAAACCCAAAAGTAACTCATCCCTAGCGGAAGCTCTACCGGAATACCACCTCAGCCTAAGCCCAAAAATAGCCTTCCCTAGCTGAAGCTCTATTCGAATTCAAAACCAAAAGTAACCGTTCCTAGCCAGAACTTTGCCCGAATATTATTATAGTCAGCATCTCTCGAGAAAGAAAATTGGAGGTCAAGACCATCTTCCCCTAAGCCAGGAGAGTCCAGAAACCAGTTCATACTAGCATCAACCAGGGGATCCACCCCTCTTGACCCGAAACAGTGGCCAAGCTCAGGTACAATTTCTTATCCCAATTTAGCATAATGTAGACTTTATATTAACCTTGTTTTAGTGTACATAATCATTTAAATTCAATTAGTATGCATATGTGTGATAATCTAGCCATGCATCCATAATAGGAATAATTGTGGAAAATGTTCGCTCTGAAGCATCTAGTAGGAAGATCGGTTGAACCAGGTAGATTGGGTGCCTTACGCCTTTCCAGCTCTACAACCTGACACTTACCGTAAATCTCTAGACCAGACCAACTTTCGGGCCCTCTTCTTAGGAATTGGGGCCACCCCTAGGTCCTAGGCCCATAATCCTAGGTGACGACTCCAAACCCCTATTGTATGATCCTGATCCCCGTATTAGACCATCATCAAATCCCCATCTCGAATGACGAACTTTACACTCTTACGAAATAGGCCTCCAAGGATCTCCAAGCGGTGGTACGGTGGTGTGGGGCCAGCAAGCAAAGCGCACACGACACACCCCTCCCTTATGAAAGAGAAAGAGAGGAGAGAGGATGGGATGCAAGTCCTTCCCCCCCCCCCCCCAAAATGGGAAAGGAGATATTATCTTCTAGCCACTACCCTCACAGGTATGGTGGGCTGAATTAGAGAAGTGGCATCACCATCCTGGCCTTCTCCTAAAGCATTCTCAAGGTTGGGTTATATACCGAACCTTGAGAATGGGATTGGATTGAAGGTGATGAGGGATATGAGGCAGGATGGTATGGAGGTAATGTGATGTGAGAGGTAGGCTATGAAGATTGGGAGTGATAAGATGAGGAAATTCCTTCTCCTTGATGGTGTGGTAAAGGTTGATGCTATGGTGGAGGTTGGTAATATGGTGAAGGTGGGAGGTATGGTGGAGGTTGGCAATTTGGTACAGTGGATTCTTCTATTGATGAGGAAGGATGAACGGTGAGAGTCTAATCTTCTGATTCTTCTTCTAATGACTCTTTTTTTTTGGGAGTCCTCATGATTCTGGCCCTTTGACTCATGATTTTCCTGTAAGCATGGGCAGTCATGTGATTCTTCTAAGCTCTGGATATAATGAGTTGGCTAGGATCACTCTATGGCTTCTTCATCTATATTGTTCACATAGTCAGGGAGTGTATTGGTGTTGACATTGGGAGATTGCTTAACCTTGACTTCAATGGTCCCGTTGTCTACCAAATCCTGGATCGCATGTAAAAGACCTATGTATCTTTCAGTGTTGTGCCCCTTCTGAGTGTGGTAAGCACAATATTCATGATCTCTATACCAAGCTAGAGAAGGGTTGCTAATTACTCTTAGAGCCACTATCCCTAGCAATCCTTATTTCTTTAGCTTCTCATACACTGGTATCACGGGCATTCCCAAATCAGAAAAATGTCTTCTTGGGCGAGGAGCCTTCTGGGAGGGTGCATCTGCTTGTATCACAAATGGTGATGAATAGGTGACGGGTGAGATTGACTATTGGACCGTACCTACAACATCAGTTTTGGAACTTATGAGCACATTTATGTGTGAAATGTAGGGTAATAAAACATTCATTTTATATATTTAAAATGGAGCTACCTTGGGTTTTACTCTCTTTTCGCAGGTTTTGTATTTTAAGGCTTTAAGCATTATCGGGCGTCATATCTCTTCAACAACAACTACCTAGGGTAGTTGGTGAGCTATGGTGTGCAAAATTCCCTTACTCACCAGGAGGTCTCAAGTTTGAATCTCAAGGTTGTCTTTTTTGTTGAAGATTTCCTACTTTTCACTCACTTGAAGCACTAAAGGCATGGAGGGGACTTCCACATCAAATTAGAAGTAAGGAAAATCGTGGGAGGGGTTTCCTGCGCAAGAAAAGAAAAAAAAAAAAAAAAGGAGAAATAAATCTTGTCCAAATCTTCTCTCCTCCACATCATCACCAAAAGATTGTCCAAATCACACAAAGCAAGAAGGAAAATCCTCCCTTTGAGGGAGAAAAAAAAGAGAAAAATAAATTTAAAAAAAAAAAAGGAAAGAAAATAAGCAAAAAAAATTATAGGAAATTTCTTCAAGTTTATTTCTCTCTTCTCTCTCCTCCACCTTAGCACTTTTGGTCTCAAAAGATCTCACTACCAATTGTGGATTTCTCCCTTTTCAGAAAGAGAAATTTGTTACCCTTCCTCCCCATTCCCTATAAATACAACTCATGTAAGAGGAGGGGGGACACTTCATTCTTCTTCTAGGGTTTTTTTTTAGTTATTCTATCTCTTTCTCTAGTTTTCTCTTTCTCTAGCTTTAGGTCTAGGTTTATGCTTTAATCACTTTTGTAATAGCTTTTTATGTCAATTAATGTAAGCACCCTTTTATTCTTATTCAGCATTTTATGTTTATGATTTATGCAATTGAGTTGTAGTTTTTAAAGTTATAGTTCTAGGCTTAGATCTAGGTGACAAGATCACGAGCCGTGAAACATTTTTTTTTCAAGTTTAGTTTTTTTTTTCAAGATTTGTTTTCTCTAGTACTAGAAATTTCAGATTTGGTTTATTCTAGATTTGGTTTTTAGTACTGCTACTATCTCAAATCACCCAAGCTTTCAAGTTCAAGCTTGATTCAAGTAAGTAGGCTCCTTCAGTAATTTTCTCTCCCCCCTCTCATTCCCTCTTCTAACTACCCTTTCTTTCTTAATTTAGGATTTTAATTTTAATCGTTACATTATTGCTATCCCTTTCCCCCAAGGTTCATGACTAGTGTATGTGTTGACTTTGCCCCTCCTAGCCATAGAACCATCAATTTATTGCTTTTATTTTAATTGTCTCCCTTTCCCTTAAGCCAAGTAGAGTAACCCTTGTAAGAGTGACTCTCTGGTCAAGTAGGGAAGCTCATATTATGATGCATCCCTCGGGCTGAGTAGAGAAACCTACTTGGGAGTCTCTCTCTAGCTTTATCCCCTTTCCTTTATTTTTATTTCAGCATTTTTTCCTTTATTGTTTTTTTTAATTGCGTGGGTTGTTTATTTTCAGTTATTTATTTATTTATTTTTAATTGTGTGGCTTGCGTCTTTAAATTCTTAGATGACGAATGGTTAGGACGTTATTTTAGATACATATGTTTAGGATGGTAATTAGAATTAGATCACAACCATTAATCAGTTCACTTTCGCATTATTAAAAGAAAAAAAAAGAAAGTGGTTGCTCTCCCTGTGTTCGACCCGTAGCTACACTGATCCGCACGCTTGCGGTTACATTTTAAAATCTCAATCAAGTTTTTGGCGCCGTTGCCAGGGAGACAGTTCCATGTTTTTTTTTTCTTTCTTTTAGTAAATCAGAGTGCTTTGTTTACTTTGTTTTTTTTTTTTCCTTTTCTTTTATTGAATTCCTAAGAAGATCAACTTGCAATAATAGTTGTATCAGTGGAGGTCGCTATGCCTCACAGTATGATAAAGACAGGTTTTGCCCTGTAGTAGTACCTCAAGAATTGACCTGAGCAATCCTGGATCCCTACCAGTAAGCTCCCAAAAATCCAAAAAAAAAATCAAAAAAAAAAAAGGTTTTGCTAGCCATTCTTTTGTGCTTGTCTTACTCTAGTTGTGGGTAGTTTTCTGTTGCATGAGTGTTAGGTGGATACGTAATACTAAGAATCGGTTAGAAAGAAGAGATCCAATAAGTAGTGACCCTATAAGTTTACTCTCTTTAAAACCTTTCAATATGGGACACCAACATCAAAACCCTTCACCTAAATCCCTAAAAGATAGGTTCTACTTTGCTAGAACAACCCAACCTTCCTGCATAGTTCTACCACAAGCCCAGGGCAATCATTTTGAACTCAAATATCAATACATCACTATGTTGCCCCACTTGGGTTGACCTCTGAGGATGCAAACTTATTTCTAAGGGAATTTGAGGAGGTATGTGTTCTAATTAAGATCCAACAGCTTTTTGATGATGCTGTTAAGCTTAGGTTTATCACTTTTGCATTAAAAGACTAAGCTAAGAAATGGTTGTATGGGTTACCCACAAATTCCATAACCTCATGGGAACAGTTCACAGTTGTCTTAAGAATTTTTCCCAACTCACAAGACCAATAAGCTTAAAAGTGATATCCTTCAGTTTAGGCAAAAGCCTAGTGAGTCATTTTCCAAACTTATGGAGAGATTCAAGGATCTACTCCAAGAGTACCCTCACTATGGCCTAGACTTATGGCATTTTTGTCAAATAATTTATGAGGGTATTGATTACCCAACTAAACAAATGATAGAGTCTATGTGCCCTGAGGGATTCACATCCTTTACAGATGAAGGAAAGGTATGGGAATTCTTACTTGACTTAGCTGACAAAACCCGTGAGTGGGAATCAACCCAAAAGAGTGAAAGAACCATAGGAGGAAAAGGATATTTTTTGGATAGGATAGTAGCCAAGGAAGCCCATTTGGATAGCCTAATCAAGAGAATTGAGGCTATTGTTCCTAGAGAGCCATCATCAGTCAATTTGGTTAAGATTTGTGCTTGGTGCCAGTCCCCTAGACATGTCATAGAAGAATGCCCCAACACCTCTGGGGGCACTTCTAATTATAGTGTTAATGTCTTATACCAGAATAATCCATATAGTAACACCTATAATCTAGGATGGAGAAATCACCGAAATTTCTCTTAGAATCAGGGCAACCAAGCAGGGCCTTCCAATATCCATAATCAAGGTCAACCTGGACTCCAAAGGCCTTCCTTTGCACAACAATCTTTTTCCCAAAATACTTTTCCTAGGTCAAATGTAGGACCTTAGGCTAGTTTTCCTAGGGCCCCTCTCTTATCATCTTATCAGCAATCCCCTGGGTTTTCCAACATTGGAGAGGCAAGTAGAATAAGTGACTTAGAAAAAAATATAGCCCTTCTCATGACACGCCATCAAAATCTTACAAGAGAACTCACCCAAGTTGTCTCAATTATGCGTAAGAGGGAGAAAGGAACTTTACCCAGTCAACCAGAGCCTAACCCTAGGCATCATTAGCCTGTTAGTTCACAAACACCAACTAATGCACCACTGAATATAGTACAAGGTCAGACCCAACAAGGGCCCTCTAACCAATGTAATGTTGTTTATGCCCTTAAGAGTGATAGAGAGTACCAATAGAGCGTTCCTAAATCTTTCCCATCTATTACTCCTGTTAACTCTCCTTCAGTTGAGGACACAAGTGTGCCTCTTGCTCCAGGTTCGTCTGATGAACCTAAAGATTCTTTTGAAACTAAAGATGATTTGGTTGAGGAAACCAAAAATGATTCTTTTGAAAAAGGAAAAATCTCTAACAATCCTTATGTTCATCCTACCCCGTTTCCTAATCGCTTGGTACACAAAAAGAAGACTGCTTCCATGGATAAAATTTTAGAAGTCTTCAAAAAGGTAGAAGTGAATATCCCTCTTTTGGATGTCATATCCTAGATCCCCGCCTATGCAAAGGTACTAAAATATTTGTGTACTCACAAACGTATCACGAGTGTGCCCAAAAAGGCATTCTTGGTAGGTAACATTAGTTCCATAATTACTCAGCCTATAGCAGCCAAGTATAAGGATCCAGGGACCCCTACCATATCTTATGTCATAGGCAACACCTACATTGAGCATGCCTTACTTGACCTTGGCATAAGTGTAAATCTTTTACTTTACCATGTGTACAAGCAACTTGGATTGGGAGAATTGAAAGCCACTGGAACTACTCTTCAATTAGCAGATAGGTTTGTTAAGATTCCTAACGGGATGGTTGAGGATGTCTTACTATAGGTGGGGGAATTTATTTTTCCTGTTGATTTCATTGTGTTAGATACCAAGCCCTTCTCAACCAAAGATGACATCCCAATAATTCTAGGAAGACCATTCTTTGCTACCAGTAATGCATTAATCAACTACCGGAATGATTTCCTAAGATTATCTTTTGGTAATCAAACTGTTAAGTTTAACATGTTCAGGATAGGCAAGCAACCACATATGGAAGAAGAGATCAATATGCTTGAGGATTTTCTCGATTTTTCTGATGATTTTGTTACTAACTTTGATATTGATTTTGATTCAAAATTCCAAGAGTGTATGGATGAGTTGGATGATGATAGTGAAAATTTATTTTCTGAAGTCTTGAGTCTTCACACACCTATGGAACCCTTAGGACCCCTTTCCAATTCCATTCCCAAACCTTCCATAGTTGAGCCCCCTAAGCTAGATCTTAACGAGTTGCCATCTAATTTGAGGTATGCTTTCCTGGGGCCTGACCAGACTCTTCCTGTAATAATTTCTTCAAATTTGACTTCTAGCCAGGAAGAGGAGTTACTTAAAGTGTTAAAAGATAATAAGGAAGCCCTAGGTTGGACCATGACTGATATCAAGTGTATAAGCTCTTCTATTGTGCAACATCATATACATCTTATGGAAGATTCCAAACCATCCACGAAACCCCAAAGAAGAGCTAACCCAATGATGATGGAAGCCATTAAGAAAGAGATCCTAAAGTGCTTAGATCATAGAATAATTTATCCTATTTCTGACAGCCAATGGGTAAGCCCAGTTCACGTAGTGTCTAAGAAGTCTGGTGTGACTGTAGTTCCTAATGCCAATAATGAACTAATTCCAACCCGTGTCCAATCAGGGTGGAGAGTATGCATAGACTACAAAAAACTTAATGTGGCAACCTGGAAGGACCACTTCCCATTGCCATTCATTGACCAGATGTTAGAGAGGTTAGCTGGACATGAATACTATTGTTTTCTTGATGGATATTCTGGCTATAACCAGATCCCAATTGCTTTAGAGGACCAATATAAGACCACTTTTACATGCCCATATGGAACATTTGCTTATAGGCGTATGCCCCTTAGGCTTTGCAATGCCCTTGCTATGTTCCAACGATGCATGATGAGCATCTTTTCTGATATGGTCGAAAAAATTTTAAAAGTATTTATGGATGACTTTTCAATTCATGGAAATTCCTATTATGAATGTCTTCATCATCTTTCTCTAGTTTTGAAAAGGTGCATATCTAAGAATTTGATTTTGAATTGGGAGAAATGCCATTTCATGGTTAAATCTGGTATTGTTTTAGGCCATGTAATATCCAAGGAGGGAATTGAGGTAGATAGAGCCAAAGTGGATTTAATTGAGAATTTACCACCTCCTCAATCTGTTAAGGACGTCTGGTCTTTACTAAGGAATATAGGCTTCTATAGAAGGTTTATTAAGAACTTTAGTCAGTTAGCCCGACCTCTCACTTCATTACTTGCCAAAGATCAAACTTTTGAGTTTTCTAAGGAGTGCCTAGAATCCTTCAAACAACTTAAGAAGGAGTTGACCAATGCACCCATTATTCAACCACCTGTTTAGACTGAACCTTTTGAACTGATGTGTGATGCTTCGGATTTTGCCATAGGAGCAGTTTTGGGTCAAATGATTAATAAGTTGCCCACTGTCATTTACTATACTAGTAGGACCTTAAATGATGCTCAACTCAATTATACAATCACTGAAAAAGAATTTTTTACGGTTGTGTTTGCATTAGAAAAGTTTCGGTCTTACTTAATTGGTTCATATGTGGTGGTGTATACTGATCATTCTGCTTTCAGATACTTAGTTCAGAAGAAGGATGCTAAAGCCCGTCTCATTAGGTGGGTTTTACTTTTGTAAGAGTTTGATTTAGAAAATAGAGATAAAAAAAGATTTGAAAACCTAGTTGCAGACCATTTATCCCAGCTTCCCAATTCCTTGATTGTCGATTCTCCAGTCACTGAGAACTTTCCAGATGAACAATTATTTGCAATGTCCAGTGAACCATGGTTTGCTGACATTGTCAACTTCTTAGTTTCAGGTGTGACTCCGGATCACTGGTCCACCCAAGATAAGTATAGATTTCATTCCCAAGTTAAGCACTTTTTCTGGGATGATCATTATTTGTTTAAGATATGTTCGGATCAAATTATCTAACGATGTGTTCCTGATCATAAGTAACATTCTATTCTCTCTTTTTGTCATGATCATGCATGTGGTGGACACTTTGGACCTAAGAAGACTGCCGCAAAGGTTCTCCAATACGGATTTTATCGATCCACTCTTTTTAGAGATGCTTTTGATTTTTGCAAGGCTTGTCCCGCCTAGCAGTCTTTTGGTCGTATCAATAAGAGGAACATGATGCCCCTCAACCCTATTTTGGTAGTTGAGATCTTTGATGTATGGGGCATCAATTTTATGGGACCATTCCCTAATTCCTTTGGGAATTTATACGTACTTTTGGCCGTTGATTATGTTTCTAAATGGGTAGAGGCCATACCTTGTAAAACTAATGACCACAAAGTGGTGGTCCAGTTTCTAAAATAGAACATTTTTTCCTGCTTTTGTGCACCACGTGCAATAATTAGTGATAGGGGTACTAATTTTTATAATCATCCTTTTGAGGCCCTAATGAAAAAGTATGGGATCACACATAAGTTATCTACCCCTTATCACCCCCAAACTAGTGGCCAAGTGGAGGTGTCTAATAGGCAGATCAAACAAATCTTAGAGAAAACTGTTAATCTCAACCATAAGGATTGGTCCCTTAGGCTCATTGGTGCCTTATGAGCCCATCGAACTGCATTCAAGACTGACCTTGGCCAGTCTCCCTACCATTTGGTGTATGGGAAAGCCTCTCACTTACCAATTGAGCTGGAGCATGAGGCCTTTTGGGCCATAAAGAAGCTCAACTTTGATTTTTCTGATGCGGTAATTCATCGTAGGCTCTAACTATCTGAGTTGGAGGAACTTAGGAATAATGCCTATGAAAGTTCTAGGATTTACAAGGAAAATACCAAAGCTTTCCATGATAAGCACATTCTGCGTAAATCTTTTGCAATTGGTGATAAGGTCTTATTGCACAACTCTCGATTGCATCTTTTCCCTGATAAGCTTAGATCCCGATGGGATCGCCCATTTATTGTCCATAATGTATATCCTCATGGGGCTGTGGAGATTTTGAATCCAGGAACAGGGAAATTTCGAAGGTTAATGGTCAGCGTTTAAAACCATTCCTCGAGTTTCCTACTACTGGTAGTGAAGAGGTCATGGATCTCCATGAACTTCTTTACACTGATGATTAACTTTTAATCAGGTATGACCCCCTTGCATTGTCTTCGTTTTTAATTCTTTCCATGCATTGAGAACATTGCATGACTTAAGTGTGGGGGAGAGAAACCAGTTTCTGCTTTTTCCACTTTGTTTTATTTATTTTTCTTTTTATTTTTTTGAGCTTGCTACAGGATGAAGTCCTACTTTAGCTTTTGCCTAATGATAATACCATTCGATTACTTGATGTATGAAAATAAAAGTTTTGACTAAGGTACCCATTTTGAATGTATGAAAACCTTGTTGAGAAGAAAGAAACAAGCCTGTGTCTTGAGATGGGACTTTCTTTTGAAAAATAAGAGACCCTTGTTTTATGGTGTTGGACCAGATGTAAGTCTGTGGGTTCCTTGTACTTTTGATTTGGAGTTGAGACATTCTTTTTAATTTGCCATGAGTTGACAAATGCACAATTTTAAATGAAATGTGAAATGTGGTATAAAAAAGAATAAGAATTGATTCCCTTGGAACTAGACAGGTCATTGCGCCTCAGGAAGCATGGTGTCTTGATCGAAATTCCTAGGGAGGAAACTTCTGAAAGAACTCTAGCATCACTGTCTTTGTGGGCATATACAAAAAGCGAAGCTTCATAGTAACTTGGGTGTCTGGTGTTTGCTCCACCATGTCATTCAGGCCAAAAGTGGTGGAGTAGAATAGAGTTTATTAAGCGAAAAAAGGAGAAAAAAATGTACAAATGTCATTAATGCTTGGTAATATGTTTTGGTCAAAAACACTCAAACGCCTTAGTCATTGGTTCCCTTTTTCTTCACAAGTGGTTTTACCTTAAGATAAGGATGTTTTGGAAGAGACGAGGTGAGTTCCAAATAAAGAAATATGCTAGTGCCTGGAATTGATAAAGGGTAATAAAAGTTCAAGTGTGGGGGTCCCTTGTAAGAAAAATTATCTTTTCTTTGGATCGGTATGGGCCTTACCTTTAGCCAAGGTTGGGATTTATTTATTCTGAATTTTGGGTGTATATTCACTACAAATACCCACAAGACACAACTCATCCACTAGGGGTCACCTAGGGGTTTAAAGGCTTGTTGCACATGCTAAGTGTAACCATGATTCCTACGAAAGTGAGTTAGGTTTTTAATTTTTATTCTTTTTCATTTTATTTTGCTCAAGGACTAGTAAAGTCTAAGTGTGGGGGAATTCTGATGAGCACATTTATGTGTAACATCTAGGGTAATAAAACATGCATTTTATATATTTAGAAGGGAGCTACCTTGGGTTTTACTCTCTTTTTGCATATTTGTATTTTAAAAGCTTTAAGCATTATCAGGTGTCATATCTCTTCAACAACAACTACCTAGTGTAGTTGGTGAGATATGGTGTGCAAAATTCCCATGCTCACCAGGAGGTCTCAAGTTCGAATCTCATGGTTGTCTTTTTTTTTATAATTTTGTTAAAGATTTCCTACTTTTCACTCACTTAAAGCACTAAGGGCATGGAGGGGATTTCCATATCAAATTAGAAGCAAGAAAAATCGTGGGAGGGGTTTCCTGCACAAGAAAAGAAAAAAAAAATAAAAGGAAAGAAAAAAAAAGGAGAAATAAATCTTGTCCAAATCTTCTCTCCTCCACATCATCACCAAAAGATTGTCCAAATCACACAAAGCAAGAAGGAAAATCCTCCCTTGGAGGGAGAAAAATAAATTTAAAAAAAAAAAAGGAAAGAAAATAAGCAAAAAAAATTATAGGAAATTTCTCCAAGTTTATTTCTCTCTTCTCTCTCCTCCACCTTAGCACTTTTGGTCTCAAAAGACCTCACTACCAATTGTGGATTTCTCCCTTTTAGGAAAGAGAAATTTGTTACCCTACCTCCCCATTCCCTATAAATATAACTCATGTAAGAGGAAGGGGGACACTTCATTCTTCTTCTAGGTTTTTTTTTTAGTTGCTCTATCTCTTTCTCTAGTTTTCTCTTTCTCTAGCTTTAGTTCTAGGTTTATGCTTCAATCACTTTTGTAATAGCTTTTTATGTCAATTAATGCAAGCACTTGTTTATTCTTATTCAGCATTTTATGTTTATGATTTATGCAATTGAGTTGCAATTTTTTAAGTTATAGTTCTAAGCTTAGATCTAGGTGACAAGATCACGAGCCGTGGAGCATCTTTTTTTTTTTTCAAGTTTAGTTTTTTTTTTTCAACATTTGTTTTCTCTAGTACTAGGAATTTCAGATTTGGTTTATTCCAGATCTGGTTTTTAGTACTGGTAGTATCTCAAATCACCCAAGTTTTCAAGTTCAAGCATTGATTCAAGTAAGTAGGCTCCTTCAGTAATCTTCTCTCCCCCCTCTCATTCCCTCTTCTAACTACCCTTTCTTTCTTAATTTAGGATTTTAATTTCAGTCGTTAAATTATTGCTATCCCTTTCCCCCAAGGTTCACGGCTTGTGTATGTGTTGGCTTTGCCCCTCCTAGTCATAGAACCACAATTTATTGCTTTTAATTTAATTGTCTCCCTTTCCCTTTAGCCAAGTAGAGTAACCCTTATAAGAGTGACTCTCTGATCAAGTAGGGAAGCTCATATTATGATGCATCCCTCGGACTAAGTAGGGAAACCTACTTGTTAGTCTCTCTCTAGCTTTATCCCCTTTCCTTTATTTTTTTTTTTCCTTTATTGTTTTTTTTTAATTGCGTGGGTTGTTTATTTTTAGTTATTTATTTATTTAATTTTAATTGCGTGCTTGCGTCTTTATATTCTTAGATGACGAATAGTTAGGATGTTATTTTAGATACATATGTTTAGGACGGTAATTAGAATTAGATCACAACCATTAATCAGTTCACTTTTGCATTATTAAAAGAAAAAAAAAATAAAGTGCTTGCTCTCCCTATGTTCGACCTGTAGCTACACTAATCCGAATGCTTGCGGTTACAATTTAAAATCTCAATCAGGAACCCTTTCCCCATCCAACTCTGGCATTCTTTCCTATATCTTGTGAGGATCCTTGATACTGAGCTTCCCTTAGGATTTTGTTTTCCACATGTGTACCGATGGCTATCAAGGCATTAACATTTTGCAGATGTTGATAGTAAAGGACATCATAATAAGGCTTTGACAAGTTTTCAATAAACATTTCTAGTTACTTTGCTTTTGAAGGCTTATCTACCATCTTGGTGGCCTTATCCATAAACCTCATTAAGAAGGCAGTGAATCCTTCTCTAGGTTGTTGTCTCAATGTCTCAAGCTCTCGACGCTTCACATCCACTTTAGTATTGTATGAGTACTGCTTGATGAAGGCTTTCACCACTGTGGTCTAATTTTGAGTTTGGGAAGGCTCCAACTACATGAGCCACCTTAGTGTTGGTCCTGATAGGGTTAACATGAAGGCTTACCCCATCTGGTTGTCCACAAGTTGCCATGAATTGGCGATGCTAAGGAATACTTTGAAATGAGCCTTAGGGTCCTTTGAACTTCTCAGGAATCCTTGCCCTAGAAAAGAAACTCATTTCATCAGAATCCACTATTTGGCTTTTCAAGCCTTTTCCCGCTTGAATCATATTCCCCAACTTCTCTAATTTCTCTCTGAGTTTCCTTTCTTTCTCCGTCTCTGGAGGCTCCATTGGAACATGTGTGACGAACTCCTCTTCCTCATCTTCAATCACTACCCTTGGAGGAGGGACCCTAGAATAGGCCCCTCGTTGACCATTTGGATGGGTAGGTGAAGGTCCTCTCTGATCGGTTGGCCTGACTTGCTCTATTTCTCCTGAGTCAACTCGAGAAGGATCACGATGACCTGTAGGTCCGTTTTGATCCAACTCTCCTGTAGCTTTTGTTGGTTTAGCCTGAAAGGGTTTTGGAGTGCATACAGTATCTGAGCTATTCCTCTCTTGACCTTGCCCATCTCTGTCTGCAAGGTCTCTATGGGGTGGACCCAGGCTTGCTCGAGTGATTCAAGGTTGTGTGGGCCCATATGAACTGGGTTGTAATCACTTGGCGGTAGATGATCTCGGAGAGACGATGGAGATGACACTAGACTTAATTGAGTCAACCGGTTACCCTGACGTGTCCAAATGGACCGCGGAGAATGCTTGAGGTGTGGAACTATGCATGAACCAAAAATGGCTTATTTTAGGATTCTTGTATCCCCAACCCCTTGTTCACACATTTACTAGATTAACAACTAATGATCCATCCAAAGTTAGTCCACTTAATGGTAGGGAGTGGATAAGGGTTGATGCCCCTAATCTACTCAATGCCATAAGTGGGAGGTATACACAAATGGACCATAATACCCTTATTAATACATTCTCTGCCAATAAATTCATACTTTCCTTAATCTTATCCCACTAGGTGACCTTCCTCCTAGTTTCCCCAGGTCTTTTAGATAATTTGGTATTCTGCGGGACTTTGATAGAAATCAGCCCATATCGCATATGCCAAATCATCCACATTTCATTTCTAAGGAGGAGGGACACCTTTTATCTGAAACCCACTTAGGAGAGCATTTCTTAATGACTAGAATGTATTGTAGGAAAATTCCTTTTCAAGACTGCAAACAAATTCTACAGATCAGCTTGTGGCATTCTTAGCGTTCTCCATTTATTTCCTATATGATGCAAGCATGTGGTGGATGCAATAGGACCAACAAGGCTTCTTTGACAGGATCTATATACGCAAGGTACGTGATCCTTTTGATATACCTGTAGACACCCAATTTTGTCACCCTCCTCCAGCTATAATGAAATGTGGATTTTGGACGTGACTTCCAGCTTCCGATCAATAGAGATGGAAACACACCCCTACTCGAAACCCTGGAAACCCCCATGTGGGAGAGAAGGGGGTCCAATTTTGACTTTTTTATATGAAGAAATCTGGACAAGATGACTATATAGATGGATAGTGCTTGGAAATATGATTCCGACGTTACATGGAATGTCAAAATCGGACCAATGGATCTCCCGTGATCGTCACAAGAAAAAACCCATAATCGCATGCACTGCGCGCCCTGGCTAGTAGGCCAGCCCACACGCGTGCTTGCTGCCCTTGGCAGCTGCCCATGGCCACATCCCATGGGTAGCAGCACATGGTGCCATCTAGCCGTGCCCCAAGCCCGCACCAAGCCATGCCCAGCCTGCCATGCACACCAAGCCATGCCCAGCCTGCCATGCACACCAAGTCATACCCAACAGACTTGCGCCCCCTTAGGCCATGACCCACGCAGCCTCGGTACATGACCTACCCCACTGCAGGCCATGACCCGCGCCCCCTCCGTACATGACTTGTGCCCCCATTGGCCATGACTTGCACCCCCTCCATACATGACCCGCACCCCACAGGCCATGACCCATGCCCCTGCGGGCACGTGCCTATGCACATGCCCTACTGCTTGTGTGTTGGCCAAAGGGCCAGCCCATACAGGTACGCGTGCGCATGCGCGTGCTGGCCAATAGGCCAGCCCGCACACATGCTTGCACTGGCTACTGCCCATGCATGTTTGTGCTCGCTGCCCATACATGTCTGTGCTCGTTGCCCATGCCCACACCCCCTTTGCCAGCTATTGCCCATACACCCACATGCCATTACCCGCGCACCATGCACTGCACATCCATGACATTGCCTGCATTGCCTACTCTCCTACATTGACCATGCCTCGTGCACTTTGGCCTAGTCCTACGCCGCCGTCAATGGCCGAGATTGGTATTACCCCGACCCGATGGGTGAAGAAATCCCCCCATCACCCACTCAAAGCAAAAAAACCCATTTTTTGCTAGTATCTCTCTCTCCCAAAAAACACCCCTCTTTACCCAATGGACAAAAACCCTCCCCACCCATTTTGCCTTTAAAACCCTCTTTTACCCATTGGACAAAAGCCCTACCCCCTCACTTTAGGCAAGACCCCCCTTTCATCCGTTGGATAAAGAGGCTCCCCCTCTCCCATTGGCTAGAAAAAACTATAAATACCCCCTCCTTTAGATTTAACACACCAGAATCCCCTTACTCTTTCATAGTGAAATTTTCCTCCCCTCCGCCTCTTGGTTTTCTTCTGATCTTCAGAGCGATCCTCTTCAAAATCCAAAAACTCATTCGGATCTTCGAAGTGTTCTTCGGGATCTTGAAGATCTTCAATCCAAATTCTTAGTTAGATCCAGTTTTTAGCCAAAAATAGTATGTTCTTGAGCCACCTCCCTTGAGTGTTCTTGAGTGTTCTTGAGCATTCTTGAGCGTTCCTTAGATAGAAACCCCCCTTTGTTAGGTTCTTCGGGTCTACGAAGAGATCTTTTTTAAGCTCTGAAACTTTATTCAGATCTTCAAAGTGTTCTTCGGGACTTTGAAGTTCCTCAATCCATTTTTAGGTCAGCCCGTTTCTTTTAAGAAATAGCCATTCCTAGTTGAACCCCTTTCCGAGTGTCCTTGGAATCTTTTAAGAAATAGCCATTCACAGTGGAAGCTCTACCGAAGTTCCACCTCAGCCTAGCCCTCCCCTAGCGTATCCCTAGTAAAAGCTCTACCAGAGTGCCACCTCATCCTAAATCTGGAAATAGCCTTCCCTAGGCAAAGCTCTGCCAGAGTGCCACCTCATCCCATGCCCAGAAATAGCCTTCCCTTGCCGAAGCTCTATCCGAATCCAAATCCAGAAATACCCTTCCCTAGCCAAAGCTCTATCTAAATCTCAATCTGAAAGTAACCGTTCCTAGCCTGAACGCTGTCCGAATACCATTACAATTAGCATCTCTCAAGAAAGGAAGTTGGAGGTTAAGACCATCTTCCCTCGAGCCAGGAGAATCTGAAAGATAGTTCAAGCCGGTACTAATCAGGGGCCCACCCCTCTTGACCCAAAACAGGGGTTAAGTTTAGGTATACTTTCTCAACCAATTTGTCATAATGTAGACTTTATACAGACCTTGTTTTAGTGTATATAGACCTTGTTTTAGTGTATATAGTAGTTTGAATTCAATTAATGTATATATGTGTGATAACTTAGCCATACATGTAGAATAGTAATAATTATGGAAAATGTTCGATCTCAAGCATCTAGCAAGAAGACCGGTTAAACAGGACAGATTGAGGGCTTAACACCTTTCCAACTCTGTAACCTGACACTTACCTTAAATCTCTGGACCAGACCAAATTTCGGGCCCTTTTCTTAGAAATCATGCCCACCTCCGGGTCCTAGGCCCATAACCCTAGGTGGAGACCCCAAACCCCATTTGTATGATCTAGATCCCCGTATTGGACCATCATCAAACCCCGATCTCAAATTAAGAATTTTACACTCTTGCGAAATAGGCCTCCATGTATCTCCAAGCGGTGATATGGTGGTGTGGGGCCCCGCAAGCAAAGCACACACGACACCAACCCCTCCCCTCATATGAAAGAGAAGGAGAGAGGAGAGAGGTTGGGATGCAAGTCCTTTTCCCCCAAGGGAAGAGAGACATCTCAGTCCATCTCTGGCCGCGACCCTCACAGTGCTACTCCACTGGGGACCCTCACAGTGCTACTCCACTAGATGCTACCTTTAAATGCAAGAACATTTTCCACCACATTTGTTTGAAAACGTGTTTGGCTAACCCCATGTTTGTAACTGTATTCGCTAACCGCATCATGCATCTTGCTCGAAGTGAAATCATTTGGTGAGAGACTCCCTGTTATGCCCGCACCCTCGGGGAGGTCAATGCATGTCATGGAGAGTAATCTGAGAGCAAGTGATACCCACTTCCTATATAAGAATGAAAGGTATCGTCAAATGGCAAGGATGTTGTATTTGTGCCAGCATCCTCGGGGAGGTCCTTGCACTTTACGACATTCTGAGATCGAATGATGGTTACCCTACACTACACTTTTGCACACAATCACTCACGGTTCTATCTAGTGGCTAATTGCTTAACCTCGTGTGTAGTCACAAGTAATGGGCAAGGAAGTCACCCCCTTGATCTCATACCTACGGGTATATCAAAAGGATCACATACCTTATGTATATAGATCCTATCAAGGAAGCCTTGTCGGTCCTATTGCATCCACTGCATGCTGGCATCATGTAGAAAATAGATGAAGAGCCAGGAGTGCCACAAGCTAACTATGGGACTTGTTTGCGGTCTTGAAAAGGAATGTTCCTATATTATATTCCCAACATAAAGAATTGCTTTCCTAAGTGGGTTTCGGATAAAAGGTGTCCCTCCTCCTTAAGAAGAATGTCCAAATATGTGACTCAGAGGCAATCCCGTCAAAGTCACATCAAGTCCCGAGAAGTCCCGAGAAAATCAAGAGGAATGGCACCTAGTGGGAAAAAGAGCAAGAAAAGCATGACTTTATTATATGGAATGTCTTATGGGAATAATCTCGACAAGCCATTTGTATAAATCTCCCACTTATGACATTGGGTAAACTAGTGGCATCAAACCCTATTTGCCCCCTATCATTAAGTGGACTAACTTTGGATGAATCAATGGTTGTTAATTTAGTGAATGTATGAACAAGGGGTTGGGAATCCAAGAATCCTCAATTAAACCACTTTTGGTTCAGGCACAATTCCACACCTCAAGTATTCTCTGCGGTCCTTTTGGACACGTCAGGGCAATCGATTGACTCGCTTAAGTCTAGTATCACCTCCATCATCTCTCTGAGGTTGTCTAACACCAAGTAATTATAACCCAGTTCACATGGTTCCACCCAACATGGAAACACCAGAACAAGCATGGGTCCACCCAATAGAGACATTACAAGTTGAAGTTTTTGAAGTCAATAATGGATTAACTCAAGTGTTGCACTTGTTATGGAGCCTACCTAGTACCGATCTTGGGGCAGACACAACTCCTCTTCTAGCAGAGCCAGAACAACCTAGGCATACAGGTCATCAAGGGACTTCCCCCAGGGGTCCCTATCCGGTGTAATTAATAATGAAGAAGGGGAATTTGTGGCACATGTTCAAAAGGAATCTCCAGAGATAGAGAGGGAAAGGAAAATGAGAGACCAATTGGAGAAGCTTGAGAATATGATCTGAGTAGGAAAAAGTCAGGAGAGTCAAATAGCAGATTCTGATGAGATGAGTTTCTTTTCTGGGGTAAGAATCCTTGAAAAGTTTAGGTGTCAAACCGACAGATTTGACAGGTCAAGGGATCCTAAGGCTCGTTTGGAGGTATTCCTTAGTATCATGAAGATATGGCAAATTGCTGACAATTAGATGAGGCAGGTATTCATGTCAACATTATCAAGACCAAAACTAAGATGGTTCATGTAGTTGGAATCCACACAGACAAAGAATTGGGCGTTAGCAGTGAAAGCCTTCACTAAACAGTATCCCCATATCACTGAAGTAGATGAGGAACGTCGAGAGCTCGAAACTTTGAAATAGCAACCTAGGGAAGGGTTTACCACTTTCTTAACAAGGTTCAGGAACAAGGTTGCCAAGATGGCAGATCGACCTTCTGAAGCAGAGCAAGTAAAGAAATTGATTGAGAACTTGTCAAAGCCTTATTATGATGTTCTCTACTATCAACATCTATAGACTTTTGATACCCTAATAGCCATCAAGGCATGTGTTGAGAATAAAATCCTAAGGGATGCACAGTATCAAGACATAGGGAAGAACGCCAAGGGCGGGCTAGACAAGAATCCTGAAACTAATGTGATAGGTGCAGTCCAATAGTCAATATCATCTGCGACCACTTCACCTTCACAGCCGTTTGTAATACGATTAATTGATCCATCCCAGAAGGCTCCTCGTCCAAGAAGACAATTCATAGAATTGGGAATGCCTTTGGCCACAATATATGAAAAGTTGAAGAAGCAAGGTCTTTTGGGAACTACAACTCCAAGGGTGATCCGCAATCCTCCCCTGGCTTGGTACAAAGAGTATGAATACTGCTCTTACCATACTCAGAAAGGGCACCCTACTAAAAGATGTTTCAGTTTACAGCATGCAGTTTAAGATTTGATAGACAACGGGACTGTTGAAGTCGAGGCCAAACATCCTTCCCAATGGTATTACCAACCCACTCCCTGATCATACAATAGTCAGTGTATTGGAGGAAGAATCAACAGAAAGTGACCCCACTCAACTCATCAAGCCGAGGACTTGAAGAGATTACTTAAATGTCATGGGAGGTAGGACCAAGGTCAAGAAAACCCCTGGGAAAGAAGAGCCATTAGGAGAAGAGTCAGAAGATGAGGATCAGATGCCCGCCTTCCTTCCATCATCACCGACCCCAGAAGAGGAATCCACCATCTCATACCATCCACCTTCTCACCATACCATCAGAGAGCAGGAACCCCTTCATCATCCTATCATCCACTATCTTCGCCAGAATACCCTACCTCTCACATTACATCACCTTCATACCACCCCACCTCATATCCCTTATCACCCTCATACCAATCCCATTCTCAAGGTTCAATGTACCCAAAAGAAGGATGGATGGATGGGTACAATGGGAAGAATATACTTGCACTACCAGATTCCCCAAAGATGACCTCATCAATAGGATCAGTGAATGCCTTAGAGGAAGACCAAGATAATGATCCTACTTCTATGATTCGACCCACCATACCTCAAGAAGATAACCTAGAGAACATTGAAGAAGTCACAAATGATCTCCTCAGAGAAGTAATGCCATTGGCAGTGGTAGAACAAATCAAGGAGCACACCTCCTTAATCCATATACAGAGTGATACAAAAGATGATACTGGAGTAACAGAAGTAGCATTGGTTGAAGATGGGTTCTCCTTTAACAACCCTACAACAATGATCCAGTCAGAGGAGGCCCCAAGCCCCCGGGTACTCCTGAAGAGAGAATGGGAAAAGAAGATAAGACTCATTTAGAGTTTACAACTTCCCATCGATCTGAAGAACAACATATGTTTGTTTCTACAAAAAATAAGAGCTCGGGAGCAACATGAGCTCAAACCTCGTCCTTTCAGAGGAAGATGTGTATATGCAAACCAAAAGAAGAGCACAAAGAATGATGGTCTACATGTACTGTGCCCAAATCAACTGTAATGGGAAGACCCATGATGGTGGTCAAAGATGTGACAGAGGCACCAAAATGGCCTCAATCAGCAGGCACGAAAAGTTGGACTTTATAGAAAGAAGATTAACCAGCCTTCACAATCCTCACCCTTCAAAAAGTTCAGCTTTATGGAATATGAGTTGAATCAACTCAACTTTGTGAAGAAACAAGTATCTGATATCAGCACCATTGGAGAAATAGCAGCAACTTTCTCAGAAGGAGAAGAAGTCTCTTTGCCACACCTCCTCATCCATCAAGCCACTGAACCACTCCTAAACTAGACAAGCATTGGAAAAAACTTCAAGCTTACTCATGCCACTGAGTCAACCAACCTGGATACCACTGACAAATGCATCAAGTCAATTGTCAAGTCTGTATTTGATTCTGTTGTTGAGTCTATTGTTTATGATTTCATGTAGGCCTCCCCTCTCGAGGCAAGTCCAGAGTCCTTGTATGTCAAGTCTGTTACTTCTTCTTTCATGAATAAAATTTCTGATTCCAAGTATAACTTGCCTCCTTTTTCTGATGATGATCTTAATAAATATCAAGAGTTAATAAAATAGTGCAAATCAAAGAAAGCCCAACCCATCCGTGAGGATACCCGGGTTACTAACCTAGGAACCGACCAATGCCTTCGAGAGGTAAAAATTGGCACTACCATAGATGATGAAGAAGCAGAACAGATGATTAGTCTCTGGGAGGAGTTTTCCGAAGTCTTTGCTTGGTCTTATGAGGATATGCCTGGTATAGACCCCAACATCGTGCAACATCGATTGTCGACCTATCCTAGGGTAAAATCGGTAAAATAGAAGCTTTGAAGAATTGGGCCAGAATGGAGTAAAGAATAGAGAAGAAGTTGTGAAGCAGTGGAATGCAGGGTTTCTACAAGTGGTGAAGTACCCCCAATGGTTGGCTAACATAGTACCAGTGCCAAAGAAAGATGGCAAGGTATGAATGTGTGTAGACTTTCGAGATCTTAACAAAGATACAATCAAATGAACAAGCACTCAAAAGGTCATAAGAAGATAGCCTTCACCACTCAGTAGAGAACTTATTGCTGCCAAAGTGATGCCCTTCAGTTTAAAAAATTCTGGGGCAACTTATCAGCTACATGAACTAATCTTGGATAAGGATCCCATTTCTAGGGTAAAGCATCAAGAGGCACCGGTTCGTCACCTACAAGCCACTAACCAAGTAAGGCAGTGGAAGCAGTCGACAGGAATGTCGAAGTCACCCTTAAAAAAAAAGAAAAGAGAAGAAAGAAATTGGCTGAGACTCATAAGCATTAGCCAGACAAGTCACCACTTGCTTTGTGGGCATATCAGACTTTTATACGATCCTCAACTCGGGGCAACTCCTTTTCATTGGAATATGGGGTTGAGGCAGTACTACTAGAAGAGTTTCTAGTACCACCTTTTGTTTGAGATTTTAAATGTAACCGCAAGCATACGGATCAGTGTAGCTATGGGTCGAACTCAGGGAGAGCAGCTACTTTATTTTTTTTTCTTTTAATAATGAGAAAGTGAACCTATTAATGGTTGTGATCTAATTCTAACTACCATCCTAAGCATATGTATCTAAAATAACGTCCTAACCATTTGTCATCTAAGAATTTAAAGACACAAGCCACGCAATTAAAATTAAATAAATAAATAAGTGAAAATAAACAACCCACACAATTAAAAATAAAGGAAAAAATGCTGAAATAAAAATAAAGTAAAAGAAAGGGGAGAAAGCTAGAGAGAGACTCACAAGTAGGTTTCTCTACTTAGCCTGAGGGATGCATCATAATATGAGCTTCCCTACTTGACCAGAGAGTCACTCTTACAAGGGTTACTCTACTTGGCTTTAGGGAAAGGGAGACAATTAAAATAAAAGCAATAAATTGATGGTTCTATGGCTAGGAGGGGCAAAGCCAACACATACACTAGCCATGAACCTTGAGGGAAAGGGATAGCAATAATGTAATGACTGAAATTAAAATCCTAAGTTAAAAAAGAAATGGTAGTCAGAAGAGGGAATGAGAGGGGGGAGAGAAGACTACTGAGGGAGTCTACTTACATGACCTTCAACCCTTGAACTGAAAACTTGATCGATTTGAGATACTACCAGTACTAAAAACCAGATCTAAAATTTCTAGTACTAGAGAAAACAAATCTAAAAAAAAAAATTGAACTTGAAAGACATGCTTCATAGCTTGTTCTTGTCACCTAGAACTAAGCCTAAAACTAGAACTTGAAAATTACAACTTCAATTACTTAAATAATAAAAATAAAAGACTGAATCAAAAATAAAAGTGCTTGCATTAATTGAATAAAAGAACTTACAAAAGTGTTTAAAGCATAAACCTAGAATTAGAGATAGAGCATGAGAAAACTAGAGAAAGAGATAGAGCAAAAAAAAAACCCTAGAAGAAGAATGAATTAGAGAGGAAGAGAGGGACAATTTTCTAGAGTTTTGTGGACTCCCTTTTATAGGGAATAGGAGAGAGATAAGGACGTCGGTGAGGTCGAGGAGAGAGAAGAGAGAAAACGTGTGGAGAGATCTCCCACGATTTTCTTGCCTTTTTTCCCATTTTTTCTCTTTTTTCTATTTTTCTCTCCCTTCTTGCACAAGAAACTCCCTTTGGCCGATTTTCCTTGCTTGGATTTAGACAATATTCTATTTTAAATGGAAAATTCCATCCATGCCCTTGTCTTTTCTTTTCTTTTTTTTCTTCTTTCCTATTTTTTGTCTTTATTTTCTCTCTCTTTTTCAAACTTACATACAACTATCTTGGCCGACCTCCTTTGAGTGATGAGTAGGAGAAAGAAAATATTCTAAAAAAAACCTCAACAAAATAGTAGCTAAGAGGTTCGAACTTGAGACCTCCTAATAAGGAAGAGATTTTACACACCACAACTCACCAACTACGCTAGGTAGTTGTTGTTCCCAAAAATGAATCTTCAATCACTTAAGGATGTGGTCCATTGATCCTTGTTGGCATTTGGAATATTCCTTATAGCCTTGGGACAACTACAGACGGGCTGGTTCTGCATCTCGGTCCAGTTCTAATCCATTATTCTTTTTCTTGCCCGAAAAGAATAATCACTTGTACGGTTGACCAAACGAATGTGTACTTTTAATTGAACATGTCCATCTTGCTCAGAATTTCGTTCTCTTCACAACCATGAAAAGAAATAGGACCTCTTTATGTGTAAAATTAGAGATATAGCATCTGATAGTCCCTAAGGCATTGAAAGTATAAAACCTGCAAAAAGAGAGTAAAACCCAAGATAGCTCCATTCTAAATATGTAAAATGCATGTTTTACTACCCTAGATTTCATACATAAATGAGCTCATCAACTTTCATGGTACTTTTAGATAACCGGTTACCTGAAGGAGAATGGGTGAAGGCCAGACACAATGAACTCAATGTCCTCGATAAAAGGAGTATGAAGGCCATGGATAATTTGAAGAAATATCAATTGAGAATTGCATGGGCCTTCATCAAGAATGTGAATCCCCGTCATATAGAGGAGGTTAAACTTGTTCTTTGAAAACAAAAAGCCCCAATTCATGACCCAAGAGGGAAATTTAGGGCCAACTGGAGTGGCCCATTCATTGTCAAAGAAATTCTGCCAGGCAAAGCTATGAAACTCATAGACCACAACGGCGAAGAAATACCCAGACTGGTCAACATGGATCAACTCAAGAAATATGATGTCTAATAGGGAGAATAGCCTAAACTAAATCAGACTTGATTCCTTTCGAGGGATACGTAGGCAACTTGACATGTGCAAGTGCGGTCTCAACCATCTCAAGGCAATAAATCAGTTCCTAAATTAATAATCAAGGTAACTTAAAAGATCATCATAGTTTGTGTCCCCCAAGAATCGTCATTTGGCATGCAAGGCTATTAGGTATCTATCATTCGCCTATTGGTCCATCAATTCTTATCTAGAATTCTATCCCCTAAGAATCGTCATTTGGCATGCAAGGCCATTAGATATTTTTCATTCACCTATGGTCCGTCAAATCCTTATCCAGGATTCTATCCCCCAAAAGTCGCCACCCGGCACTAATTTATCAAGGCCAGTTTATTCCCCATCCTTGATTAGTAAAAAAAGAGAACTTGATGCAACAATGGTAAAGGTTTGGTTGTGTCAATAGTTAATGAGTAATGCTTTGAAAAATCGTCACACCTTCTCTTTGCTCGTGACAACAACAAGATAAGTCATGGGCTCCTTGGATGAGATGTTGAGGAAATGGACCTTGGGTATGAGTATAATGACACTGGGACTACTAGAATCCATAAATACATTAATGCTTAGCCAAATTGGGTGTATTGAGCTACATCACCATCTGCTTTAATAGGTGCCTCAGCATTGGGATGTTGATCTTCATATATTTTGGTTTGGGTTGACTGAGATCTATCCAACTCTCAAGGAATTCTGAGTTTACATGTTATCTTCACCTAAGTGCAAGTTGATTCAACCATCTTTGAAGAAAGATTGCTTAGGAGAGATTCAAGACTTTTTCGGATGGGAAAAGGAGGAGATGAAGTAATTTGTAATACATGGAAAGATTGACATTCTTAAGGTGGTTGGGAGCTTCATGCAATACCTACCACTGGGAGGAATCTATCAGCAAAGGTCACAAGATGCTTATCTACTACGAATGATAGCTTGCTATGCTCTCCGAACTCCAGGACGTGGTGCACCAACTGTCTTGGTAAGAAGTGATAAAGCAATTGAAGAAAGGAAGAGATATCATTCCCATAGTCCTTGCGGAGACATTCAAAGGACTTGATGACATGAGCCGTAGCCATAGGTTTGGACTTGATCATTATCATGAAAGTTCTGCCATTTTCCAACTCTGGCTACTTGACAAGCTGAAGCTAAATAAGTCGTTAGATGGAAGTCAGCTTAGGGCTCTTAGTTGCCAAGAAAGGGGGGAAGCCTTAGAATTCAAACTCATTGATGATTGGAGAGATTACCGACAAGGAAGAACTGCTAAGGACATTACATGGAAGTGCCCAGAAAAGCCACAAGAAGATTTTCTGATAAAGACCCCTGGCTACAGCTATGTTAGGTTGATGGGATTGACTCACACGTCTTTTTATTTGCCTCAGTACATCAGTCGACAATATGGGCTCGAGGCAATGGACCCAGAGGAGTTTCTGAACTTCCACCTACCCCAAGAGTTGTCTCCCCACCTTGTTATTTACCAATCTTGTCTATAGTAGGAAAGTTGTTTCCCTCCCATGCAATTCACTTGGTAATAGAATGAGCTGATGTTTGGATTTTAGCGTCATTCCGGTTATTCTAATGAAGACTTGAGTTGTGGAATTAATCGTGCCTTAAAATTCAAACTTCTGAACTCAAACAAAAAAAAAAAGGACGTCGTCAAGTTTCTAGAAGTAACAGTATCATGTGCTGATCGCAAACTCGCTAGCTGTGCTGTGAGGTCTTCAATCTGGGCGGCCTGGTCAACATTCTATTTCCTCAGAGAAGCAATTCACCCATCCTGGGAGGCACAAAAAATAGTCCAAGAAATGAGTAATAAAAAAAAAGAAAACCAAAGATTAAAAAATATATATATGTGAAAATCCCCACACTCAATACAAAATTCAAAAATAAATAAAAATATCCAAAGGAAATTTTTAATCAATAATCAAAATCCAAAATTCAAATCAAGATGCAAAAATCAAAATCCAAAATCAAACTTCAAAGTTCAAAATCAAAACCCAAAATTCAAAAAAAAATTCAAAACTTAAATTTCAAAGGTCAAGAATCAAAGAAAAAAAATCTAAAAAAAAAAAAAATCAACTACTATCAGAATTCTAGTTCCGAGGTGTAATTTAAAAGTTTTTACCACCAAAAAGAGAAATTCAAAAATAAATCCTCATGGGAGGTAAAATTGTGATCACATAGCAAGTAAAATCTACTCGGTAGATAAAAACACATCAAAGTGAAATTGGTAGATGAAAAGTCAAAATTGGTGAGGTAGATGGAAATTACCACACAAAGATTTCAAGTCAAAAAATCTAAAAATCAAGATTCCAAATCAAAATCAAAATTCAAGTCAAAAAATCCAAAAATAAAGATTCCAAATCAAGAACCAAAAGTCAAAGACCCAAATGATTAAGAACCAAGGGCTTAAACCCAATGGTCCAATCTCATTGACCCGGTCCCAGATAGCCGAACCCAGTTCGAAAGAACCTACCTGAAAGACCAGATAGCCTAGCCCGGTTCAAAAGAACCAGCCTGGAAGACCAGATAGCCCAGTCTGGTTCAAAAGAACCTACCTGGAAGACCAGATAGCCCAACCCGGTTCAAAAAGACCTACATGGAAGACCAGATAGCTCAGCCCGATTTGAAAGAACTCGCCTGGAAGACCAGATAGCCCATCTCGGTTTGAAAGGACCCGCCTAGAAGACCAGATAGCCCAACCCGATTTGAAAGTACCCGCCTAGAAGACTAGATAGCCCAACCCAATTCGAAAGGACCCGCATGGAAGACCAGATAACCCATCCCGGTTCGAAAGGACCTGCCTTAAAGTCCAGATAACCCAACCCCGTTCGAAAGAACCCACTTGGAAGACGAGATAGCCCAGCCTAGTCGAAAGAACCCTCCTGGAAGACCAGATAGCCCAGTGGTTCAAAATGACCCACCGGGAAGACCAGATAGCCTAGCCCAGTTCAAAAGAACCTGCCTAGAAGACCAAATAGCCCAGCCTGGTTCGAAAGAACCGGCCTGGATGACCAAATTCCCTGACCTGGCATATGTGAAGCCCAGCTAAGGAAAATCAAAAAATTAAATGTTTTTATTTGTTGCAAGATTGGAAGAATAGTGAATTTCTCTCTTGTAACCATCGGTCTTAGATAGTCCAGATTGGGTCGAAAGACCTAGCCTAGAGACCAAATACTCTGAACTGGCACAGGTGAAGCCCAGCTAAGGAAAAGCCAAAGATCAAAGTACTAACATTTTTTCCAGGATTAGAAGAGCAGTGAATTCCTTTCTCACAATTCGTAGCCCAGGTAAGTCCTCAAACTCTAAAAATTTGAGGGATATTATCTGTTGCATTTTTCAACTCTGTCATAAATGAGCAAGATGACAGTTGTATATGCATTGGGTGACAAAATGTGGTCGTTCTTTTCTTTGCCCTTCAGCCGTTGGCATAGGCCTCAGCCAAAGACAGGCATTCTGTAGACACCCAATTTTGTCATCCACCTCCAACTATGATGAAATGTGGATCTTGGACGCGACTTTGGGCTTCCGGTCAATAGAGATGGAAACATTCCCCTACCCAAAACCCTGGAAACCCTCGCACGGGAGAGAAGGGGGTCCAATTTTGACTTTTTATATATAAAGGAATCTATACAAGATGACCATATAGATGGATAGTGCTCAAAAATATGATTCGGACGATATATGGCACGTCAAAATCTGACCAACAGATCTCCCGTGATCATCACCGAAAAAAACCAATAATCTCGCACATTGCGTGCGCTGGCCATCAGGCCAGCCCGCATGCGTGCTTGCTACCCTTGGCCATGGGCAACAGCACATAGCTGTAGCACATGGTGCCATCTAGCCATACATCAAGCCGGCACCACGCCATACCCAGCTTGCCATGCACACCAAGCCATGCCTAACCTACCGTGCACACCAAGTCATGCCCAGCAGACCTGTGCCCCCGCAAGCCATAACCCGAGCCCCCTCCATATATGACATGTGGCCCCGTAGGCCATGACCCACGCCCCCTCCGTACAAGACCTGTGCCCTGACAGGCCATGACCCGTGCCCCCTCTGTACATGACCTGCTCCCCTGTAAGCCATGACCCTCACCCCTGCGGGCACGTGCCTGTTCCTATGCCCTATTGCTTGTGTGCTAGCCAACGGGCCATCCCATACGTAGGCCAGTCCGCACATATGCATGTGCTAGCTGCTGCCCATACATGTCTGTGCTCGCTGCCCAACCTCACACCCCCTTTGCCAGCTGCTGCCCATACACCCACATGCCATTACCCGCACACTATGCGCTACACACCTATGACATCACCCACATTGCCTACTCTCCTACACTAACCATGCCCCGTGCACTTCGGCCTAGTCCTGAACATCGTCGTCAATGGCCAGGATTGGTATAACCCTGACCCAGTGGGTGAAGAAATCCCCCCTTCACCCATTCAAAGCAAAAAAAAAAACCCCCATTTTTTGCTAGTATCTCTCTCTCTCCCAAAAAAAAACCCCTCTTTACCCAGTGGACAAAAACCCTCCCCACCCATTTTTCCTTTAAAACCCTCTTTTACCCATTGGATAAAAGCCCTACCCCCTCACTTTCGTCCGTTGGATAAAGAGGCTTCCTCTCTCCCATTGACCAGAAAAAACTATAAATACCCCCTCCTTTAGATTTAACACACCAGAATCCCCCTTCACTCTTTCATAGTGAAATTTTCCTCCCCTCCCCCTCTTGATTTTCTTCTGATCTTCAGAGCGATCTTCGTCAAGATTCAAAAACTCATTCGGATCTTTGAAGTGTTCTTCGAGATCTTGAAGATCTTCAATCCAAATTCTTAGCTAGATCCAGTTTTTAGCCAAAAACAGTATGTTCTTGAGCCACCTCCCTTGAGTGTTCTTGAGTGTTCTTAAGCGTTCCTGAGATAGAAACCCCCCTTTTTTTAGGTTCTTTAGGTCTACAAAGAGATCTTTGTTAAGATCTGAAACTCTGTTCGGATTTTTAAAGTGTTCTTCGGGACTTCTGAGTTCTTCAATCCATTTTTAGGTCAGCCCGTTTCTTTTCAGAAATAGTCGTTACGAGCTAAACCACTATTTGAGTGTCCCTGGAATATTTCTAGAAATAGCCATTCCCAGCGGAAGCTCTGCCAAAGTGCCACCTCAGCCTAGTCCTCCCTTAGCCTATCCCCAATAGAAGCTCTGCGGGAGTGCCACCTCATCCTAAATCTGGAAATAGCCTTCCCTAGCCGAAGCTCTATCAGAGTGCCACCACATCCCAAGCCTGAAAATAGCCTTCCCTAGCCGAAGCTCTGTTTGAATCGAAATCCAAAAATAGCCTTCCTTAGCCGATGCTCTATCAGAATCTAAATCCGAATTTAACCGTTCCTAGCCGGAACATTGTCCAAATACCATCACAATCAGCATCTCTCAAGAAAGGAAATTGGAGGTCAAGACCATCTTCCCCTGAGCCAGGAGAATCCAAAAGACAGTCCGAACCAATACTAATCAGGGGCCCACCCCTCTTGACCCAAAACAGGGGTTAAGTTCAGGTATAATTTCTCAACCAACTTGTCATAATGTAGACTTTATACAGACCTTGTTTTAATGTATATAGTAGTTTGAATTCAATTAATGTATATATGTATGATAACTTAGCCATACATGTGGAATAGTAATAATTATGGAAAATGTTCGATCTCAAGCATCTAGTAAGAAGACCGGTTGAACCGGATAGATTGGTGTTTAACACCTTCCCAACTCTGTAACCTGACACTTATCCTAAATCTCTAGATCAGACCAAATTTTGGGGCCTTTTCTTAGGAATCGGGGCGACCCCCAAGTCATAGGCCCATAACCCTAGGTGGCGACTCCAAACCCCATTTGTATGATCTTGGTCCCTATATTGGACCACCATCAAACCCCCACATATCTTCAAGCGGTGATATGGCGATGCGGGGCCCGCAAGCAAAGCACACACGACATGAACCCCTCCCCTCACATAAAAGAGAAGGAGAGAGGGGAGAGGTCGGGATGCAAGTCCTTTCCCCCCAAGGGAAGAGAGACATCTTAGTCCATCTCCGGCCGCAACCCTCACAATACCCGGAGGTATGAGATCAAGAGGGTGACTTCCTTGCCCATTACTCATGACTACACATGAGGTTAGGCAACTAGCCAAGGGGTGGTGGAACTGTGAATGATTGTGTGAAAAAGTGTAATGCGAGAATATTATTATTTGATCTTAGAACGTCATAAAGTACATGGACCTCCCCGAGGGTGCTGGCACAGTTATGAACATCCTCGTCGTTTAACAATACCCCACACCTTTGTACAGGAAGCAACTACCATTTGCTCTCAGGGTACTCTCCATGACATGCACTGACCTCCCCAAGGGTTCGGGTATGACAGGGAGTCCCTCGCCAAATGATTTCACTTCGAGCACAATGCATAATGCAGTTAGCGAGTACAAATACAAACATGGGGTTAGCCAAACATGTTTTCAAACAGATGTGGTGGAAAATGTTCTTGCATTTAGAGGTAGCATCTAGTGTTGGAAGCTTGACATTTATCCCCAGTGGAGTTGCCACTGTGAGGGTAGCGGCCAAAGATGAGATCTCACTTCTTCTCTTTGGGGGGGGGGGGAAAGGACTTGCACCATTATTTCATCCTCTCTCCTCTCTTTCTCTTTTATGAGGGAGGGGTGTGTTGTGTGTGCTTACCCTGTGGGCCCTGCACCGTCGTATCACTGCTCGAAGATATGTGGAGGTCTATTTCTCAAGAGTGTAAAGTTCGTCATTCGAGATGGGAATTTGATAATGGTCCAATATAGGGATCGGATCATGCAAAAGGGATTTGGAGTCGCCACCTAGGATTATGGGCCTAAGACCCAGGGGTGGGCCCAATTCCTGAGAAAAGGACCCAAAAGTTGGTCTGGTCCAAAGATTTAGGGTAAGTGTTAGGTTGTAGAATTGGGAAGGTGTTAGGCACCCAATCTACCTGGTTCAACCTGTCTTCCTACTAGATGCTTAAGAACGAACATTTTCCACAATTATTCCTATTCCACATGCATGGCTAAGTTATCACACATATATACATTGACTATATTTAAATGACTATATACACTAAAATATGGTCTATATAAAGTCTACATTGTGCTATTTCTGTTGAGAAATTATACCTGAGCTTGACCCCTGTTTCGGGTCAAGAGGAGTGGAGCCCCTAGTTGATGCTAGTACGAACTTTCTTATGGATTCTCTCGGCTCAAGGGAAAGTGTTATTGACCTCCAACTTCTTTTCTTGAGAGATACTAACTATGATAATATTTGGACAGAGTTTCGGTAAGGAATGGTTACTTTCATATTTGAATTTTGACAGAGCTTCGGCTAGGGAAGGCTATTTTTAGGCTTAGGTGGTCTTCCGGCAGAGCATCCACTAGGGATGAGCTACTTTCAGGTTTTTTCTGAGGTGGCACTCAGACAGAGCTTCAACTGGGGATAGACTATGGGAGGGCTAGGCTGAGATGGCACTCGGACAGAGCTTTCACTAGGGATAGGCTATAGGAGGGCTAGGAGGACATTTTTCCTAAAAATCTCACTCAAAGAAAGCAAAGGATTGAAGAGTTCCGAAGGCCCAAAGAACACTTCAGATTTTATGAAGATCTCTCCAAAGACTTGGAAAACCTCAAAGGGGGAAGGGAGGAGAGAGGGTAGAGCTCTGCTACCATGGGTTGCTCTTAAGAGACTTTGGTTAATGTGGTGTGTTAAGCCAAAGGGAGGGGGTATTTATAAAAATTTTGGACCAATAGGGAGGAAAGAGAAAATTCCTTTACCAATGGTAGTAAAAAGTAATTTTTCTAAACCAATAGGGTCATAGTAAGAAATTTTGGACCAATAGGGAGGAAAGATAAAATTCCTTAACCAATGGTAGTAAAAAGTAATTTTTCTAAACCAATGGGGTCATAGTAAGAAATTTGGGACCAATGGAGTGGAGGGTAATTTTCTATAGCCAATGGGGTGAAAGATAATTTTTTTGGACCAATAAGGTAAAAAGATTCTTTTTTGGACCAATGGGAGGCCGCTGTGTAGGGTACGCTAGCGGGGCAGTGTAGGGTACACAGGCGGGTGAAGAGGGAGTTCCTTCTCCAAATCGGTCACTGGAAGGGGAAATTTGATCATCAGCAAGAGTGTCAGAGGTTTCAATAGGGGTGCAGGAGGTTCAACAGGGGTGCTAGAGCTCCAACAAGGGCGTTGGAACTCTAGCAACGGCACTGGAGCTCCAGTATGGGAGCTCGCATGGGCGTGGTTTGGGCACTCAAGGCAAGGCATGGGTGCTTGTATGGGCGAGGTTTGGGCACTTAAGGCAAGGTGTGGGTGCTCGCATGGGTGGGGTTTGGGCACTCAAGGCAAGGCATGGATGCTCGCATGGGCAGGGTTTGAGCACTCAAGGTGCGACTTCTAGGAGTGAATGCGGGAGATCTGATGGTCCGATTTTGACATACCATATATCCTTGGAATCATAATTCTGAGAACTATGCATCTGTGTGATCACTTTGACCCGATTCCTTCATATATGAAATGTCATAATTGGACCCTTATTTTCTCTCATACGGGTTTTCTAGGTTGAGTATGGAATGCTTCTAGGAATACTTACCTCAGTCAGTTGTCATCTCTGTTGATCGAAGGCGAAAGGTCACGTCTAAGATCCATATGTCATCATAGCCAAGGGAGGGTGACAAAATTGGGTGTCTACACTAGCTGAATCCCTCCCCGAGTCCTTCTCTTTCTTCTCTCGGCAATATTTTCCAAAATTATGGGGAACCACAAGAAGTTTCACAAATTACAAAAAAGGCCAAAAAGATTTTAAATTCTCCAAATGGCTCCCTCCTCAAGAACTTTGAAGATCTTCAAAGAAAGGTTGAAGAACTTCAAAGAAAACTTGAAGATCTTCGGAAAAAAATTTGAAGAAACCCGACAAAATGCAAAGAACTTCAAATCTTCGAGAAAATTCAAAAAACCCAAGCTCACCCACTCACAAATCATTTCCAACTCAGAAAAATCGAAATGAGAAATAAGCAAGAGGGGGGGATCATTTTATGGTTAAAAAATTCATTTTCTCAAAAAATAAAAATTGAGATTCCAATTCCAATGTGCAACTCAAAGACCCTTACCCCACAAAATATAAAAATCTAAATCAAAACTCATGTGGTAGATAAAAATTACATCACATGAAAGTGGTAGATAAAAAATTATATGAAAAAGGTAGATAAAAATTACATCACATAAAAGTGGTAGATAGTCATATGCATGTGAAAGGTGGAAAGTCAAAGTTAAAAGTAAAAATTCAAAATAAATGCATATGAATGGCAAGATTTCAAGGTCCAAATTCAAGATTCCAATTCAATGGTTCAAATTCAAGAACCCCAATCAAAGGACAAAAGAAAAATCAAGAAAATAAAAAATCTCATTGAACCCGCCCCAGGTGGCCCAATCTCATTGAACTAGCCCCAGGTGGCCAAATCTCATTGAATCGGCCCCAGGTGGCCCAATCTCATTGAACCGGCCCTAGGTGGCCCAATCTCATTAAACTAGCCCCAAGTGGCCCAATCCCTTTGAACCGGCCCCAGGCAGCCCTTTCTCTTTGAATCGGCCTCAAGTGGCCAAATCTCATTGATCAATTCCATGGACTGGCAGAAGGAAGCCTAGCCTAGGAAGAACAATTTCAAGCACTAAAACCTTTTGCAAGGAGGGCTCAAATCTCTGCAAATGATGGTTCAAGAACAAATTCAAACATCAACATCTTCTGCAGGGAGGGCTCAAATCTATGCAAACAATGATTTCAAGAACTAACATTTTCTAACAGGATTGAAAGGGCTCAAATTTCATTCCTGCAATCGGCGGCCCAGGTAAGATCCTAAAATTTAAAAGTAGTTAAGAAATATTACTTGTTGCATTTTCAACTCTATCATTGTTGAGCAAGATGACAGCAGTACATGCTCTGAGTGACAAAATGTGGTCGTTCTTTTCTTTTTCCTTCGGCTATTGGCACAAGCCTCGGCCAAAGAGGGGCATTCTGTAGACACCCAATTTTTCCATCCTCCCCCGACTATGATGACTTTATGGATCTTGTATGTGACCTCTCACTTTCAATCGATAGAGATGACAGATGACTGAGGAAACCCAGCCCAGCAACATTCCATACTCACCTAAGAATCTCAGAATGCCCGTGCGAGAGAAAAGAAGGGTCCAATTATGACTTCTTATATACAAAGGAATCCAATCCAAAGTGACCGTATAGATGGATAGTACTCGGAATCACAATTCCAATGGTATATGGTATGCCAAAATCGGTCTATTGGATCTTCCGCAATCATTCCTAAAAAAATTGTATCTCATACGTGCCCCTTTGCCTTCCCCATGCCCTGCCTTCCGAGTGCGCTCCTCGCTGCCTTGTGTGCCCCGCTACCTTACGCAAGTAGGTGCATGCCCTGCTTGCCTTGCGAGCTCCCCGCTGCCTTGCGTGTGCCCTGCATGCTTCATGAGCGCCCCGCTGCCTTACGCGTGCCTTGCCTGCCTTATGTGTGCCCCGCTTGCCTAGCGCATACCTCATAGCCTTACGTGCACCCCGCTGCCTTGTGCATACTCTGCCTGCCTCGCACGGTCCTTGGTGCCTTGCCCGTGACTTGTCTGGCTCGTGCATGCCTCGTGCACCCCCACTACCTTGTGTGTGCCACCTATGCCTTGCCCGCACCCCCACTACCTTACTTGCCCCCGCGGGCTTACCTATACCCTGTTGCCTTTCCCGTACCCCCGCTGCCTTGCCTCGCGCATGCCCCTCTGCCTCCCACACGCCCATGTCTGCCCTGTGCACCCCTATCTTGCGTGCTCCTCCCTACCGTGCACACCCTTACCCAGCCCCGTTGCTTCTGCCGATAGCCGAAATCTTCACTCCGATGACATGAGTTGTGAAGAGATTCTCCCTTCACCCATTTGTGCATTTTTAATTGCCCTGCTAGCGTACCCTACACTGAAACCTCCCATTGGCCCAAAAAAGGTATATTTTCACCTCATTGACCAAAAAAATTACTCTTCACCCCATTGGCCCAAAAATTTACTTAGTCACCCCATTGGCCCAAAATTTCACTTTATTACCCCATTGGTCCCAAAAATTCACTTTTTAAACCCCATTAGCTAAGGAAATCCCACTTTCCTCCCTATTGGTCTAAGAAATCTATAAATACCCCCCTCCCTTTGGTTTTTCATACTCAAGCCTCCTAATGAGCACCCCTTGTAGAGAAGCTCTGCCCTCTCTCCTCCCCTCCCCCTTAAGGTTCTTCAAGACTTCGGAGAGATCTTCAAAGTGTTCTTCAGGCCTACAAAGTTCTTCAATCATCGGCTCTTTTGAGTGAGTATTTTGTGTAGGAGAAACTTTGCCTTAGTCACCCCCCCTTTTTAAGGTTCTTCAAGTCTTCGAAGTGAACTTCATAAGCTTCGGATCATCAAAGTGTTCTTCGGGCCTTCGAAGTTCTTCAGTCATCTACTTTTTTGAGTGAGTATTTTGTGTAGGAGAAATTTTGCCTTAGTCACCCCCCATTTTTAAGGTTCTTCAAGTCTTTGAAGTGAACTTCATAAGCTTTGGATCATCAAAGTGTTCTTCGGGCCTTTGAACTTCCTCAATCATTTAAGTTTCTCAGCCTAGCCCTCCCATAGCCTATCCCTAATAGAAGCTCTACTGGAGTGCCACCTTAGCCTAGCCCTCCCAAGGCCTATCCCCAACGGAAGCTCTGTTGAAGTGCCACCTTAGCCAAGCCGCCTAGCCCTCCCAAGGCCTATCCCTAGTGGAAGCTCTGCCGGAATGCCACCTCAACCTAGCCCTCCCATAGCCTATCCCCAGTGGAAGCTCTGTCGATGTGCCACCTCAGCCTAGCCCTCCCATAGCCTATCCCCAATGGAAGCTCTATCAAAGTGTCACCTGTAGACACCCAATTTTGTCGCCCTCCCCCGACTATGATGACTTATGGATCTTGGATGTGACCTTTCGCTTCCGATCAACTGAGATGATGACTGACTGAGGTAACTATTCCCAGAAGCATTCCATACTCACCCATAATTCCCAAGAAACCAGCACGAGAGAAAAGAAGGGTCTAATGACATTTCATATATGAAGGAATCTGGTCTAAGTGACCACACAGATGCATAGTACTCAGAATTATGATTTCAATGATATATGGTAAGCCATAATCAGACAATCGAATCTCCCGCAATCATTCCCAGAAATTTCACCTTGAGTGCTAAAACCCCACCCATACGAGCACCCATGCCTTCCCTTGAGTGCCCAAACTTGGCCCATATGAGCCCCGCATACACCCAACCAAGCCCCACGTGCACCCAACCAAGCCCCGCGTGCACCTGGCCAAGCCCCACATGTACCTGACTAAGCCCTGCGCATACCCAACCAAGCCCTATACATGCTTGACCAAGTTCCAGCACCCATTTCTGAGTTCCCAGACCCATGTTGGAGTCTCAGCACCCATATCGGAGCCTTCACACTGATTACAGAGCCCCCGCACTCCTATCGAAGCCGCAACACCACTACCGAAGCCCCAGCACCCCTGTTGAGCCTTCTGCACCCCCCACCAAAACCTCTGACACTCCCACCGGCGATCAGAATCCCTCTTCTGGCAACTGGATCGAAGAAGAAATTCCCTCTTCACCTGCATGTGTACCCTACACTGTCCCGCTAGTGTACCCTACACCACGGCATCCCATTGGTCCAAAAAGGAATCTTTTCACATGATTGGCCCAAAAGAAATTACCTTTCACCCCATTGGCTATAGAAAATTACCCTCCACCGCATTAGTCTAAAATTTCTTACTTTCACCCCATTGGTTTAGAAAATTTTCTTTTTACTATCATTGGTGAGGAAATTTTCTCTCTCCACCCTATTGGTCCAAAAATTCTATAAATAGCCCCCCCTTTGGTTTTTGACACAACAACACACCAACATACCCCACAATAACCCATAGTAGTGAAGCTCTGCCCTCTCTCCGCCCCTTTCCCCCTTTGAGGTTTTTCAAGTCTTCGTAGAGATCTTCATAAGATCCGAAGTGTTCTACGGGCCTTCAAAACTCTTGAATCCTTTTCTTTTTTGAGTAAGATTTTGGTGTAGGAAAAGTTTCCCCTTAGTCTCCCACCACCCTTTTGAGGTTCTTCCAGTCTACGGAGAGATCTCCGTAAGATTCCTTCGAATCTTCGAAGTGTTCTTCAGGCCTTCAAAGTTCTTCAACCATTTAGGTTTTCAGCCCATCCCTTGCAGAAGCTCTATCAGAGTGCCATTTTAGCCTAGCAATCCCATAGCCTATCCCTAACGAAAGCTCTATCAGAGTGCCACCTCAACCTAGCCATCCCATATCCTGCAGAAGCTCTGCCAGAGTGCCACCTCAGCCTAGCCCTCCCATAGCCTTTCTCCAGTGGAAGCTCTGTCTGAGTGCCACCTTAGCCTAGCTCTCCCATAGCCATCCCTAGCGAAAGCTCTGTCGGAGTGCCACCTCAACCTAGCCCTCCCATAGCCTATCCCTAGTAGAAGCTCTACCGGAGTGCCACCTCAGCCTAGCCCTCCCATAGCCTATCCCCAGCAGAAGCTCTGTCAGAATGCCACCTCACTCTAGCCCTCTCATAGCCTATCCCCAATGGAAGCTCTATTCAAGGACCACCTCAGCCTAGCCCTCCCATATTCTATCCCCAACGGAAGCTCAATCCAAGTGCCACCTCAACCTAGCCCTCCTATAGCCTATCCTCAGCGGAAGATCTACCGAAGTGTAACCTTAGCCTAGCCCTCCCATAGCCTATCCCCAGCAGAAGCACTACCGGAGTACCACCTTAGCCAAAATCCGAAAGTAACCGTTCCTAGCCGGAACTCTATCCAAATATCATCACAGTTAGCATCTCTAGAGAAAGGAAACTGGAGGTCAAGACCATCTTCCCCTGAGCCGAGAGAATCTACAAGAAAGTTCGCACCAGCATCAACCAGGGGGTCCACCCCTCTTGACCCGAAACAGGGGTCAAGCTTAGGTATAATTTTTCAACAGAATTAGCACAATGTAGACATTATATAGACCTTGTTTTAGTGTACATAGTCATTTAAATTCAGTCAATGTAAATATGTGTGATAACTAAGCCATGCATATGGAATAGGAATAATTGTGGAAAATGTTCGATCTTAAGCATCTAGTAAAAAGACCAGTTGAACTGAGCAGATTGGGTGCCTAACACCTTTCCAATTATGTAACCTAACACTTATCCTAAATCTATGGACCATACCAACCTTCGGGCCCTTTTCTCAGGAATTGGGCCCACCCCCGGGGTCCTAGGTCCATAACCCTAGGTGGCGACTCCAAACCCTTTTACATGATCCTAATCCCGATCCCCAAATTGGACCATCATCAAATCCCCATCTCGAAGAACTAACTTACACTCTTACGAAATAGGCCTCCACGTATCTCCAAGCGGCGATACGATGGTGTGGGGCTCGTACGGTAAGCACACACGACACACCCCTCGCTCATGTAAGAGAAAGAGAGGAGAGAGGATGGAATTAATGCAAGCCTTTTTTTCTTCCCCACAAAGGACGGAATAGCGACCCATTTTCTCCAACCGCTACCCTCACAGTGGCGACTCCACTAGGGATAAATGTCAAGATTTCAACACTAGATGCTACCACTAAAGGCAAGAACATTTTCCACCACATTTGTTTAAAAACATGTTTGGCTAATCCCATGTTTGTATTGTATTCGTTAACCGCATCATGCATAGTGCTTGAAGTGAAATCATTTAGCGAGGGACTCCCTGTCATGTCCACACCCTCGGGGAGGTCAGTGCATGTCATAGAGAGTACTCTAAGAGCAAATGGTACTCGCTTCCTATACAAGGGTGCAGGGTATTGTTAAACGGCGAGGATGTTCATAATTATGCCAGCACCATCAGGGAGTTCCGTGCACTTTATGACATTTTGAGATCGAATGATGATATTCTTGCATTACACTTTTGAACACAATGACTCACGGTTCCACCACCCCATGGCTAGTTGCTTAACCTCATGTGTAGTCACGAGTAATGGGTAAGGAAGTCACCCTCTTGATCTCATACCTACGGGTATATCAAAAGGATCATGTACCTTGTGTATATAAATCCTGTCAAGGAAGCCTTGTTGGTCCTATTGCATCCACTGCATACTCACATCATGTAGGAAATAGATGGAGAACGATAAGAATGCCACAAGCTAATCTATAGAATTTGTTTGCGGTCTTGAAAATGAATTTTCCTATGATATATTCTAGTCATAAAGAAATACTCTCCAAAGTGGGTTTCAGATAAAAGGTGTCCTTCCTCCTTATAAATGAAATATGGATGATTTGGCATATGCGATCCAGGCTGATTTCTATCAAAGTCCCACGAAATTCTGAATTATCTAAAAGACCTAAGGAAACTAGGAGGAAGGTCACCTAGTGGGATAAGAGTAAGGAAAGCATGGCTTTATTGGCAAAGAATGTATTAATAGGGACGTTCTGGCCAAGCCATTTGTGTGTATCACCCACTTATGGCATTGAGTGGACTAGGGGCATCAATCCCTATCCACTCCCTACCACCAAGTGGACTAACTTTGGATGGATCATTGGTTGTTAATCTAGTGAATGTGTGAATAGGGGTTGGGAATTCAGGAATCATAAAATAAACCATTTTTGGTTCAGGCACAATTCCACACCTCAAGTATTCTCCGCGGTCCATTTGGACACGTCAAGGTAATCAGTTGACTTGCCTAAGTCCAGTGTCACCCCCGTCGTCTCTTCAAGATTGTCTACCACCAAGTGATTATCCCAATTAGCATAGATCCACACAAACCCAACTCACCCGAGCAAGCATGGGTCCACCCCGTAGAGACCTTGCAGACAGAAATGGCCGAAGTCAAGAGAGGAACAGCCCAAATATGCACTTCAGAACTCTCCCAGGACTAAACCAGCACAAGCTACCAAAGAGTTGGATTAGAACGTACCTATGGGCCATCGTGGGAATTCTTCCCAAGTTAACTCAGGAGAACTAGAGCAAGTTAGGCCAACCAGTCAGAGAGGAGTTTCACCTACTTGTTCAAATGGTCAATGGGGAGTCTATTCCAGAGTCCCTCCACCCAAGGTAGTGATTAGGGATGAGGAAGAGGAGTTCATCGCACATGTCCGAATGAAGCCTCCAGAGACAGAGAAAGAAAGGAAACTCAAAGAGAAATTAGAGAATTTGGAGAACATGATTCGAGTGGGAAAAGGCTCGAAAAGCCAAGTAGTAGATTCTGATGAAATGAGTTTCTTTTTTTAGCAAGGATTCCCGAGAAATTCAAATGGTAGACTGATAGGTTTGATGGATCAGGGGACACTAAGGCTCATCTCAAAGTCTTTCTCAGCATCGCCAAGTCATGGCAACTTGCAGACAACTAGATGGGGCAAGCCTTCATGTTAACCCTATAAGGACAAGCACTAAGGTGCCTCACACAGTTGGAGTCATCCCAAACTCAGAATTGGACAATAGTGGTGAAAGCCTTCACCAAGCAATACTCATATATCATCGAAGTGGATGTGAAACGTCGGGAGCTTGAGACATTGAGACCACAGCCTAGAGAAGGATTCACTGCCTTCTTAATGAGGTTCAGGGATAAGGCCACCAAGATGGCAGATCGGCCTTCAGAAGTAGAGTAAGTGGAGATGTTGATTGAGAACTTATCAAAGCCATATTATGATGTTCTTTACTACCAACATCTACAAACTTTTGATGCCCTAATAGCCACCAGCACACCTGTGGAAAACAGAATTCTACGAGAAGCCCAGTATCAAGGATCATCCAAAGAGGTAAGAAAGAACACTAGAGTTGGACGGGGAAAGGGTCCCAAAACTAATGTGGTTGGTACGGTCCAACAGTCAGTCTCACCCATCACCTCTTAGTCACCATTTATGATACAAGAAAATGCACCTTCCTAGAAGGCTCCTCGTCCAAGAAGACAATTTTTTTATTTGGGAATGCCCATGACAACAGTGTATGAGAAGCTAAAGAAACAAGGATTGCTAGGGATAGTGGCTCCAAGAGTAATCAGCAACCCTCCTCCAACTTGGTACAGAGATCATGAGTATTGTGCCTACCGTACTCAGAAGGGGCACACCACGGAAAGATGCATAGATCTCCTATATATGATCCAGGATCTGGTAGAAAACAGGACCATTGAAGTCAAGGTTAAGCAACCTCCCAATGTCAACACTAATCCACTTCCCGATCATGTGAACAATCTAGAAGAGGAAGCCACAGAAAGTGATCCAACTTAACTCATTGTATCCAGAGCTCGGAGGAATCACATGATTGCCTACAGGAAAATCATCAGTCAAGGGGTCAGAGTCATGAGGACTCCCAAAAGAAGAGTGTCATCAGAAGAAGAATCAGAAGATTGGACTCCCACTGTCATCCTTTCTCATCAACAGAAGAATCCACCATACCATGTTGTCAACCTCTACCATACCTCTCACATTACATCATCTTTATACCATCCCACTTCGTATCCCTCATCACCCTTATACCAATCCCATTCTTAAGGTTTGATGTACAACCCAAAAGAAGGATGGACGGATGGGTACAATTGGAAAGATATGCTTGCACTACCAAACTCCCCAAAGATGACCTCATTAATAGGATCAACGAATGCTTTAGGAGAAGATCAGGATCATGATCCCACTTCTCTAATTCAGCCCATAATATCTTTAGAGGAAAATCCAGAGATGATTGAAGAAGTCACGGGTGACCTCCTCAGAGCAGTGACAGCATTGGCGGTGGGAGAACAAATCAAAGAGCACACCTCCCTCATCCATATTGGAAGTGACACAAAAGATGATGAGTCTGGGCTGACCCAACTTCGAGCCAGTGATGTCAAGTCTAACCCTATGAAAATCTTCCAGTCCATACGCTCTAAATACTATGAGCGTTTGGATGCAGGAGATATTGATGGTCAAGAGGAATTTTATGAAGAGCCAAGTGAGGGGGAAATCAGTGAAGAAGAAGATGATGACAACGAAGATGAGGACGAGAGCAAAGATGAGAATGATGGAGATGACTCTAATTCTCAAGATGATGATGAGTACTAGGACTGGGATGACTACCAAGGGCCTTGGCACAATGATGAAGATGATGAGCCTGGATACTATCCACCTGGGGATCTGGGAGGATATTCAGTGTATGCAATTGGTGAAGATGACCCAATAATTGATCCCACAAATGCTATTCAGTCAGCACTCACAATTCACAAGGAAGAAGATAAGCAGGCACCTATCCAGAAGAACCATTGCACCATTGAAGAAATATCAACAACTTTTTCAAAAGGAGAAGAAGGCCCTTTACCACATCTCCTCATCCATCAAGCCACCAAACCAGTTCTGAATTGGACTAGCATTGGAGAAGACTTCAAGTTTAATTATGCTACAGTCAACCAACCTGAATACCACTGACAAAAACATCAAGTCAGTCGTCAAGTTTATAGTTGAGTCTGTTGTTGAGTCTTCTATTTATGATTTTGTGTCGGCCTCCCCTCTTAAGGAGAGTCCAGAGTCCTTGTATGTCAAGTCTGTTACTCCTTCTTTCATGAATAAAATTTCTGATTCTGAGTATGACTTGCCTCCTTTTTCTGATGATGATCTTAATAATTATCAAGAGTTAATAAAACAATGCAAATCAAAGAAAGCCCTACCCATCCATGAGGATACCCAGGTTATTAACCTAGGAACCGACCAATGCCTTCGAGAGGTAAAAATTGGTACCACCCTAGATGACGAAGAAGCAGAACATTTGATTAGTCTTTTGAAGGAGTTTTCCAAAGTCTTTGCTTGGTCTTATGAGGACATGCCTGGTATAGACCCCGATATCATGCAACATTGATTGCCAACTTACCCTGGGGAAAAACCGGTATAGCAAAAGCTCTGAAGAATGCGGCTAGAATTGAGTGAGAAGATTAGAGAAGAAGTTGTGAAGCAGTGGAATGCAGGGTTTCTACAAGTTGTGAAGTACCCCTAATGGTTGGTTAACATAGTACCAATACCAAAGAAAGATGGCAAGGCACGAATGTGAATAGACTTCCGAGATCTCCACAAGGTAAGCCCTAAAGATGACTTCCCATTACCTCACATTGATGTATTGGTTGATAACATGGCGAGGCATGCCTTGTTATCATTTATGGATGGATTCTCGGGATACAACCAAGTGAGCATGCACCTAGAGGATCATGAGAAGACAGCCTTCATCACTCCATGGGGAACCAATTATTACAAAGTGATGCCTTTTGAGCTAAAGAACACCGGGGCAACTTATCAAAGAGCCACTAAAGCCATATTGCATGACATGATGAACAAAGATGTGGATGACATGATAGTGAAGTCAAAAGATCGACAGGGGCATATTCCCGCTATAAGGCGATTCTTTGAAAGGATCAAGAAGTATCAGCTAAAGTTGAATCCTCAAAAGTGTGTATTCGGGGCAAGTGCAGGAAAGTTGTTAGGTTTCTTGGTGAGTGAAATAGGCATTGAAGTCAACCCTATCAAGATCAAGGCAATTCAGGAGATGCCCACACCGGACTGAGAAGCAAATATGAGGATTTTTGGGTCACATCCAGTATATCAGTAGATTAATAGCTCAGTTGACTACAATCAGTGAACCAATTTTCAAGCTGCTAAAGAAAGATCAACCCAAAGAATGGAATGACCAATGACAACAAACTTTTGACAAGATCAAAGGATACCTTATGAATCCACCAGTATTGACACCATCGATAGAAGGAGAACCACTTCTGTTGTACTTATCTGTGGGAGAATATTCCATGAGCTCATTGCTAGCACAAAAAAAGATGGAAAAGGGGGCAGAACATGCCATATATTTGTAGACACCAAACTTTGTCACCCTCCCCTGGCTATGATAAAATGTGGATCTTGGACGTGACTTCTGACTTCCGATTAACAGAGATGATAGACTAAGAAAACCCAGAAACATCCCCTACATACCCAAAAACTGGAAAAGTCCCCTACCTACCCAAATACCCAAAATTCATCCCCTACATACCCAAAAACCCAGAAACAATGTATTTAATTCCTGTAATCATGCATCATGAATTATTTATGTGACTGCCTCTGCTTGGTTGTGCATGAACCCCACCCCTCACTAAGCGAGTTGGAAAGCTCACCCCATGTATATGCCCCCTTTTAGATGATGATGCAAGTACCATTGTACCGATAACATGTGACCCGTTACCAGGCCAAAGTATGGAGTGAGTGACTAGTGGATACTAGAAGCGGAGGAGCACAACCAGGACTATGCTTGTGATCATTGTGCTTACGCTGCACCCTGAGGAGCACAATGCACTTTTATATTTTTGATCCCAAATGATACTATTGGTATTCTTTTGGGCTTATGTATGTACAAGTCATGATTAATTGTAAACGGATAAAATTGGTTGTGGATATTTATATTATCACTAGATGTTCCCCATTTCACTTATGATTCTGCTGCTATTAGTTGGTTTGTGATGTGAGATTGTGAATCATTAAGGTACTCCTATCAGAGATCCTGGTAGGTTTGTAAGAAGGGTAAGCGTCTTACTCACACCATTAGTATTCCTATACGGTAAGTTGGGTCTACTGGGAGTGGGGTGTGAGAGCTTGGTATCAGAACGCAATGCTCTGCCTTAACTCATAATCTCATCCAAACCATGAGTTGGGGATTAGGATTAAAAATAAAAATTTCAAAGACATAATTAATAGAATTGTAACACTAGGACACAAGCATATGTGTCAAAGCCATTTCATTATATAATGAACTTGAATACAAAAGCTTACACCATTTTCATAAAACAAAATGACAGAAAGTAGGGGAAATCCTTACTAGCCTAAATACCTAGGAATTCATAAAATGGTAGAAATAAAGACAAGAATATAAATTGCAACCTAACACCTAAAACATTAGACTATAAGAAAAAGCCGACTGTGCCAAAAAACATAAGATTGTAAATCCTAAAAAACTACTATGGCAACATAAGCCACTACTGTTGCTGCTGCTGATCATGCTTGTAAACTGACCCTGGTTCTGGGTCTGATTTTGTGCTCTTGGAGGTGGCACCAGAATGGCAAGGTGGAAGACCATCGCCTACATCTGTGCCTCAAGGGAGGCCACCCTATTATCCATGAGATAGTAGTTCCTGTCCATGCTCTCAAGCCGGTTGTCCATTCTTCTCAGTAGATTTGTGGTGGTGTTCAAGTGGGCCATCATATCATTAAGACTATAAGGCCTCGCACCCCTAGTGCTACAAGAAGAGGAGGCAACGGTGGAGCCCATAGCCTATGGATTATGTGGTGCTCCACCACCAGCAACTCCATCAGCACCTCCACCAACTCCATCATCACCTCCATCAGCACCCTCATCACCTCTGCCAACACCTCCAGCACCACCTCCCTAGTGACCCTCCCCCTCCATTGGCTGTTCTCTCTCAGCCTCATCCGGTGAGACCTCACCCATATCCAAGGTCATCTTCTTCAGGAAATCTTGGTTGAAGTCTATTACATCAACTCCCAAATACTTCTCATCCTCCAGGTTCACCTCAAAGCGGAGGAACACATTAGTCAGAATCCTCCCATAGCATAAGTTTTTGGCCCTGCATATCCCTCCCTCAGACCTCATCACCATAGTCCACATCAGTAGGTAGGGAAGGCGAACTGGCACCCCCATGTACACAGTACGTCACATAGGCGTGCAACACAAACACCTCGTCATAGTGGCCATAAATAGGAATGACATGCAACTGAACTACCCTGCAAACGACCTTCAGGGTGGCTCAATAGTTAACAGTACGCTCCCACCCAAAAGCTACCTTGGTGAGTATGTTGTTCATCTCTTGTAGGACCCCAGGATTATGAAACTCATAGGATGGAGTCCTGGGAGGACAGTAGGCCAGCTCTCCTGCATTTGAGACCATCAGAATATTCACCAATTGCACCATATTGAAGGATATTTTCACCCCCTTCACATAAGAGATGATCCTCATCTCCTCCGTGCCACGATTCACACATTGGAGGTTACAATAGAATAACCTCACCAGTCATGGCTAATACTTTGTGTTGGGTTTCAGAATACAATACCACCCAATGACCTTGAAGCATTGACGAAGGAGGAACTGTCAAAAATCCCTAGTCCGCATGTACTTCCTTGGATCTACATTCCGATACTCAAATCTTTCACATTGATCTTGTTCAGCCATAGAGCAGAACAGTTGTTGGTTATACTGTTCTTCTTCAGAAATGGCTAGTTGTTATTGTGCGGTTGCATGATGAGTGCAAACACGGTGACCGGACATGATTTTGATAAGATTCCTAAGGTTTTAGAGAATAAAACCTAATTTAGAAGAGTAAATCAAATCTCACAGAGAGAATGTAAAACCTAGTTCACAGAAGGAAGAAAACTCACCTTAGATGCGTGGAAGGCATCGATCGGTTGAAAAATCGCATGCAGAAGGTGAGGGATAGTTGGGGCAGACCTCTTTGGACATTTCCTCTCCTTTCCCATAGCTAAAGTTAGGGTTTTGTGAGAAAGGAGTGAAACCTGAGCCTATATATAACATTTTTGCGCTCACCGGAAACAAGCCACCAGAAACATTGGGCCTGTTTCCGCTGGCTGTTTCCACTGGACAATTTCTGGGATTTTTTGCCTCTGCCACCTCCATCGGAAACAAGTCTGATATTTCTGGTGGAATGGCCCTATTTTCAGTGGGTTATGCCCTGTTTCCAATGAACATTTTTGGGAAGAAAATAAATTTTTATTTATTATTTTATTTATGGTGGTTGTTTCTCTACTTAGAGTATTACTTCCCTATTGTGCATGATATCAGGAGATATATTATGGGACCCACTATGTATGCATGTGTATCTATGGCATGCAAAATTATACATGCGTATCAACTAATCGGATTCCTCCACAGGAATCATGTCACGCTAGAACACCTGGTGCCGATCCAAATCACGTGCATCACCTCTTGCTTCCCCTATGTGGAATCAGGGTAGACCCAAAAATGCAATACCGGCTCCTCCACTGCTCATCTCTCATGATGTTTCCTCCATCATGAATAAAATGATGAGGGAGGTTGAAGAAAGATAGAACCAATTCCTAGTCGAGATCGATAATCAGATCAAAATTGCAATGGAAGCCCAGAATGCAACCCCTACACCCCTTACACCACCAGTACCCACCCCGTTGCCCAAATGCTCAGCCACTCTCTAAACATCCAGTGGGGCACAAGGGCAAGTACATGGGCAAGGGCAACCACACATATATGGGCAAGTACAAGATCGGGCACCGGAACAAGCCCAAGTAAATGTTGAGGGTTGGACTGATTTGGCCATGATGATAGAGAAGTTTCAGAGGCTTAGGCCCCCATGCTTCTCAAAGGTGGGACAGGATCTGTTGTTTCCATCAAGGTGGATTGGTGGCATGGAGAAAGTGTTTAAGTTGATGGGCTGCACCGATGAACAGAAAATCCTATATGAGGGCTACCAACTACAAAATGAAGCTGATGATTGGTGGAGTGCTACTGAGCCCATTCTGAGGATGAATAACCTAAACCTCACTTAGGAGGGCTTCAAGGGGGCCTTCTTTGAGAACTATTTTCCAAAAAGCTTCTGGGATAGGAGAGAGTGAGTTCTCCCAATTTGTGCAGGGATCCTAATCCGTGCTTGAGTATCAGCAATGCTTTGAGGAGCTATTCCATTTTGCTCTTGAGCATCTCAGAGGTGATAGGGCCAAAGCCAAGAAGTTTGAGAAAGGATTGAGGCCAGGTACTGGGTCAACCATAGTTAGGTTGAAGCTGCAGACATATGCTGAGGTGGTCCAAGTGGCCAAATCTATTGAAGACCTGCATAGGGATAACTTCTCAGCCCAACAGGGAACGGGAAAGAAGCCTATGGGGGCTACTGACTCCAGGGGAGGTAGCAAACCCTCCAGAGTGCCTTATATCAACCTAACTCTAGTGCAGTTCAGAAAGCCTGAGGCTAGCCAAACTTCTCAATCCTCTTGCTCAAGTGGAATGTCTCAGTCTATGGGGTCGAGCCCAAGGTGCTTCCATTAGCCAGGACATGCCCCCACCGAAGGCCGGTTGATGCACCTTACACTTTGCCACCTAGGTCCCAGTAGACCTATACAGCCTCAAGTCTAGCACAGCCCCCACAGGGCCAGAGACCATAGGAAAGGGTGTTTTCCATGACCACTGAAGATGCAGAGGTTGCACCCGGTGTAGTGATAGGTACTTTATTGATATCATTATTACATGCACATGTGTTGTTTAACTCAGGAGCCTCTCATACGTTTATGTCACCAGTATTTGCAAAGGAAATGGGAATTCCACCCAAGAGTTTGACTCAGCGTTTGGCAGTGAGTACCCCCACAGGAAGTGTGGTGGGTCTGAACTATGTCTATGAGCCTTGTCCGGTGACCATAAGTGGACGTGAGTTGAATGCTCACTTGATTGAGTTGGATACAACCAACTTCAATGTGATTCTAGGGATGGATTGGTTATCCGCATACAGAACCAGTGTGCTACGTGTAGAGAAGATGATCATTTTCAGACCCCGTGACAAGGGTGAGTTCGTCTTCTAAGGGGATAAGCCCAAAAAACCTAAGAAGGTTATCATATCATCCCTCTAGATGAAGAAGCTACTGGATAAGGGATGTAAAGGCTACCTAGCATCTATGACGGATACTGAGATAGAGGTTAGACCATTAACCGAGCTAGATGTGGTGAGGGAATTTCCTGATGTATTTCTGGATGACTTAACAAGTTTGCCCCCGGACCGAGAGGCAGAGTTTGTTATAGATCTACTCCCCAGTTCAGCACCAGTGTCAAAAGCCCCTTACCGTATGGCCCCCACAGAATAAAGGAATTATAGGTGCAACTTCAGGATCTTCTGAAGAAGGGATTCATTAGACATAGTGTGTCTCTATAGGGAGCACCGGTACTATTCGTCAAGAAGAAGGACAGAAGTATGAGGCGACGCATTGATTACCGGGAGCTTAACAAGCTAACCATTAATAGCCAGTATCCCTTACAAAGGATAGATGATTTGTTTGATCAGTTACAGGGTGCCAAGATATTCTCCAAAATTAACCTTAGATCGGGCTACCACCAGCTTAGGATCAAGGATAGTGATGTCAGCAAGACAGCCTTATGATCAAGGTATGGACATTACGAGTTCTTAGTGATGTCATTTGGGTTGACCAAAGCACCGGCTGCATTTATAGATTTGATGAACCCGATATTCTAGGATGTTTTAGACAAGTTTGTGATTGTATTCGTTGATGACATCTTGGTATGCTGCAAAAGTGCAGAGGAACATGTTGTTCACCTGAGGTTAGTACTGCAACATCTAAGAGAGAAGCAACTCTACGCCAAATTCAGCAAGTGTGAGTTCTGGTTGTCACAAGTGGCATTCCTAGGCCACATTGTCCTAGACAAGGGTACAGAGGTTGACCCAGGCAAGGTGAAGGCAGTTCTAGAATGGGAGACCCCCAAGAATGTGGCAGATATATGTAGTTTTCTGGGATTGGCCAGATATTATAGGAGGTTCATTGAAAACTTCTCTCGCACTGCTACCCCAATGACCCGACTCACACGAAAGGGTGTGAAATTTGAGTCGTCTGATGCTTGTGAGAAGTTCTAAGGAGCTAAGGCAAAGGTTGGTATCAGCCCCAAATTTGACTATTCTAACTAGTACAGGTGGTATGGTTGTGTGTAGTGATGCCTCCAAGCTATGATTGGGTTGTGTAATGATGCAACATGGGAAAGTCATTGCTTATGCATCCTTCCAGTTGAAGGATTACTAGAAGAACTACCCCACCCATGTTATGGAGCTGGTAGCAGTGATTTTTGCATTGAAAATCTGGAGGCATTACTTGTATGATGAGAAGAGTGAGATCTACAGTGACCATAAGAGCCTCAAGCACTTCTTCACTCAAAATGAGCTCAATATGAGACAGAGCTATTGGTTAGAGTTGATGAAGGACTATGACTGTATTATCCACTATCACCTAGGAAAGGCCAATGTGGTAGCTGATGCACTTAGTCGAAAACCCTATCATTGACTCTTGCATCACTAACCACCAATGAGCATCTCATAGAGGAGGCCAGATTTGGAACTAATAGTGGAAGGGTTTCACCTAGTCACTATCGGCATTAGTGGTGCAACCTAGTTTAGTGGATAGAATCACTGCTGCTCAGGGTACTAATGCAGAGTTGCAGAAGCTGATAATAGATTGCAAGGAAGGAACCCAAAAAGACCCTGATTTCTTTATGACTAAAGGAGGGATTCTCAAATTCAAGGGAAAGTTGTGTGTGCCTAGAGATGGTGATTTGAGAGATACAGTGTTGAGAAAGGCACACAGTTCTCCATACTCCATTCACCCTGGCAGCACCAAAATGTATAAGGACCTCAAGGGCTCCTACTGATGGAAGGGAATGAAGAATGATAAGGCCACACATGTGTCTAGATGCCTCACATGCCAGCAAGTAAAGGATGAAAGACAAAGGCCCCATGGTTTATTGCAGTCACTACCTATTTCAGAGTGGAAATTAGAAAATATTACCATGGACAGGCCTACCCCACACTCAAAAGAGTATGGATGCCATTTGGGTAGTTATGGACCGCTTGACCAAGGTAGCTCACTTCATCCCAATCATGGTCACATTTTCTATGGACAAGTTGGCCAAGTTGTATATTAACAACATCATTTGGCTACATAGCGTACTAGTCAACATCATCTCTGATCTAGACCCTAGATTTACCTCTAAATTCTGGACCTGTGTGCAGAAAGCTATAGGAATACAGCTAAGTTTCAACACAGCATTTCACCCACAGACTGATGGTCAACCGGAGACGACCATCTAGACCTTGGAGGACTTACTTCGAGCATATGCCTTGGATATGAGTTACAGTTGGGATGATCACCTTTCGTGTATTGAGTTCTCCTACAACAACAGTTATCAGGCCACCATTGGAATGTCTCCATTTGAAGCACAGTATGGCAGGAAGTGCCAGACTCCACTCTATTAGGACAAGGTTGGTGAGTGGCATATTCTAGGTCCAGACTTGATACAGGCTACTAGTGAGAAGGTGAATGTGATCAGAGAGAGAATTAAAGCAGCTGAGTCCAGACAAAAGAGCTATGCAAATGTCAGGAGAAAGCATCTGGAATTTGGGGTTGGAGATAAGGTGTTCTTGCAGATCTCCCCAGTTAAAGGGGTAATGCGGTTCTGTAAGAAGGGAAAGCTAAGTCCTAGATTTATGGGACCTTATGATGTACTAGAGAGGATCAGGATGGTGGCTTACAGGATAGCTTTAACACCAAAGTTGGAGAGTACATATGATGTCTTCCATATATCCATGCTGAGGAAGTACATTCCCGACCCGAATCATGTCTTGACTTACATACCCCGTGAGTTGGAAGAGGACCTTGCCTACGTGGAGTATCCAGAGAAGATTATTGATTGGAAGGACTGCATTCTCCGCAATCGCACTGTGTCCTCCGTCAAAGTGAAGTGGATGAACCACAAGGAGCAAGAAGCATCCTAGGAGCAGGAAGAGGAAATGAAGAAGCAGTATTCTGGGTTATTTGATTTATCAGGTACGTTCAATTTTGAGGACGAGATTCTTGTAAGGTGGGGGTGATGTTACACCTGTGCCTTGACCCGATCTAATTTGCACTGTTGTGATAGGTCTCAGACCGGAGGTGGGAAGTACCACTGGGTTTTGGCTCGCAGCTACCCATTGCAGAAGGGGGAGAGATGACCCCACGTACTCGTGTATTGCTTGCCAATCCAACTAGAGGGGATTCAGACCTTCTGATCCCATATGGTAAGTGACCCGACACCCACACCTGAATCCTGGCACTCATCAAAACTGCCGAAAGTCCATGAACACATCCTAGGGCAAGCATCAGTGCGAGACCAACTGGTGGATAGCAAGCAGTCAAGACAGAAAATTGTCTTGACCATCAGAAATATTGTGATACCCTACTTTTTAAAACCAGTCTAATTACACGATTGACCTGGTGTGACCATGCAAGCCTCGAACCAGAGTGGGTTAAGGCAGGTTCCTTATGGACCATGATGGCAAGGGTGACTTTGAACACAGGTTGGCCAGATAAGTCCGAGTCAGTGCCAGAGGAGACGGGTGTACCCAAACCATGCACATGCACGTATCATAAGACCATGTACGGATAATGTTGGTATGTAGCCATATCCTAAAGAGCATACGTATAATATACCTTATGCCGAGAGTGAGATACATGCCGAGAGTCGAATTCCATCAAAATCCCACTTGTTGGCCCATTTTCGGCCCCCAGGTGGGCGGTCACAGGTGGGCGCATCCGCCCACCTGAGTGACCCACCCATGTGGTTACTAGTTGTTTTAAAAAGTATAAATAGCATTATTGTGTTTTCATTTTTTCATTTATTACATTAAGGAGTTTGGTGAGAAGAGTAAAGAGAAGAGAGAAAAGAAGGGAGAAAAGAGAACAAAGAAGAAAAAAGGGGAAGGAAGAGGAAGAAGAAATGGATTTAAGCGGCACCAACGTTTGATCTTCCCATTCCGACACCGGAAGAGTGATACCCAACACGTGATCTACGATTAGAGGTGAGCAAAGGCTATGTTTCTTCAACTTTCACCAAACCCAAGTAAAACCCTTGATTTGGGTAGAGTTCCTTGAGATCTTGTAAATCCCACTTGAGATGAGGAATCTAAGGTTTAATAGATAGTCGATGTGTGGATTTTGAAGGATTTGAAGAAGTGTTTATAAGATTGGAGAAGCATTGGTGATTTCTTGAGCTAAGAAGTGATTTTTGGGGTTTTGAAAGAGTTCTTGAGCAAAAAAGGTAAGATGGCGTTCCAATCCTTAAATCTAACTTAGATCTAGGTTAGAATCATCTTATAAGACCTTGAATGTGTGGAAAATGGGATTGGAAAAGCCCCATTTGATTCCCCAAAGATTGGGGAAAGTTTCAAGGAAAAAGGCATTTTCCCGCCCTCACAGGTGGGCTGAGACCGGTGGGCCGAACGGCCCGCCTGAGGGCACCCGCCTGAGAGGGCAGGCCCTCGGTCCCCATCGGTGGGCCGATCGGTGGGCTGACCTGCCCTCCTGAGAGAGCCGGCCCTCGGTCACCACCGACAGGCCAGGACCGACGGGCCGACCCGCCCACATGAGTGGGCCGTGACAGGTGGGTTGTCCGACCCACCCGAGAGGCCCCCAACGTGATTTTTGTGTCCGAATGGACCCAAAACGGACGTGCAACCTTCTTTTATGATTCTAAACATGATTTAACCATCGAATCTTGTTAGTTTTGACCCCAAAGTGGTGAAATGCTAACCCCCTTCACTTATGATAGGTTCACAAAAATTTACGTTTCTCGCGCCGGATCTCACCTGTACCGGGCGTGAGCCTTTGTGCACGACAAGTAAGTGGGGAGAGGATGTTTGACTTTATTTTAAGGCTTGTTTGGCATCATTCCATTGTATCTAGACTAGCCATGTCATCATGCAAATTATGTGTAGCTTAGTCATCCTCATATGATTATGACATGATGTGTTGTGTTTTACATTCTCAATGCTAAATGATTGATGTGCTTATGTGATGAATGATGGTATCATTGTGCATGATGCATTATTAGACTAGATGCCTTAGTCATCTTGGAAACGAGTGCATTGGTGGCCCGTGGAATGGGACGTGGTGGCACTATGTAATCATACTATGTCATATAGGAGCATGCGGTTTAGGATTATCATCTTCCCGTGCTACGACCCTTCCCAACAGGGGTTGAGGTGTTGGGTTATCACTTGGGGGGAAGCAGTGGTCGCGGTTGTCGAGTCACTGTGGCAGTTAGACATAAACCCGGCTGGTCATTAGGACAGTCGACAACCTCAGTGGTATATTCAAGAGGGCCAATCGTACTGCTTTTAAATTGCTAGGGGTCAGCACCTTTACTTTCTGTCATTTACTTTTATGTTGAGAGCCGATAGTCGGCATGCTTTACTTTTTCGAGTACTCACGGTGGGCCTTCTCCGACAGCCCTATGGGCGTATCGCGGGATGGAGTTCGCGGCTCGTACCTGGAGCATACGCGCATTGTGGTTGTAGTAGCACCAAACTCAAGACTTAGTAATGTTATTTAGGTGGATAAAATTTAAAATGAATTGCATAGCATATAGTGCATATAGATGTGATTGTTGTGTGGATTGTTGTGTGGTCCTTCTTTTCACTTACTGAGCTAGTGAGCTCATCCCATGTGTACACCTCTTTTAGATGATCCTGCAGGTCACTTGCCTGAAGATCAAGGGTCGGGCCCCATAGTTGAGTTCCCCGATGAGGATTGGTAGGTCCCCGAGGAGTATGAGCACGGTACGGATTGCGCGTGTGAGGGCTGTGCTGCGGGACCGCAGTAATGACGCCGTACAGAGTTTTACTTTTTGATTCTTTTGATGACCCCTTTTTGTGTACTTGATACGTGAATTGCTATTCTTTTTGTGTAAATATCATGCCTGCGGGCCCACATGTATTTATCTATATACTACAATTTGGGTATCAAGTATTTTGGGGGTATTTACAGGTAAATTAAGTCTTCTGCTAAACTTTTGAATGTTTATTTTAGATGTGTGTATGCTATGGTTGGGTACTGTATCAGATGATCCTGGCAGGTTTGGGTTAACCGGAGTTAACCCGATCACCGGTCCGGTTCTGTGAGAACGGGGTGTGATAAATATGCCACCAGAAATAGCCTGGGCCTGTTTCCACTGACTGTTTCCCTTGGCTGGGTTTCGATGCCCGTGGGTCCTACCACCAGCATCGTGGACAACCCTGAATGATTCCAATTGCATCCCCACACCTTCCTTTGGACATGTGCACCTTATGGACCAAAGGGGTTGTGTCCACGTGCCCCGAAAGTAGGATTAACCTACTTGGACTGGACTAGGGTCAGCCAAATAGGCCCTAAGGCCTAACTTACTATATAAGTGGAAATGAGGAATTATTCCTTATTTCTCACTTGTACAAGAACATGAGAGAGGGAAAGGAGAGAAGAGAAAGCAAGAGAAAGGAGGGGGAAGAAGGAGGAAGGAATTGGACTCACACTTGCTCCTGGCAATGCACATCCTTACCCGAATCCTTGCCGAAGGTAAGTGCTACCTCTCCTACCACTCTCTCTCTTCATTTTGAGCTAGGGCAAGCTAGTTATAGGTGGAATCTTGGCCCATATACCTTCTAGAGCTCATGGATTACGTGTTTCACCTCCCCGGTGCCATTGTCGAGCTCAAACCGAGTTCAGTGAGCTCCGACAACAAGATTAACCAAATGACCATCTAGGGTTTCGATCGTTCAATCAACATATATCCTGAATAGCTCGATGGAATTAGGATTTTAATGGCTTAAAATGATGCTAGGAACATCCCCCACAAACTCCATGGAGCAAATCCAGGTGATCGAGCCTGAGTCAGAAAAGCCCCAATTCTCACTAGTAGCTTCTGTACTGCTAGTGGAAATAAGCCACCGAAAACACTAGGTCTGTTTCCAGTGACAAAAGCAGCCTTAGGAGCTCTCTGTTACATCCACTAGAAGCACCTTTGATGTTTCCAGTGAAAAGTGACTATTTTCGATGACTATTTCCGATGACTATTTCCGGTGACAGCACTGTCACTGTGGGACTTTATCGGTGCCCTTTGGGGGTGACCCCTGTGGGACCCTTCCAATGTTTTCGACATGTAATAACACTTGCCTACGCATGTGTCTTGGACAGAGACTAGCACATGCCCCGAGGCCGATAGCTAATTGAACGACCGGTGGCCATACTTGGACCCCGATCCACATAAGCATAATCGAGGTGAGGTATGGTTGACTTTTACTTTTGGGAATGTTTATTCATTTTAGAACTGCTCACATGTCTAGATTTTTGCAAGATTATTTAAATTGATTAAATGATGATGATGTCCTATTACATAGTATATTTTTTTGGAAATGATATGAGATGTATATTGATAAGTGTGGCGGGATCCCGTGTGGCCGAGGTGGTACCAGTTCCGTGATCACCACGTGACTGTTGGATGCATGAGACGGAATCTATTGTGGCCAAGGTGGTACTGGTACCATGATTGCCATATGTTTGTTGCATCCATGCATTAATTATGTGCATTAAAGTTAGTTGTAGTCACGGATTACACTTTGTGGCCAATGTGTTCCCGGTATCGTGTACTCAGGGACTACATTTGGAAATTGATACGCTTTATGGCCAATGGGAATCCGGGTGTTACGTAGTCCATACTCAACTATTTATACATCCTAGACTAGGTAAACAGTTGCAGGTTACACTTTGTGGCCGATTTGTTCCCAATATCGTGTACCCCAGGACTGTACTTGGAGATGGATTACACTTTATGGGCGATGGTGATCCCGGTATCGTGTAATCCATACTAACTGTATCATTATAAAGGCATGTAGAATTTTTATGGTTAGGCATCATTCTCTATGCTACTTCCCCTTGCCAACAGGGGGTAAGGTGTTGGATAACCCAACGGTGGTATGTTCGATGAACCTTCTCGGAATGCCACACCCTCAATACAATATGATTGTTGCCAGAGGCAAGAACTTGTATGGCATGGCCAATGGACATACCGGTGCAGTGACTACTAGGAGGGGATTATCAGGGGTTTGCTGGGTGACCGATGGACTTATACTTAGACCGGCAGGCACCTAATCACGGCTAGGGTTTGTATCGTTGTGTAGTCAATGGCGGTTCCGAGACTAGGGATATAGCCTAATGTGCAGTAATAGCATTTACCAGACTTAGTTGTATTGTTAGGTGGATAATAAAATAAATGAATTGCTTCACGAGCATCATGGACTATGTGTTTAACTCCTGTAATCATGCATTATGAGTTATTTATGTAATTGTCTTTGCTTGGTTGTGCATGAACCCCACCCCTCACTGAGCGAGTTGGAAAGCTCACCCCACATATATGCCCCTTTTAGATGATGATGTAGGTACCGTTGTACCTATTGTGTGTGACACGTTACCCTCTAGGCCAGAGTATGGAGTGAGCGACTGGTCGATACGAGAAGCGGAGGACCACGACCAGGACTATGCTTTTGACCACTACGCTTATGCCACACCCTGAAGATCACAGTGCACTTTTGGTGATTTTTGATATCGAATGATACTATTGGTATTCTTTTGGGATTATGTATGAATAAGTTATGATTAATTGTAAACAGATAAACTTGGTTATGGATATTTATATTAACACTAGATGTTCTCCATTTTACTTATGATTCCGCTATTATACTCTAATTCCACTGCTATTAGTTGGTTTTTGATGTGGGACTGTGAATCATTAAGGTACTACAATCAGAGATCCTTGTAGGTTTGTAAGATGGGTAAGCATCTTACTCACACCACCGGTATTCCTATACAGTAATTTGGGTCTACTGGAAATAGGGTGTGACATGCACATATCCCAAGGCCGAAAGTGAATTGAACATCTAGTTGACACACTTGGGACCCAATTCAACAAAACATAAACAATGTGAGGGATGGTTGACTTTTATTTTTATAATATATAATTATTTTAGAACTGCTCACATGTGTTAGGATTTCCACATGATTATTTAAGTGCTTAAATGACTATAGTGTTCCATAACATCATATATTAATGCATAGTATATTGTCATTGGAATTGGAATTGATATGAGATGTATATTGTGAGACAGAATCCGGTGTGGCAGAAGTGGTTCTGGTACTGTGATTTCCATATGGATATTGCATTCATGCTTAACTATGTGCATTAGATTAGATGTAGTCACGGATTACACTTTGTAGCTGATGGTAATTCCGATATTGTGTACTCCGGGATAGCATTTGGAAATGGATATACTTCGTGGTCGATGGTAATTTCGGTGTTGCATAGTCCATACTCAACTGCTTGATGCTAAAATAGGTATATGGTCATGGGTTACACTTTGTGACCGATGCTAATTCCGATATCATGTACCCCGAGACTATACTAGGAAATGGACCCGCTTTGTGACCGATGGTGATTCTGGTGTCGTGTGGTCCATACTAACTGTATTACTATGCAAGGCGTGTAGGATATTGGGGTTAGGTAACATTCCTTATGCTACATCCCCATGCCAACAGGGGATAAGTTAGATAACCCAATGGTGGTATGTTCAATGAACCATTCTGGAATGCCACACCCACAGTACAATGTGATTGTTGTCGGAGTCGGGAACTAGTCTAGCGTGGCCGATGGTAATTCCACTGCCGTGATTACTAGGAGGGAGTTATCAGGGGTTTGTTGGGAGACCGACGGTTGCATTCTGAGATCAACAGGATCCTAATCATGACTAGGGATTGTATCGCTGGGTGACTGATGTGCTAGTGGCGGGCCCAGGGATATAGCCTAATGTGTCGTAGTAGTATTTACCTGACTTAGTTGTTATGATCTAAACTTGGTCTAATTTACCACATTGAGATGGTTTGATCATACAGGGGCAGAACTAGAGAGAACCGACACAGGTACCATATGGAATATGGTAGCAAGGGTGACCTTGAACTCGGGTTGGCCTGACATGACCGGGCGGGTACTAAGTGTAATACGTGCACCCAAGCCTTGCACTTACGCGCACCACGAGGCCATGTACAAAAATTAAAGGTACGTACTAGTATTTGTAGGTGCCAATGTAATCTAATATTATGTGGGAGTTTATTCCCATTAAAGCCCACCTAAGATATAGCCCACCTGAGATATATCCACCTAAGATATAGCCCACCTGGGATATACCCACCTGAGATAGCCCACCTGAGGTTTAGAAGATATTTTGGGGGCCTAGGTATAAAAGGGAAGACATTGATTGTATTTTCCCTCATTAATGTTAGTTGGTCGGTGGGAGAGTAAAGAAGAGAGAGAAAGAAGAAGAAAGGAAAAGAGGAAGAAAAAGAAAGAAGAACAAGGGGAAGTTGACCGCAGAGCTTCACCAGAGCTAGGTCTTGGTATTTCGAGCCTGGATTTATGATCAGCTTGCCGAGGTCTTTGATTTGAGGTAGGTATTGCACACATTCCAAGGATTCTTAGGATAACCCCATCCTTAAACCCTCTTTTTGATTTTGGGAAGGAACTTACTTGGATCTTGCTAATCCTACTTGGATAATCAAATCTAAGGTCCAATGGAAGGTGTGTATAATGTTTTTGAAGGATTTGAAAAGAGTGTTGGTGAAGATCTAGAGTATTTGGAGGTTCTTGAGCAAAAGATGTGAAATTTGGGGTTTCATTAGTGTTCTTGAAAAAGAGGTAAGAATCTTCTTTTTCTTTTGATTTGATCTTAGATCTAGGTTGAGGGTACGTGATTGGACCTTAGACAAGTGATTTGAGTCACCGGATCGTCCCCAAACAAGTTCCCTAAGCCGGAGGAAAGTCAAGAATGATGTTGGAAAAATTTCGTTCAAAGACTGGGGGTATTTTTGCCCCACCTGTCTTCTGGTTTTAGACCACCTGAGTTCTCAGAACTCAGTTTCTAGGCTCTGGAGTAACCGGTGGGCTGAAACCGATGGGCTACATAGCCCACCGATCTTCTGGTTTTAGCCCACCTGAGTTCCCATAACTCAGTTTCTAGGCTCTGGAGTAACCAGTAGGCTGAAACCGATGGGCTACATAGCCCACCGGTCTTCTGGTTTTAGCCCACCTGAGTTCTCAGAACTTAGTTTCTAGGCTTTAGAGAAACCGACGGGCTACATAGCCCACCGGTCTTTGGCTCTAGCTCACCTATCTTTGCAGAATTCCCAGAATTGGTCCAAATTTGATGGGTAATGCCATTTATGATTCTAAACCCGATTTTAGTGTTCAAACATAATGATTTTGACCCCAACATAGCGAAATGATAAACCATTATGTTTATGATAGGTTACACTCAATATATGTGTACCCACACATCGGATCTTTTTTGTACCGGGTACAAGCACCGTGTACATATACAAGTAAGTGGGGAGTGGACTCTGATTTAATTTCAGAATGTTATGCATCATTTAACATATGTTAGTATAGCTATGTCATCATGTCACTTGTGTGTAGACTAGACATCACATATGCCATATCACACATTTGAATGTGCATTTACATAATATGCTATGCTTTGTATTATGATGAAATATTCATTATGTCTTGATGTATGTGATGGAGGAATCTCATTTGGACATGATATGCATGCTAGATTTTAGATGCCGTAGTTGGCTTGGAAACGAGTGCATGGTGGTGCCATTGTGTAATCGTAATATACTCATATAGAAGCATGTGGCTAGGATGTGATTTACCCTTATGCTACGACCCTTCCCAATAGGGGTTTACATGTTGGGGGATCATTAGGGGGAAGCATCGGGTTGCGGTTGTCGAACTCCTACAGCAGTTAGAAGTATGCACAGTTGATTGCTAGGACCATGGTTTTAAGTATCTCCGATACCGATACGATACCCTCCGATACGTATCTTAAATTTAGCCGACCGATACGATACATGAAATTTTTAAAATCCTTTCGTATCGATATATATCGTACAATACATACCGATATGCATCAATACACCACCAATACACATAGATACGATACGATATGCCTCGATACGACTATGAAAATTATAAAATTGAGGTAAAATGTACGTTTCGGTATGTATTGGTACATATCGGTGAGTATCGGTAAGTATCGATCGGTACGTATCAATCGGTACGTATCGGTATGTATTGGCACGTATCGGTGAGTATCGATATATATATCGGTACGTATCGATGAGTATCAATATGTATCGGTGAGTATCGGTATGTATCGATCGGTAGATATCGGTCATATAATGGCCAAGATGGGTAATTTTTCAGAAAAACACAATTTTTTGAAGGGTTTTTTTCCAAAGTTGCTGTCAGCCATATTTCTCTCTAACTAAAGTGGAAATCAAAGTTGGGAATAAGGATTTTACATTTATGGGACAACTACAAACCTTGAATTCTTAGTACGATACCCTTAATTTAGTGTTTATGCATAATACATGTTATCAATAGCTTTTTTTAACAAACTCTTTATATAAAAGTGTTTAAAAAAATGTTTCCTATTCATTTATGTGTGTATCTTTAGCGTATCTTAGCGTATCTCGGATACGTATCTTAATTTTAGCCGACCGATACGGCGATCGATACCGATACTTTAATCCTTGGCTAGGACAGTCGGTAACCCCGGTGGCATATTCAGAGGGCCGATCGTATTGCTTTTATTTCGGGTGGAGTCACCCATTTACTTTCTGTCATTTAAATTTGTTGGGAGTCGGCTTACATTTTAAATTTTAGTACCAACGGTGGGCCTTCTCTGACAATCCTATGGGCGTATCGAGGGATGGGGTTCGTAGCTCGTACCAAGGACATACGCGCACTGTGGTTGTGAGTAGCACAAAACCCATTACCTAGTAATGTTGTTAGGCTAATAGGGTCAAAATAAATTATATATAGGTGCATTTGTGTTGTGACTGTTTGTGTTGTTTTCCTTATGTGGTCTTCCTTTTCACTTACTGGGCTAGTGAGCTCGTCCCAAGCGCACAACTCTTTTTAGGTGATTTTACAGGTTACCCACTTGGTGATCAAGAGTCGGACCCCATTGTGGAGTTTCCATCTGAGGACTGGTGGGTCCCTAACAAGTTCGAGCATAGTGTCGATTGCACATGCGAGGATTGTGCTGTGTGGCAGCTGTGACTCCTGAGTGATTCTTTTTTATTCTTTTTGATGTACTTCCTTTTGTTACATGATGCTTAGAATGTTATATTTTTTAATATATATCATGCCTTCGGGCACAAATGTATGTAACATTTATAACTCAATTTGGGTATCAAGTATTTGGGAAACAATTACAGGTATTATTATGAACATAACTTCCACTGAAAATACAGGTCTTATCTTAGTTTAGTAGATGTATGATGTACCGTAGTTATTGCATTGTTGATCCTGACGGGTTTGTGAGTTAACCGGTGTTAACTCGATCACAGGCTCGGCTTTGTGCGAGTGGGGTGTGACAGTTGTATTATTAGGTGGTTTAATAAGTAAATGGATTGCACCATTCGCATCATGGACATGTGTTTATTTCTGTACTCATGGCATCATGATTTATTTTATATATGTGGATGGTTGTGCTTGATTGTGCATAAACCCCACCCCTCACTGAGCTAGTTGGAGCTCACCTCACGTATATGCTACTTTGTAGATGATGATGCAGGTACCGTAGTACTGATGGGATGCGACTCTACCTCGGCACCTGAGTACGGAGTGACTGACTGGTGGATGCTAGAAGTGGAAGAGCATGATCAGGACTGCACATGCGACACCTGTGCTTTTGCTGCACCTTGAGTGGTTGGGTGTCATTTTGTGTTATTCTAATACCGAATTGTGAATGGTATTCTTTTTGGCTTATTATTTATAAGTCGTGGATATTTGTAAACGAATAACTTGGTTATGAATATATAGTATCATTTAGATGATACCCCACTTTAAGAATGATTCCTCTATGATCTACTCTGATTTTATTGTAATTTATTTAGTTCGATGTGGGAGGTTGTGAATTTAAGGTACCGTTATTAGAGATCCTAGTAGGTTGGTAAGACGAGTATACATCTTACTCACACTACTGGTATTTCCTAAAGGTAAGTTGGGATTGTCGGAATTGGTGTGTGACAATTTGGGACTAGCCTGGGATAAATCCCTATTGGTCAAGACTGTGCTAGAGCCAAGAGAGGTAAATATAATAAAAAATATAATGCTCAAAAGGCTCTTAAATTTTAGAAACATAAGTTAAAAATGAAAAAAGAGCCCAAAACCCAATTAATAGTTTTAACTAAAGCCCGTGATTTTGATCTCTCAAAAAAGAACAAAACTCTTGTTTTCAAATAACCAGGGCCCATGCCCATAACTTGATAAGAAAATAGACCACAATAGTGCTCTATTATCCTAACCATTGAACCCTACCCCCATCCCCTTCTTCTTCTTCCTTTCCGCACCACAAATCTGCAACTCTTTTGCAGTTTTTTTTTCCTGTTCGTAACATGGAATTGGAAAAAGACATCGCTGGCTATTAGACCTGGCCAGACACTACAACACCTAAAAAGAATAAGAAGAGGAGAGGGAGTGGTATTGGTGCACAAAGTTGGGTAGGCAGCGAAGTGGTCATGCAACGAGGTGCCATGCCTACCTTGGTCGAGAAAGTAAAGAAAATTCCTTCAATCGTGGGCTCCAAGCCTGTTGGCCCCAGGACTGGAACCAAAAAAAAAAAACCGATTTTGTTCTTCATTTTATTTATTTAAAGATCAATTTAAAATTCAGAAGTTTTAGAATATTATATATATATATATATATCACTATGAGCATTGATGAAACATTCATAAACAGCCCCCCCCCTTTTTTTAAATGAAATTCTTGGATCAACTTATGCAATACCAACATTAAAATAATTGATCTACAAAAAAAAAAAACATTAAAATAGTTGGAAGTCCCCCACTGGCAGAGAGGCTCTGATACTACTATATAGCTTTGCGTTCCCTTTTTATTCTCTTGGATTCATGTTCCTTCCAAGTTGTCTTGGTTTTCATAAAACCCTAATCACCACTCAATCACTTGTGCAGAGAGTGAGGGAGAGAGAGAGAGGAGCACATTTTTTTAGGTGAAAATAGGAGCACGTTTTTAAAAGGAGAAGAAAAGAGAACCAGGTGTTCACTTTATTTTTGGGAGTTTATATATATATATATATATATAATAAATATCCCTATTAGTTAGAGTTGTAGATTAACTCAATTTTGGCATAGAAATTTCCTACTTAGAGTCAATCACTTAATAAAACAAATCTTATCATTATTGAAAAAATATTAAATATTTTGAAAATCTCTCCCATTAAATTTATAGAGATCTTCCTCACTTTTTTTGTTTTTTTGGTAGAAGATCTCTCTCTCTCTCTCTCACACACACACACACACACACATACACACACACACACACACACAGAGGCACCGTTAGATAACATTTCTGTTGTTTCTGGAGAAACTTAAATTCACGTTTCTGTGAACAGAAATGGATTTTTGGGTGTTTGATAAACCTATTACTTGAAATGTTTCTTGCACACTTTGCCGTTTGATAACATCCCTTTCTAAAAACGTTTCGTATAGGAAAAAATTGTTTAAAACAATACAAAACATCATATTTATTTAATTTAAAAGGAAATCATAACCATTTGGTCCAATGCCATTTTCAAAACCGGAAAAATCTTGTACACTGTATCGTATATCATCATTTTTAACTACTACAGATTAATCTAAAAAAAACATTATATTTTTATTACATTCACAATATGTCAAATGTCTTAAACAACAGTTAATTTTCCTAATTGATCTAACTACCACCTTTGTTTAGATCCAACCTGTTAACTGCATCAAGGATATCTGTAAATATCTTTCATTTTTCCTCAGAGACTTCAGTCTCGCTTTTCAGTATTCTTGTCTTTTTATCTTCGCCTTGTATAGCTCTTTGTAAGTATCCCTTTACAAAATTAGAGTAGGAAGATGATGAAGATGAATGAGTTTCAATGTTTGAGGTTCCCGCACAATCAGATGAAAGTGTGCTGTCAAGAGTACTAGAGGAACATCAGCACAAATCCATCAGAAAAATTTGCAACCTCAATCTTAATTGATCTAACTACCACCTTTGTTTAGATCCAACCTGTTAACTGCTTCAAGGATATCTGTAAATATCTTTCATTTTTCCTCAGAGACTTCAGTCTCGCTTTTCAGTATTCTTGTCTTCTTATCTTCGCCTTGTATAGCTCTTTGTAAGTATCCCTTTACAAAATTAGAGTAGGAAGATGATGAAGATGAATGAGTTTCAATGTTTGAGGTTCCCGCACAATCAGATGAAAGTGTGCTGCCAAGAGTACTAGAGGAACATCAGCACAAATCCATCAGAAAAATTTGCAACCTCAATCTTGGGCCTGTAAGTTATTTAAATTGTATTAGGACAATAATTTTCACAATTATATAACTATACATGTTTATGAGATAAAGTTATACCTCAGTTGATTTTGGGCAACACTAGAATCTACAACTATAGTTCGCTTCGATCTTCGTGGCGCGTACCTTACATTGTCCTTCCCCACAATCACATATTCTAAATTCATCTACCCACATGAAAAAATATTATGTTTTGGACATTTAAAGTACGCTCTACCAATGTTAGGGCCTTATTTTGTTGTGAATTTATTGCACAATCTATTATAAAATTCGCATCTAGCCATTATGGTGTCACTGGAAGACATCTGGCTTGCACAAATACTATATGTCATATGAAAAGTATCAAATATAGAAAAAAAGGGTAAAAAGAACAACAAAATTAAAATAAAACACTATATGCATCCATGAAATTTATAACTTCAAGGGGAGACATACTAGCACATCATCGACATGGAAGGTAATACCTCTATAATGCATACACAATTACTCAATACGTAGACAAAAATAAAACATATTCAACAATATTCACAAATTAAGTTCCATCTAATGGAATCGGAGCCATTCCCTTTGATATAGCCATTTGATTGGCTATAGTTAGGTGTACTAAGGACATCTATCTGGTTGATTGTCTCTGGGACGTATTAGATGTAAAAGCATGAAACACCTGAGTATTGGGATTCATAAGGTCTTCTATAGCTGTTCATATCCGTAATCATTGAATAATCATCTTCAATTGCCTGTTCCTTGATGTAATTATGGACCCCATAACAAGCAACTACGATTCTTGCCTGATCTTCAATATGGTAGGCCTTCATATTCCTTAAAATTTGGAATCTATTTTTCAAGACACCAAATGTTCTTTCAATTACATTCTATAGAGAGGAATGTTTGTGATTGAACAACTCCTTCGCTGTTCTAGGTCCAGGTCTATCCTTTCCAAATCTTGTAAGTGGTACCTTTCTCCCCGAAATGGTGTTAAATACCCAATTTGATTTGCGTAACCCGAGTCTACAGCATAATACTTGCCTTGAAGTATGAATAGAAATATATACATAATTAGGTATCTTTTCAATATCCTAACTACATTGAAAAGAAAACTCAAAATAATAGATCAACTAATTATACCTGGTGGAGGATGAGGAAACCCAAGGGTATCATTTGTTCTTGCGGCTTCAAACATTTTTACATTATGTGTACTACCTTCCCAGCCTGCATACACAAATGTGAAATGCATATCGAATAAAGTCATGCACACATGACATTCTGTGTGATCAAAGCCTTCCAATTTCGATACCATGTTTACTCGGATCTAGGATGATGGCACTAATATGTGCGCCATCAATAGCACCAATGCAATCCTATAAGGTTCATATAAGAATTTGAAGTTATGTGTATTGCACATCGAAACTTCATTGAAGACAAATACTATACTACTCATATGAAATTGAGATTATCTTGAAATATGGATAGAACTTTGGGTTGTTGGCAATCTCTGGAGGAACCACTTGAAAATTAGGTGGTCTAATTGTTTCATTCGATAGATGAACCATCGCCAGTAATATTGTATGGAAGATAGTGTTAATCGTCTGTCCTGATCAATTGAATCTCATTTGGACTTGTCTATTACTCAAGCCCTGACCTACTGTAACAAGAAATATTGCAAGCTGCTCATCTACTCGAATAAAATGATTGTCCTCTAACCATCCTCTATGTATCATTCTATCCTACAAGTTGAGAAAGACATGTCTTTCTTCTCTAAACTCACGGTAGCAGAGGTTTGAATGTCCAGTGAAGATCTCTGCTACCATTACAGCTCCTGTGTAACTACTATCATTAAGAGGTTCTCTCATTTGATAGTTATGCAGTAGGTTTTGAAATTGATATAGAATGATCATGCCATCATCATCACTTGACGACCCTGTGAGGTTGTTATCAGGCTCAAATGGCATACCTGTAATTAATACTAGATTTATTGGTTACATCAAAACTAGTGTAGAGAATAACCCACGTGATGTGATAAAAATATTAAACACATCCAGTAAAAGTAAAAAAGAAATTCATTCAAACAACCATCAAGTGCCAGAGTTGTCATAAAGAAGAAGTACTGAAAAATTCATTACACATCAAAACATTAAACAAGTTGTTAAAAAAAAAAAAGAAAAAAAACTTGAACCCATTGTCCAGAAAGCCACTGAAAATAAAAAGTCATATAAAAAGCATTACTTCAAGTGCTTTATCATCCACATCCTCCTCTGTGGCCTCACTTCCACGAATGACAATCGCCAAGCAACATCATAGTGTATTTTTTGCTGAACCATCACATACAACTCTTCTAGAATATCTTCTATAGTGTCCAACAGTTTCTGGCAACTGATTACGCTGTGTGGTCCATCCATCAAAGGATCAATAGGTCAGACTATTGTGGAATCAATAGTGGATGCACCCTTCTCTATTCTCCAAGTCACAAATTTCTTAAAGTCCATGGCTGAGTTGGTAATGGACCTAGATTGGCTCTTCTTCCTACGATCTGTAGGCATCCTGTCAAGTCTCCTCTTGGGTTCAGTTCGGTTGACCTCTTCATCAACATCAGTCTCCTTAGGACCTGTCACAACCCCTTCTCACAGAACTGCACTGGTGACCAAGTTAACTTATGTTAACCCAAAACTTGCCATGATCATCTGATGCAGTAACCACAACACAGCATACACAACTAAAGAAAGTAAAATCTGTATTTCAGCGGAAGTATTGTATGTATATACCTATAAATACCCAATACTCTTGATACTCAAATTGTGTTATATAGTACATTTACATGTGGGCCCATAGATGTGATATATACACTAGAAATACAATTTAAATATCCATAGCACAAAAGAGGTAACATAACAAAGAATAAAAAAGAATCTCGGGTCGGGTATCACTGTTGTTGTCCTACAACACAACTCACGCATGGACACTCAGTACTGTGCCCAAGATCTTCAGGGACCCACCAGTCCTCCGCTAGAAATTCTACAATGGGTCTCAGCTCTAGTTCCTCAGTCAAAAAACCTGCAAGATCATCTAAAAATGGTGTGCACGTGGGATGAGCTCACTAGCCCAGTAAGTGAACAGAAAGACCAAGTAAGCATTTGCAATACAAATGAACCTATATGCATGCAAAGTTCATTTTTATTATCCTAAATCACCTAAGCAACATTGCTAAGTCATAGGTTATGTGCTACTCACAACCACAGTGCGAGTATGCCCCAGGTATGAGTCGCGAACTCCATCCCGCGATACACCCATAGGGTTGTCGGAGAAGGCCAACCATGGGTACCCAGAAAAGTAAATTACTGCTCCTCAGTGACATTAAAGTAAATTGGGCTTTGACCTACATTAAAGTAAATGACATTAAAGTAAATGCAGTACAATTGGCCCTCTAATTATATCACCAAAGTTGCTGGTTGTCCTAGTGATCAGCCAAGTGTACTTTTAACTGCCACCATTGGTACACAACCTCGGGCTTCCCCCCAATGATGTACCTAACACTGTATAGTGCCACCGCATCCCATTCCATGGGCCATCAATGCATTCTTTTCCAAATCGACTACGGCATCTAATCTAACAATGCATCATATTCAATAATTAAAATCATCCATCTCATAAATCCATTACAAGCATTAAGCATTTGAAGTGTAAAGCACAACAATACATATTATAATTGAATTGTTAAAATGCACCAGCAAAGCATGCAAATGGCATTCAAGAATGCCCAATCTACCCCCAAATAGAATGATGACATGACTAGTCTACAAACAGTATAAATGATGCAAAACACTCTATAAATTAAAGTCAACATCCTCTCCCCACTTGTTATGTACAATAGCTCATGCTCGGTACGAGCGAGATCAGGCGCGAGAAGATGCGAGTTCCTAGTAGAACCTAACATAAGCGAGTGAGTTTAGCATTTCACCACTATGGGGTCAAAATCAACGAATTATGATATTCAAAACGCATTTAAAATCATAAAAGAAGTTTGCCTGTCCATTTTGAGCTCAAACGAAGCCCAAAATGTTAGACTGGTAGGTGGAGCGGTGGACCAGATCGCCCACCAGTCCCCACCCACCGCTCGACCCAGGGGCTCTGCCAGGACCAGTGGGCCGAGAACGGCAGGCTAGGTCACCCACAGGTCCTTACCCACCGGTCGGGCCAGAAACCCAACTAGGATGGGCAAGATCCGGATTTATGGATCCAATCACTTTCCAGGGCACCCACCAGTCAGAATCGGGATTCTACTATTTACTTCCATTCTTCATCCCAGCTTGGAGAAACCACAAGGGGTCAATTCAACCGCATTTTTCACACATCTAAGGTCTCATATTATGATTCTAACCTAGGTCTAGGGTCGATTCAAAGTTTTAAGCACAGATCTTACATCTTTGCTCAAAAACACCTTCAAAACTCCATATCTCTTCTTCAACTCAATAAATCATCAAATGCTCTTCAGATCTTGCACTCTCTTCATCTAAAACATTCAAAATCAACATATAGGTCTTCCATTAAACCTTAGATTCATCTTCTCAAGTGAGATTAATAAGATCTAAAGGATTTCTACCTGAATCAAAGGGTTTCACTTAGGGTTTCTTGAGGGTTTAAGAAATATAGCCTTCACTCACCTCAAATCATAGATCTCAAGATGAGGATCACCTTTCCGGTGCCAAAATGGAAAGATCTAACCTCGGCGTCATACCATGAGCATTTCTTCCTTTTCCTTCCTTCTTCTTCCCTTTGCTTTCTTTCTTTTCTCTCTCTTCTTTACTCTTCTCACCCACCTTCTAAAGCATTAAATGAGGAAAAAGAAAAGTCATAAACTATTTATACTTGGGTCAAAATATCTAATGACCAGACTAGTAGGTCACACTAGTGGGTCTGACCCACCTATGACCACCCACTAGTCGGTCGAAACTTAGCCAAATAATTGGGATTTTGATGGGACTCGGCTCCTGACACGTATTTCACTCCCTGTATATGATTTAAAATACGTAATTGTCATAAAATATGGCTACATATCTTTATTGTCTTTACATGGCCTTGTGATACGTGCAAGTGCATGGCTTGGGCACGCAGACTTCACTAGACACTGGTTCAAACTCGTCTGGCCAACCTGAGTTTAGAGTCACCCTTGCTATCATGTTCCATAGGGTACCTGTATCAACTTGTTCGGGTTCAGATCCTGCAAGACCAAACCAAACCAACTGGGTAAATAAACTGGGTTTAGAAAGTAGGGTATCACAGGACCAATCTGCTCGAGGTCATATTCATCAAGTCCCAGGTTGGTGGTCCTTGGAGAAGCAGCAGTGGACTGCAAAATACCTCTATCTCGATGAGCACATGAGTCAGAGAAGATCTCTAACAACTCATGCCACCAAGGAAGACCATGCCTTCTAAATTTAGTCCATGTTGGGTTTGCCTATAATCCAAAACGAAGGTAGGATTAAATACTTTTTTGGTTGATAAGTACATAAGTATCCAACTATACACCAAAAAGTGTGTTATATCTTAATAGCATCCTCCCACACAGAACTTCAGCTGTAGCAGTCCTAGTACTTGAATCCCAGCCAAATCCCGTTGTTTCCAACAGACCCTTGAAGCTATTGTACTCACCCCGTAATTTGTTCATCTTGGAACGAAATTGCTCCTTCCCAAAAGGTCACTTAAATTCGGCTTTCATTCCCTTTCTTATATTATCCCATGCCACCTTTGTGAACGTTGAGTTGGTCTTCTGACTATTCGTCACATTCTCAACCATTAAGTTGACAAATGCTTGTACCTCAGCAGCATTCCAGATAATAGTCGATGAAGTTTTGGTAGGGGTTCTTCCAGTACTCATTTACTCTTTCTCTCTCTCTCTCTCTCTCTCTATATATATATATATATTTGGAAGGGAACAGACCCAACATTCCTTAGGATGAAAATATAGCACCAATAAAGCGAAAGCTTTCATATCTTGAAAAGTACAAAAGCTAAAAACAAGAGTTAAAATATAAGCACAAAAGCAAGAAGATATTTATATCATCACATAGACCCACATTCAAGCTTCTAACTGCATCAAGCCCAGATAAAGGAGGGTGGTCAATATATCCAATTAATATTATGTTAAACAAGTGCAGCCTAATACAACTAATACACCAGTGCAGCCTAATAAAAAAAAAATACAAATTACAACCACAACACATAAAGAGAAGTCATTAATTTCCATATAAAAGAAATTTAATTCCAAAGAGAGTTGACTAACCATTAGGATTTGTTTATCCAAAGATACCCATGAGTCCATTACAGAATCATAGACATGCCCACAATATAAATAAAAAATTAGTTAAAAGAAAATAAAATCTAGAAAAGAGGAGAAGAAGAAGAAAAATTGAAAATGAAAAATAGGGTACCATTGATCCATTTTTTGGCTGGTTGGAAATGGTAGCCAATTCTATAAGGCTGCTGGGTTGCTGGATAACTGTTCTGATGAGATTGAAGGTTTAAGAAAACCTTGTGAGAGGCTTCAACATGGACTCCATAGCCAAGAAGAAGAGAACATAACCAAAGAAGCCAAACAGCAGTGAAGGCCATGGCTTCTTTGAAGAGAGAAGAAGAGATGTAAAGTGGAAGTGAAGGAATGAAGAAAGAAATCTGCTAGTGGGTATAGGAAATTATTGTTTACAATGCCTAGATACATACACATGTCAACCCATCCATCATGCATTACATTATTGACATCCACATACACTAGCATTGTACCCTATTGATTTGTTAAGAATGTTGCTACCTCCGTGGACCAAAACACATTAACCAGCTTAGTAACACTATCTCTGTGGGTTTCAGTTTTTTGAACATTTAAACCAGAAAAAGGTTCCTATTAAAGAGATTTATCCATAAAACACAATGCAAAGCAACATAATTTGTGCAATGATATTTCCTTGCAATAGTCAAACCTGAAATATAATCTTTGTGCAGAGCTAATGTATTTGGTGTCTCTGCAGAATCAATGCAGTGCTCTTATGATTCCAAAGGGAATAGTGTGCCCACTATTCTCTTGCTAATGCAGGAAAGGTTATACTCTCAAGCAGGTCCAAAGCTACAGCAACATTTACATTTCATTGTTAACATTAAAAGGTGAATAAGTTAGGTTTGCCAAAGGCAATGTTCTCATTGATTTATTTGCATTGAGCCTTTGGCAGAAAGGATATTCAGGCCGAACAGGGGGTATTATACCAGATGAAATTGATGTAAACTGTTTGGCCGGCCTAATCAAGGCCTGGTTCCGAGAGCTGCCAAAGGGAGTTCTGGATGGTCTTTCTCCAGAACAAGTTCTTCAATGCAACACAGAAGAGGAGAGTCTGGAGCTGGTGAAGCAACTCATGCCTACTCAGTCTGCACTACTTAAATAAAAATGGGAAATTATTTTTTACAAGGCCTAGATACATATAAGGGTGTCAAATTGGAACCGAGAAACCAAAGACCGAATCCAGTTCTGGACCGAATACCCTGAACCGAATCCAACCCATTATAATATGATTAAATCCTGGATCTGAAATAAGTATTTATACTTTGGTTTGGTCCGGATCAAGATTTATGCCAAGAACCATTGGACCTGACCGAAACCAGACCAAATAACTTAATGTCACTTTTTCCCCTTTAACTAAAAATTTAACTTTTATGGAAACCCGACATAATTAATCACCTAAATGATAAATCATCTTATAGAGTTACAATTATAGTCCAACTGTAAAACCCTCTTTTTTTTTAGTTTTTGTTGCCTTAGCACTCATGAACCGTGAGTTAAATAATCTACTTAACTGTAATTCTTCAAGTTTGAAGTGTACTGTTCTTCATCTTCTTACGATTAGCATAGCAACGACTCTTTGTCTTAGACAAAATTGCAGTTGGTAAAAGCGTTTCTTTTTTCTTTTCTCACGATTTTCCGGTGCCCAATCGGTTGATTCTTCTCAACAACATTACAACAAGTCGGTTTTCCATCTCCTACAATGTTGCACTTATTTGATTTTCAATCTCCAATAGCATTGCAACTTTTTGTATGAATTTTCTTATCTTTCTGATGTATATGTGTTTTTTCTTGAAACGAAAATTGGAAATCATTGTTGTTTATCTATAGATATAATTTTGAGACTCATCCAATCTGCCACATTGCAGATAATTGGGCATTTGAGACAAATCTCAATGGGCCATTGAGATAGGGACATTTGCCCATTGTTTATTGCTTGTTCTCAAATAGGAACTAGAATTAGACAAGAACCGGATAGGTTAGGTACGAGTACCAATTTTCAGAATTGAGACGGGACTTGGTCCGATTCTAGATCACACTAATAGTCCTTGGAACTGAAACCATAACAAGACCAAATACCTGGTTCCGGACTAATTGACACCCTTAGATACATACATACACATGTCAACCCATCCATCATGCATTACATTATTGACATCCACATACACTAGCAATGCATCCTATTGCACTAGCACCTGAGACTACCAAAGATTGGCTCAAAATAGCCAAACATCAACTCAAAATTTCACAAAAATTACAAGAGTAGTTCCAGGCATGCAAGTTAAGCTTTAGAGTAAGAAGAAGAAGAAGAAGAAGAAGAAGAAGAAGAAGAAGAAGAAGAAGAAATCCAACATGCAAGTTAAGCTCCAGGCTGGATAATGTAATGCATGATGGATGGGTTAAAATACCCAAAGATCTGCGAGAACCTAGATTAAATAGAGACAAAAATTTTGAGCAAACCCCATTTCTGGGCATGATTAGAACAACATTACGGATTAAAAAAAAATCAGAGCAAAATCCACCTCTTTTGCACTTAAAATACCCAAAGATCGACTCAATAACGGAGCCAAAAAATGGCGTCCATAATGGAGAAATTTTTTTTTGAGAAAATTAATCCTTAAAATTACTGCATAAATAACCAAAATCGTACCTGTAGAAGCGAGGAACCAAAACCCTTTGTAAAGCCTCTCAAAATCCTTTGGATTCTCCTCGTCTTTTCTCCCTATCTCAAGTTCCAGAGAGTATTATGGAGTTGTCTGAGGTTGAGAAGCGAAACCTGTGTTCACAGATCCCTGCTTCTTCCTCAACTTCAGTGGTCGTTTGAGGGTTTTTGAGAGTTCACAAGCATGACCGATTGTACAAGTTGCAGTAGGCTGACCAGATCTGGTGACTAGTACTCACCGAAGCTACTGCTGCAGCTTTACCAGAGCAATGGAGTCGTTTCAGCAAGAGAGAGTCCGAGACTAGGGCATCGCAGCTATGGAGTCGTTTGAACGAGAGAGTGGCAGAAGGGGAATCGTTTGAGAGAGAGAGAGAGAGAGGTAGATTTCACAGGCGATATGGCATCGTTTGAGTAAGAGAGAGAGGTAGAAGGCTCACTCTATTGGGAAGCTTTTCGTTTGAGGTAGACAACAGTGGCAAGAGGGTCACGGGTTGGGAAGCTTTTTTATCGGGAACAGCTCACAAAATAATGGCTTAAGTCGTTTCTAGGAATGACGAAACTAGTCGACTAGTTTCATCAATTCCGTTTCTACGAACAGAAATCAACAGAAATTTTGATTTATATTTATGAAAATAGGAGAAATGGAACGATTTTATCTAAAATGATTTTATCAAATAGTATTTAAGCCATTTTTCTGTTTTTGGGAACAGAAAAACGCAAAAACAGAACTTTATCAAAACGTTTCTACCATTTATGTTTCAAGAAACGACAGAAACTGGAACAAAAACGGAATTTTGGGTGTTTGATAAACCTTATTTCTTATAGAAATTTTTTTGTAGACAATATAATGGAAAAATATCTATTTCCATTCCTCTGTGCTTAACCTTCAGACCGCCATTGAAGCTGCTCGGACTGTAGGAATAGTGGTTGAATCAGGTGCTCTACGAATAGGACTCCATCCAAATTGGTTGATGGTAGCCGAAGATCGGCCACACCTCTTGAGCCCATTGGGCTCCCATAATAGGCAGTAATAGCTGTATTTTGCTCACGAGTTATAGAGGTACACGTGTGCTCTGTAATTCTGTTCTCTTCCTAATCCGACCGGAGGAGGCTTAGGTCCCCCTTCTTATAACCACTCCGTCCCACTGTTCTGAGAGAAGCGAAAAGAACTGGCTCTCTCTCTCGTCTCTGCTCCTTTCGCCTTCTATATCATCTGTCTCTGCGTCCCTCTCTCATTCTCGAACTCCATCTTTCTCTCCGTGATAGGTTACTGGCATACTTCAGTTGTCAGTCTCACATGGTGGTTTCAGGTAAGTTTCCTTTATTCGTGCAATTTATTTTTTGTCCTTTGTACATGCAAATATAGATATAATTTTCAGAAACTCCCCTTTTCTCAAATTTCAATTTGATTAGATTTTCTTTTTTACTTCTTGAGCTCGTACATTTTACGATCGGACAGAGCAGGTCATTGCAATATTTCTCTGAGACTCTGAAACTGTTATTTTTCCGTGCTTTATTATGAATTTGTGAAAAACTTTGTTTTCTTTGTGTTCTTGTCGAAATATGTTCAATTCGTTAGACTTAGGGTTTCACTTTTGAAATTTCAGAGCTTTGATGTTGCTTGTTAGCTTTTGGTTTTGGAGCCGTAATCTGATATATATATATATATATATATTTTAAAAATTATTATTGCTGCTTTTATCTTTTTAAATCTACCCATGCAGATTGTATTGCTGCATGGGTAATTAGAAGGATTTATTTACCAATGTTAGCTGTTCTGTATGGATCATAAAAAAATTAGCAAAGTGGTATGAGGTTAATTTCCTTCTTTCCTTCTTTCCTTCTTTCCTTCTTTGTCCTTTGTCCTTTGTCCTTTGTCCTTTGTCCAGTGTCCACGCCAATAGTGATATCTCTTGCAGAGACACGACTAATTTCAATTTCCAATTTTGTTAGAATCACTATTTATTTATTGAGGTGGTACAATTTTGGATCAACCAGGGAGGTTCCTTGTAATGTTTCTGTGTCAGACTCTGAACTGCCATCGATTATGTGCTGAATTCAAGAATCTTTTTCAGTTTCCTTTGTAATGTTGTAGAAATATTGTTAATTAGGTATACCTATGGTTCATTTTATGAATGCTCAGAGCTTTGATGTTGCTTGTTTGGCTTTGGTTTTGGAGCTGTTATCTAGATCTTTTGATTCTTTCTGTTTCTATCTTTTAAATTTCTCCATTTAGGAGATGTATTGCTCAAGGTGTAATTAGAAGGAAACATTTTTCGATGTTAGTTGTTTCGTATGGATCATAAGAACTCCAGTAAAAGGGATGGGACAGAGGCTATTCCTGTCCGCACAAGTGATCGACTTCGAAGGCGACCAAGTATGTATGGTCGCACATACCTGTATTATGGCCCCACCATTATACGTAAAAAGAATAAAACCAAGAAACGGACAGCTTCTCAAATTGCCAAGATGTTGCGCCCGGGGAATCGGCCAATGCGAGCGTCCAAACCCAGTGTATGTGCTTCTGATTTTAATTCATTGCATGTTCTAATAGTTTTTACTCAGTTGATCAGTTTATTTTGCATGCAGAAGGACAAATTAGTAAACTTACTGTATAATACCATAAACGACTATCGATAATGTTCTCCTTTCCTTTTATTTTTTTATTTTTTTATTTTTTTTATGATTGTCAACTTTTTATTGGTTGTAGTGCTTCCATTTATTATTATTATTATTATTATTATTATTATTATTATTTTTTGTGTGAAAGAGACAAGGGAACTGTGGAAGAGCATAACACGTGTAAACTGATTGTCTTACAGACCATCTTTTCCTATTGCAAAATTGTCATGTTCATTAATTATCATATTAGAAAACATCTAGTTGGATAACCATATAAGTTAATTGGATTATGGAATAAGTAATGTGACCATGGTTTAAAGTATCTCTTATGCGATACGATACCTCTCCGATACGTATCTTAAATTTAGCCGATTGATACGGCGACCGATACCAATACTTTAATCCTTGACCTTTAGCATATCTTAGCATATCTCCGATAGGATACGACACCCTCCGATACATATCTTAAATTTAGCCGACCGATACAACCACCGATACCGATACTTTAATCCTTGAATGTGACTAATGCTCTTTTGATGGGTTCCAACGAACTTATGTCTCTCTTGCATTCAAAGAGGAGATGAGCAAGTTGAAAGAGAATATTGGGGAGTAGAATATGATGTACACGGTGAACTCATGGACTGTGTATAGAGTTATGGTTACTCCCCTTTTTTCTGCTTTTACTTATTTCAATGAGTGTGTATAGACTATATGGTTAATCCCCTTTCTACTTCTTAGTGTTGATTGTTCCAGATCTGAAACTGTTACAGTTGTCACGTCTAGGCTATCTTAGGTGTTGGAGGAGGGAAAAAATCCAAGGCAACACCAACAAGGCACCTAGGTAGCGCCCCTTCGCTAGAAGGGCACCTGGACGCTTAGGGGACGCCTTGAAAATTATGCTAATTAATTTCCTAACAGCTCTAAGACTCCAACTAATATACATACTAACAATAATAACAAAATCAGAACCCTAAACTAACTCCACGACCAGACTTGGACTAACAACTCTAACTAGCTAGGGAGACAGGCATGCAGCGTGCTAACCACTTATCTTCTTTCCAGCAGCTGCTCCATTAACATTGCAAAATAATATTCTCCAAATCATAGGAAACACATGTGTTTCTAAGGCTTCCACAGTGCCACAAATGTTGCTATTGGAGCAATCGACCACGCAATGGCAGCAAAATAATGTTCTTCTAAATTCAATGTCAACATACTCTTTCGGAATTCTATAATGTTCTGAACTTGGATACTCTCTTGAAATTTGCTTAACATTTTTACTTGAGATTTGAGTTTTGGTATTATGCTCATCAGTCATGGCATTACCTTTTCCCAGTTGATACTATAAAAATTGTTCTGAAGCATTTCCTTTTCAACTTTAAATAGGTTGATGTAATTAAACTAGCGCCAACCTTATTACTTTTTTCCCTTTTACTAGTTTGATTCAAGTTATATTGCAGGCTTCTACCTGTCTTCTCCCAATGATGCAATGCCTCCTCCTAAAGCTCATTCCCATGGCTATCCCTGAATCCATAGTTATCAAGGCGAGAAGGTGACCAAGGCAATGGAGCATGGTAAAAAATCAAGTGATACCAACAAGGCAATACCTTGTCGCCTAGGCGACCAAGGCACCAGTCCAGGCTGAACTGCCTTGTCGCCTAGGCAACACCTTGATAACTATGCCTGAATCTAAAGGAGTGTTGGATCAGACGTTCAGAACATTGTGATGAAGTCTCGCTCTTATATTGATTTGATGTAGGACAACTACAATGGTAGAAAATAGGTGTATGGTTGTAACTATATGAAGCGAACACGTTTATAAACTTTTGAAGAAAAAATAGAGAACAATAGAGTAAGAAAATGAATTGTGGGGCTTAAAAATAGTTATATCCAAGGATTAAAGTATGGGTATCGCACATCGTATTTCATGGTTCAAAATTTCGATCTAAATTTGACCATATCGCAAGTTCCCAATACGATTTACCAGGGTACTTTTAATTTGACAGATTTTGACGAATTTCGACCATTTCGACCAACTTGATTGGTTTGACCATTTTGGTTTAACCAGCCCCTTATAAAAGGGCTTGTTTCCCCCCTTATAAAAGGGCTTGTTTCATGCATTTTGCAAAAATTGACTTCTCTCCATATTTTGACTGTAAGAGATGGGAAACTTAGGAAATCAGCCAAGAAATTGAAATTTTTCCATCAATCTTTCATTCTACACTTGAATTTTACACATGCAAAGTACATCTACCTAAAGAAGGGTTCTTGGAGCAAAAAGGTAAAACCCCATTTTCCCTAAATTTCATTTTTTTTGTACAGTGTACCTATAAATATAGTAGAATGATTTCAATTTTTGTTATTTGTTTTCGCATCTTCTGCATTATGTTTTTGTTTGTTTTAATCATTTCTTTTTCATTTTTGGTTAGTAACTTATATATGTAGTAGTAGTACTGTAGTAGTACAGTTTCAGTTAACGTATACTAGCAAACTTTGGTCAACACCACAAATATCACTTTAGGTTTTTTTTTTTTTTTCATGAATCTAATTCTCTGAACGAGTTAGAAATGTACATATAGGGCGTACACAAAAATCAGGAAAAAAAAAAAACACAGTTTGGGGGTTGAAACCAAGGTTTCCACCATTGTAGGCAAAATTCCCAGAATTCTAGACCAGGGTCAAAACCTTGTCAAAACCTAAAATTTTGAACCTTGGTATCAGTAGATGTTTTGATAGGCGTATCGAATCATATTGTGATGGAGATTCACAAGATACGCTAGGGATATGAATAAAAATGGTCAAGATACGAATGAAAATACACTTTGGCATAAAAAAAAATATAAATAAGTAATATATAACATGTATCATGCATAAACACTAAATGAGAGATTAGTCCATTCAATTGAAATTGTCATGAAGGATGAGGTTCCTTACATGTAGTAATAGTTCTACTCCCATGAAGAGTGTCGGGTTGGTTCAAAGTCATAGCTAGGAGGGCCTTTAAGAATAGGAGCGACTAGGATGATGTTGTCCACTTGCTTAACATAGAAACGATATTGACCCCAGTCAAATTATCTATTGTAATGTCTCTCCCATTCATAGTGGAGTCTCGTGTACTAGTATGGAGTGGCCAATGCTGGTAAAGTACCGAGTTGTGATTGTGCCTAATCGTGTCTAAAACTTCAATACTTTCTGATTTGAACTTGTACAATGATTCAAAGCTCAGTTTTTCACAGCAGAGTCGTTTTTTCACTCTGTATTGAAATCCCTAAGTGAATCTAGGGGCAAAAGGGGAAGAAGTGAGGTTTGGAGAGTCTCTATTTTTGGGCAGAAGCTAGTTTTTTTGTGTTTTTCACTTCTAAGTCGACAATTTGAGGCATGTGTGCCTTTTAAGAGATGTATCCCTTGTATCGATATGTATCACAGTGTATCGCACCATATCGGCAGTGCATTGCATTGGGATACACATACGTATCCTCCCGTATTGCATCGTAGGCTGTCGTTACCGATACGTATCGGCTGATACGATACGAGATGGTGTGATACTTCAAACCATGGTTATATCATAGTTGACAATGATAAAAAATAAAAAGCAGGATTAGAAGAATCGATAGTTATTCAACGAATTCTACATAGAAGGGCTTTCAGAGTCTACTACAAGTAATTGGTAGAAGGAATTCTCCTAAAATATATGGAACTCCCACTAGGAAATAATTTTTTTTTCTTAATTTAAACTACCCAGCAGTGGTGGGAGCCTTGTGCACTGGGTGCGCCATATTTTAAAACTAACTGGCTGTAATATTAAAATTGATTACTCAATTGTAAGCCTAAAGAAAATAAGGGAAAAAGAAGCGTGAAAGACAGGGGCCACCTAGACATAGAAGGGGGTGACATGACAGCCCCACCCTCATGAAAGGCAGAAATCTCACCCCTATTGATGCTTCCGCATGCATTGGCTCCCACACTAGAGTAGTGGCCACACTGCCTTTCACGCAACCCTCTCCCATAAAATTATTAAGCTAAAAAAACTCTTGCTACCCAAAAATAAAAGAAATAAAAAATAGACCAGATGAGAAACCACATGCGGTTAGAGTTCCTCAGTTTATTTTCGGCATTGGCCCATCTTTGGGGTGTTTTTAATGGCTTCCAGTTCTCTTTCTCTCTCTTAGAGGGCCTGCAATAGTGGAATGCAGTGTGCTCGTCTTTCAGCCAGCATCTATAGCAGTTTATTTGCGGAGTCCTTCCAAGTTAGTGAAATGATGGTGTTATCAACCATCTTGTTAATGGACCAGCTAGTCTGCAGCATATCAAAATGTATGCTTCTAATAGTGGCTTCACAGGCCACACTTGTGTTTCTCTAGGATTTTTCTCTTTTTTGGTCTTAGAGTCTTTATATTGCACCCAGCATGTACTGGCCTTCTTATGTAAAAAGAAATTATTTTTAGAAAGAAGTGCCTAACTTTTATGTTAAAAGATCTTCCTGACACATTAGAGTAGTATGGCTACATTTAGCTTTGCATTATTTAGTTGCCATGTGGTGTCTTTGCCATTTCATTTTTTTTTTTTTTTTTTTTTAATTATATTTTACAGATATCAGACACATGTGTTTTCTTTTTGGCTGTGGTTGGGATGTGTCATTTATTGCCCTTTGTTGAATGTGGAATCCCCAAGTTTCGTATAGTTACCCATTAACTCCTTTGCAGTCAGTTGTAACAAACCTTCGCCGATCTACTAGAAAGAGGAAGATGTCCGTAAATCTGGAAGGCTACGACACAGACAGTTCTGATACAGAAGACAATGACCTAATGGTGAGATTTTATACTCTCCCAAGCATGGAATATTTATGGAGGTTAGTTATTAGCTTGGTTTCTAAGGAGCTTGAGGCTTGAATGTTGTCGCACTACATTAGAATATGATGAATTGATTGTGACTGAAGTTGTGTGATTTGTTTCAGAGGCCCAAGTACATTGCTACTAGAAACAAGAATGAGAACAGTGCGAGTCGAGAAGAATTGTCAATGCCCTCAAGGCATAAAAAGAACAATAAAAGTAAATCATTTCCTCGTCGCAAAGGATTACGACCTCGCCGTTTGAAGAAAGTCAAAAGAGATCAATCAGATCAAGAATCTGATGATGATCAGGATAGTTCTGAGGATCAGGCTGGCCAAGATGTAACTGAAAATGGGAAGGATGTTGAGGAGGATGAGGGGGATGGAGAGGGTGAGGGTGAAGGTGATGGTGAGGGTGGTGATGAAGGAGAAGAAGATGGTGATGATGAAGAGGGTGAAGAACAGGATGGAAGGAGACGATATGATCTTCGGAATCGTGCAGAGGTTCGCCGGTTATCGCCAGAAAAGGAGGGAAAACAAAGGCAGCAATCCCCTCGCAGAGTACTGCACCAAGGAATGGGAACCAAGGGTAGTGGAGATGTAAGGAAGGGTGGTTCACGAGTTCATAAGCGGCATCGCCTAGCTAGGGCTGAAGACTCAGATGATTCTCTTCTCGTGGATGAGCTAGACCAAGCTCCTGCTATTCCTTGGGCACGAGGTGGAAGTAGAAATGGGCCACCATGGCTCTTCAGTGGACTGGACATGCATGGGGCAACAACAGCATGGGGATTAAATGTTGCTGCATCTGGTTGGGGTCACCAGAGTGATGCTTTTGCAACTCTGACTTCTGGTGTTCAAACTGCGGGGCCAAGTTCTAAGGGAGGAGCAGATATTCAACCTCTACAAATTGATGACAGTGTAAGTTTTGATGACATCGGTGGGCTGTCTGAATACATTGATGCTTTGAAGGAAATGGTATTCTTTCCCTTGCTGTACCCAGATTTCTTTGCAAGTTATCACATCACTCCTCCAAGGGGAGTCTTGTTGTGTGGTCCCCCTGGTACTGGAAAAACTCTGATCGCAAGAGCGTTAGCTTGTGCTGCATCAAAGGCTGGTCAGAAAGTCAGCTTTTACATGCGTAAGGGTGCAGATGTTCTTAGCAAATGGGTTGGTGAGGCTGAAAGGCAACTGAAATTACTTTTTGAAGAAGCTCAAAGGAATCAGCCATCCATCATTTTCTTTGATGAAATTGATGGCCTTGCACCTGTTAGATCAAGCAAGCAAGAGCAGATACACAATTCAATTGTATCAACTCTGCTTGCTTTGATGGATGGTCTTGATTCTCGTGGACAAGTTGTTTTGATTGGAGCAACAAATAGAATTGATGCCATCGATGGAGCCCTACGCCGTCCTGGCCGGTTCGATCGCGAATTCAATTTTCCTTTACCTGGTTGTGAGGCACGTGCTCAAATATTGGACATTCATACACGTAAATGGAAGCAACCACCTTCAAAGGATCTAAAGATGGAGCTTGCAGCTAGTTGTGTAGGATATTGTGGGGCTGACCTAAAGGCCCTGTGCACAGAAGCTGCCATTCGTGCCTTCCGTGAAAAATACCCTCAAGTTTACACTAGTGATGACAAGTTTTTGATTGATGTTGATTCAGTAAGGGTCGAAAAGTACCATTTCTTGGAAGCCATGTCAACAATTACTCCTGCTGCTCATAGAGGCTCAATTGTGCACTCAAGGCCATTGTCTTTAATTGTTGCACCATGTTTACAAAGACATCTCCAGAAAGTCATGGATCACATATCTGAAATTTTTCCTACTCTTACAGCTTTGTCAGATATGAGTAAACTGTCTATGCTTTCCTATGGTTCTGCACGTCCTCTTGTCTACAGGCCTAGACTTCTAATATGTGGTGATGAAAGCATGGGCCTGGTAATTATGTTAGAATCTTCTGGTATTTCAAAATTTTTGCTCACAACAGAAATCATGACTTTATTTTCTCAATACTTTTAACAGGACCATGTTGGGCCTGCGGTTTTACATGAACTGGAGAAATTCCCTGTTCATTCTCTTGGACTCCCCTCTCTTCTTTCTGATCCTAGTGCAAAGACGCCGGAGGAGGCCTTGGTACATATATTTGGTGAAGCAAGGAGAAACACACCCTCTATTCTTTATTTACCTCAGTTCCACCTTTGGTGGGAGAATGTGAGTAGATCTTTGACCTATAGTTTCATTCATTATTGATTCTAACCATAAATTGTGTCAAAGAGAGTTTAGAAATTCTTTAGTTGTATTTATCCTCACAATTTTATATTATTGGCTGAAATTTCAGGCACATGAGCAGCTTAGGGCAGTCCTTGTGGCGCTTTTGGAGGAATTGCCATCAGACTTTCCCATATTATTGCTTGGAACATGCTCACGTCCACTTGCAGATATAGATGGGAATCCTCATGCAGTATTTGCTCATCGTAATGTGTATGCTCTATCAAATTTAATGGCATTCATCAATGTGAAAGGACTCCTTTCTCTCTCATTTTGATTGGAAACAAATGGAACAATGTAGTGGAAATTGGGAAGATTGAAAGAGGTTAAAGAGAAGGAGCCAAATTATGCATCCTGAAACCCCACTGATACAGTTGACAACCCCAACTCCAGATGTAGATACGATAACCTACCCCACTGTATCCCAAGCAAGGAAACCCAGCCACTCCAGACCATCAAGGATTCAAAAAAAAAAAAAAAAATATCATGGGATTGTTTTGGATCAATTCTCTGATCATCCATTGGATTGCTCTGGATTCTTCTGGACTTAAACCGATAGAACATTTTCGGCCATCTTGCTCTGGATTGTTCAGTCCATTACTGATGTTTAAAACCATTTCATACCATTTATCGACTATCCTACATCACACCCAACCAACAATCGAAAGGATGACTATGTGATGTAGGGGGTTCCTAGGTGATTAGGTTTCCTACAAGATTAACTAACTAGGTAGGGTAAACTTAAGGGACTTGGGTTGTGCAGGATAAGGGAAACTCAATAAACAAGATTGACATGCAAAATAAAGTGGGCTGAATGAGCAATGTAACAATGAGAAATAATAGTCTAAGAAGAAAAACACAAACTCACTCAAGCATTAAGGGGGAACATGGGATAGGGAACATAGCAGCAAGCAAAATTAGGTTGTATAACCTATTAAGCACCAAAGATAGATAAAAATCCCATGTTATATACTCCAAAATCAGTCATACTTATAATAAGAAAATCAACGATATCTAAGGTAAAACAATGGTACAAATAAAGGTCAAACAATGGGCTAAAAAGGGGAGGGTTTTAATGGAAGATGATGGAGTAAATAATAAGGGAACAATGGGGGCATGGGGAGGTTCAATCCTCTACTTACCTACTGCCCAGATCTGAGAATAAAAGAAAGCAACCCAGATTTTCGAACAAGTGTTCAGCAGCATTCCGATGTGGCCTTATGCAACTGAGATGATCTTCAACCAGTAGTAATCAGCAACTGCAGTAGTCATGACAATCACTAGGAATAGATACAATGAAAGATAAAAGAATGGGAGAGGGAGGGAGGCGAAAGAAGAGAGGGCCGAGGGAGAGAAAGAGATCGAGAAGGGGAGGGGAATTAGTTAGAAGCGGGAGAGAGGAATCATGAGAGAGGGGTGACAGCTCCTTTGTGCTTTTCATTCAAATTCATTAACTAAAACAATGGCCAATGGCCTTACACTTAAATAGAATAAAACTTCTAAAATAAAAAAAGATATTTAAAAACTCAATTATTTGAAATAATAAACTACCTAATAGACCAATAGAAAGAAGTCCTAGTTTCCTAATTATTTAAAACAATCAAATAATATTAGAATTAAAGGAAAGTAAAGTAAGATTTGGTGGGGTCCACAAGATCTGCTGAATGGAAGAAACAACGGGGGTCGAACCCGGCGTTGGGAAGGCTGGTTCGACGGTTCGACTCCTCTCTTTCCTTCTTTCTTCTTCTTTCTTCCTTCTTTCTGGTTTCCTTCTAATCCTTCAACCACAAAGATGAATCTGGTTGGGTCTTCTTCTTCTTTCGACTGTACACCTTGATGTGCCCATCACTATGTACATGACATAACTGCTCCTTGCCCTCCAGAACATAACCCCTGCCACTAACCAAAGAGAAAATAAATAAACCCAAATTATTTAAAGAAAAAAAAAAATAAAGAGAGAGAAAGAACACGACTAACATGTAACTGGAGAACTTCAAACTTTCTTGGAGAATGAAGATCAACCAATTATTTAGTTGTTTACCCAGCTAGAGGGGATTGAACAGAAGTGTGTCGTATGTAGGCCCTTTTCCAATCACATAGGCTTATAGGTAGATGCAGGCCTTCATTCGGATTTTTGTGTATTATTGTTGTTGTACACCATTGATTGTGATTTTTTTTGGGTGCAAAACTCTTAAAAAAAGAAAGAGAATGGTGGAGTAATGTTACTGGGAATTAATCTCAAGGCATCTTGTCAAGGGAAACTATGCCCTATTTCTGATTTAACCTTTCCTTGATGGAAGGTATTTTTGTCCTTCTCCCTTTCATCCACCTTGTTCCTTATTTCCTTTATCACTAACTTTCTTCTATCCGTATGTGCGTGTGTTAGCTTCCAGACTATTTGTTCATTTGATGTTTTAGCTAGCCAGATGGGAGTGCTCTTTGGTATCCTTATTATGCTTCTATACCTTTTTTGATGGGAAACTAGGAGCATGTTAAAAACTAAAGGGGATTATACATTTACAATGAAGTTCTCCTTAAACTATGGCTTGAGACAACCATGGAGAGAAAATATACAAAAAGAAAAAGATGGCTGGCAAGGAACCTAATATGCCAGCCCCTATATTCACAAGACCAGCAACCTGCTAGATATGATCAGGTTAATAACACTCGAACCCACATAGTTAGCAAACAGCAAGATCCCCCAGAAAACAAAGCTCTATGTACAAAGCAAGTCTAAGCTATGATGTAGGATGGAACTCCTCTGCCATCTCAATTATGCTTCTGTTGCACTATCGGGCCATCAGTGTTTCAACCCTTTGTCAGTAGGTGCTCACAAATTATGTGAAAGGGCAAAGAATTAAGATTGAACTAGGTATGGAACTATGGACCACTTAACATAGAGCTAGCTAGATGTAGGAGATGGGTCAGATGAGTTCATTGAGCATGATTGGTTTCTGGCCCTCATATGCCCTTTGACAATATTTTTGGTAGTGCTATTGTCTCTAAATTGGGCCGTCTTTTGGGTGATTTAAAAGATGAGTTTGGCTATGATGCAGCAGGCTTGGGGAAAGAATAAGGCCGCCAAAACCTTTCCTGCCTAATTTCTGTTTACCATATAAATAGGCTGTCTTAAGTCTATTTAAGTCTAAAGAGCCCTGTTTCAATTTTCTATTATATTTGAGGTAGGCTGAATAAAGTCTATTGGATTTTCTATTTTCCATTTTAGAGTTCTATTTATATTAGGAGTTCAGTTCAGTTTCTATTTTCCAAGTAGTAATGAAGCTTGAAAGTTCCTTTTTTTGGCATTAGATAGAAGTTTGAGCATTATAAATAGCCAGGAATCCCTGTTCCTACAAGAATGATATGCATTAAGTGATGTAGATAGGGCTGTCAAGAGGAAGGCTCAAGCTGACCAGATCATGGTTCAGTTCTTGTCCTGGTGTAGCCCCCACCTTGGTCTCATCAGGCCAGCCCCAAAAACCAGAAAACACTGTTCATGATTTACTGTTCACGTGAACACCTCAAGTGGAGAATTCTAGAATGCCCTTCAAGGAGAATAGCATCAGCGATCGAATTCTGCAATTAGCTTAGGTTTAGTTTCTTTTTTTAGTTGTCTTGGTTATTAAGTCAAGTTTATATGTTAGGAGATCTTAGATTAGTTAGGAGTTTCTATTTTTATCTTTCCTTGTTTGACAAGAAGTTTGTTTTAGGTTAGTTTCATTTCTTAAGTTAGTTTCCTTTTTTATTTACCTTCTAATTTGTAAGCTGAAACTACTCCTATATAAGGAGGACTGCTGTAATTGATTAGAGGATATTGAATGAAGTTTATTTGAGATGGCTATATGCTGTTTTGGTGTGGGATACAGTTGGGTGAGAGGCCCTAGGTGAGATGCCCAAAACCTGTCCTTTTTCCCCCTTCTCAACCCCTCCATCAAATTCGTTTTCTTCTTTGTTTTTCCTTTATTTTTGGACTGCTGTAAGATCATTATCAGACTTACAAACATATCAACAAGATTGAAGATCAAAAGCCAGCCTTGCATCAAGAATCAAGCCAAACTTGTTAGGGTTTTGATTTACCATTCGAGTCCTCCTCTCTTCCAGCCAGGAGATCAGCTTCAGGTCCTTTTTTGAGGTTGTTCAGGTGCATCAAGTGGGGAACTCGACCAGAGTTTGGAGGCCATTCAAGGCTTTTAGCAGTTGCTAGTGAGAATCATAAAGTTTTGTTTTTCATTCCTCGAGCATAACGTCCCAACCAGCCATCAGTTTTGGCTCATCTTTTGAAGTATTTTTGTACATCATACAAAGGTTCTTCACTCCAATTTTGAGCATCATCAGAAGCTTCCTTCTCTGGTTCGTGAAGGTTGTCCAAAAGTTTCATTTTTTCTTGCAACCAGCATATCTCCCAGATTGGTCATCAGAAACTGACCAAACTTTGAGGGTTTTTTGGAGCATACAAGAGCTCCATTCGACCCAAAGAGTAGGCTCATCAAAGCCCCTGTTTGCGAGTTCTCAAATTTCTCCCTATTTAGCCAGAATTTCAAATCCTGCCTGAGATTAGGATCATTTGTGATTCTAGTCTTACATCAATAAGTTTTGAAGTTTTCTTCCTTGTTTGATCTGTATATCTTTGTGTTGCATTAAGATGGATTCGTCAGCCCTGGTGGATCCCTTAGGTTGTTGCAAGGTGGATACCTCTGTTATGCTATTTTTTCAACTTCTTTCAAGTTACACAGGGGGTTTTTAGTTCTATCTTGATCAATGTGACCAGGTCAGTGCTATTACTTTCCATCCAAGGTTCAACATATCGGGTTTCGACCTGGTCGAGACTTGAAAATTTCAAAGAAACCAGGGAAATTTGCCTGCAATAGTGGGAACCTTGGTATCCACTCCCAAACTGGATTTTTGGGTCTTATTTTTTGTTTGCATCCTATTTTTGACATTTTTAACATATTCAAAGAATAAGTTTCATGAAAAAACACCTAAAATGATACTTGTGGTGTTGACCCAAGTTTGCTAGTGTACGTTAAGTCATTGACTGAAGCTATACTCCTATTACATATATAAGTTACTAGCTAAAAATGGAAAATACATAATTAAAACAAGCAAAACATAATGTAGAGGATGTAAAACAAATGATAAGAATTGAAATCATTCTACTATATTTACAAGTACATTGTACAAACAAATAATAATTGGGGAAAATTGGGTTTACCTTTTTGCTTCAAGAATCTTTCCTTAGGCAGATGTACTTTGGTTGTGTAAGATCCAATTGTAGAATAAAAGATTGATGGAGAAATTTCAATTTCCTGGTTGATTTCCTATATTTCTCACCTCTTACAGTCAAAATAGGGGGAGGGGGGGGGGAGAGAAGTTGATTTTTGCGAAATGGGAAACAAGCCCTTTTTATAAGGGGCTGGTTAGACCACAATGGTTAAATCCATTGAAACGGTTGAAATTTCGGTCGAAATGTAGAAATTGGGGACTTTATAAGTACCAGTGCATGTCGTCTTGGTCTCCCTCGATATGGTCGATTTCAACCATTTCGGTTGAAATGTTGAATCGTGTTTACATCTTATTTTGGTTATGCTATTTTGTTTTTGTTTTTTTTTTTTTGATATTCTTCTATCCTAAGACTGGGGGCAACCCTAATATTAAGATTCTTGACTTTTATTTGCATAACCTATCAGGTTTGATTTTCTTCTTCAATTCAATACTCCTTTTTGCAGTTATGGTATGGCATACTTTTCTGTTATTGCAATCGGAGAGAGAAATGTTTCATTTCAATACTTCAGGGTAGTGTGGAGTTTCTAGCAAGGTTCAAGATCTCGGTTTCGCCACACATCTCACCAGCCAAAAAAAGAGATCCTGTGAGATCTCTCGTATTTTTTTGGTGGTCGTCTCGCTAGCTGATCTCGGTGGGCATATGGCCTTTGTAGCCCCTGAAACTATGTATTTATCATATTTTAGTCATTCTAAACACAATGGAAACGTCAGTTTTTAAAAATTCAATCTCAGATTGGTACTTTGACATTGTGCCCTATGTAAGTAGTTGGCAAGTCTTCGAACCCTTTATCTAGTATGATATATTCATCAATCCACCTTCCACAATCAACATTATGACACAGCATAATCGTTAGACTATAAAAGCCATAATTTCTAATTACTATTGCTGATTGATGAGTCACAAACGTTGAAAATTTATAATGCCATTAGATAAGCGACAATTAACATAACAAGTAACAGCATAGCTGCATAAGCCATAAAGTACATAACATAGATATACTGATATAGTAAACAACTATACATTTAGACTACATCCTAGAGACCAAGACTCTTAGTACTAAAATGAGTGCTAGGGCCATATCATCATAGCCTCCATATTGTTGATGCTGATGTCGAAGTATGTTTTGCTCTGATTGAAGCACAAAGGCTGGCCATGTCATAGTATGACAGAAGTAATACTCAAAGTCTGCCACAGCAGCCCCCATAAACATCATCACCAACAAACTGGAGATACCCAATCCTTGGGTAAATATCTCTGAAACTAAACAAGCTAGAACGAGATCCATAGTTGCTGGTTGGTGCTTGGTGCTTGACGGATAGGAACTTGCACCGGCATGTATGGCTGGGGGTTTGGAGGCCCGAAGATGCTATCCACAAAACCTGACCCATTCTGGGAGTGTGATTAACCCTCATTCTCAGTGGCAGAGGGGAAAGAGCTAGCTTGTCGGTGTCCTAACTAGCCAAATTGACTATAATGACTATAGTTTGGACCAGTTGTCCCTGTGCCATATATAGCTGACGGTGCATGCAACGGCTCCCCAAGAATACCACTCTCCATGTTTAAGCCTCCTAGAGTGTTAGTCAAGCGCCTAACAGAGATGTCCATGGAGTCCACGTTATCCTGCTCCTCTCCACCAGCTAAGAATCGATGACGTGAGCCTCTTTTGTCGGGTGTGGGGGAACGTGCACCATGGTCCATGTCCTGTGTGGCATGAGTGAACTGAGTCTCTCTTGTGAACCGCACTAGCTCTTGCTCCGATTCAGTGTAATGGTACCTCTCGCGCATCCCCCCATCCCCATCCCCATCCCCATCACCATTGCCACCCCCACCACCATCGCCACCCCCACCACCATCATCACCACCATCATCATTGGATCGTGACCAAACAGTTTCAAGCTCCACATCAACCCAAGTAGCTTGGGACTCGAAAGGCCTGGGTATCTGTGAAAGCACACGGCCCTCTTGAGACATGCTCATCCACGTAAGTACCCATCTAACTAGTTACCACAGGGTTGGGCCTACTCCCAAGCTGATCCATAAGTTGCTCACCTCGATCCTTCACCCATTGGTATAGGGGATCCTCCTCATCATCTGAGTCTTCTTAGAAAACATGAGCAAGTTCAATTGGTTCATTGCTACCCTCCATGCCTTGACGTATGTGCTGCATCTTCAATCTCATAGTGTAATGCACAAACACCAACTGTTGTAGCTTTTCGTGACTTAGTTGGTCCACCTTCTGGTGTGGATCGTGAGAATGTACTCCAATTGCGCTACATCCAGATGCAGAACAAGTTTGGGAGAGCACCTTGATTGCTATTTTCCTCAAGTTAGGTGCATCTTTTCCATATAGGACCCACCATTCACCAAGGGCAGTACTTTGTCTTCCAGCCACTGACGCTGCACTACCAAAACTCCCAGTAGCATCCTTGAATTCCTTTATCTATACATATTTCAAACATTGAATACAAGTTAGTACACAATAGGGAATTCATCAACACTTAGGAAACTATACATATCTTAAAAATTAACCCACTTTAGTGTTGTATGCTGCCTGTAGATCAGCTTTAGGGACCAACTTTGCCACCACAAGTTCTGTTGCTTCTATCAATACATCATCCATTCCTAGATTGTACTTGTAGTGGAACTTAGGATTGAGATAATACGTTGCAAATTCCATAAATAAGTTGTTATTGAATGTAAAGTAAAAAGTAAGTCAACACTTGGACTATATTAAAGTTTATAAACTCACTAGCTTTATGCAGTGGATGCATCAAATGTTTCTCCCATCTCTCCTCAATAATTTTGATGTAGGATTTTACACCCCTAGGAATGGGTGCTCTCACCTTCTCCTTCATTTTCTCCATTGCAATATACACATATGGTAAGGTAGATGCTTCTCAGAGTCTACCAACCTCAAGACAGTTACAATTGGGCCAAATATAAGGACCTTCTTCACATCTTGCCAAAATTGTTCACTAGAGATGGTTGCCTGTGCTACCTTACCACTCGCTAACCCGATTCCCTCCATCCAAACCACTCCTCACTGGCAAACATAGATCTCAAACCAACCATTTTATCCTGGAAGCTATTCAATGCAATGTAGTTTGTTGCAAATCGGGTAATGTATGGCCTTACCAAATCTCCATCGCATTTTTCCCTCAACAAATAGAGTGAATATCCATGGTTGTAGACAAATGTGGTCACTTGTCTTACCCGTTCAACCACACCTGCTACCAAAGACTTCTTCCCCATGTCTTTAAGCATTAAGTCAATGCAGTGGGCAGCACATGGTATCCAAAATAGGTGGATGTTTTTTATTTTCCTATTCATTAGTCTCTCCCCCGCTTTCTTGAAGTTGCTCCCATTGTCTATCACAATTGAACAACATTCTCAAGCCCCACTTCTGTGACATCCTTCAATAACTTGTATAAGTACATTGCATCCTTCTTCTCTTTGGATGCATCAACAGACTTTAAGAAGACAGTCTTCCCATCACAATACACCATGAAGTTGATGATGGACTGTCTAGTTGGTCCAGTCCAACCATTACACATCGCAATGACTCCATATCGTTCCCACTGAGTCTTCAAGCCATTAATGTACCCATCCAACTCCTCCTTTTGCTAAGGCAAATAAACATTCATCAGCTCATAAGGAGTGGGACCCTTTATGCCTGGACCAGCCCTTCCTGCAATATCAATCATGGACTGGTAATATGTCCCTTGTGCAGCATTAGCTGGGATGCTATTGTAGAAAAACCATGTTGACACTGCATCCCCAAGTTGTTGTTTCCATGTACCCCATACTTGCTTTATGGTTCTTTGTCCTGTATCTTGCTGTCTAAATAACAAGGGATCTTGCCTCAGGACCTCATTAGGATCATCATGTTGTCTTCGAGGTGGTGATGATGGTGTGGCACCCCTCACACTTTGAGTCCTCCTGAAAGGCACATCCACATTCCTCTGCTTCTTATTCCTTCTTGCCTCGGTGTGAGGCACATTTGATGCAGTTGCTTTAGAACCAGAGCCACCAGCTCCTCTCTTCATCTCTAAATTCCTGACCTTTTCCATTTGATGAGAGATCCTGCTTGCTACCTTAACTAGTTAATTCTCTCCACTCTGCCTTTGTCATCCCTATTTCTGGCCTATAATCACCATCAGAACCAGAGTCTTCAGATTCAATCAACTGTAGTTGGGTGCCTTTCTAAAACTGCCTCATTGAATTCTTGGTCCAACCTTTGTCTCTTTGCCTTCTTTAACCTTGCACTTTGTAGGCTCCGCTGTATATCTTTTTACACTTCATATGAAACTTGGGGGCATTTGTCAACATCCTTGTATCCCCCAGCCAAATGCTGCTTCAACCTAGTGGCACCTTCAGAATTTATCATTTTCTTACAATATCTACAGTTTGATTTTTTTTTTTTTTTGGTCATTTGACATTGGATCTTCATGCAACCATGCAACATCTTCACCTCCACTAGTAGACATTGTGCTCCAACTTCAATATTATTAAATACATTTTTTTTGTACATGAATTAGTAACTATTCAACATCAACATTATATTAATGAATGCATGCATTAACAGCTATTCAATATCATATAGCTATTGCATATTAATTCCATACTTTTTATAAATTTTTCTTAATTTTAAATCATATTTTTTATTAATAATAATATCATAGTTAATAATAAAGTATAGTATAGTGCAACTAAGAACACCGTTTTCATTTCAAAACATACTAACAATAACTACACTACATTAAAGTAATTTTTCATACAAAACAGAGATTTTTTTCATATTTTTTGATTTTTCTGTAATTATTTAATATATATTATATATTTCAGAAAATTAATTATTAATTAATTTATTGACTGAAAAAAATGGACACCATGAGGCTGTACATCAGCCTTTGATGACCAACATGTAAAAAATTGAGTACTAAACATCATATATAAATCATATTTTTTCAAATTTTTTTGCAAGAAAAAACTTTATTTAAACAGAAAAATAAAAAAATTAATTTAAAAACAGAAAAATATTTTTTCTTCCATGAATCTATAGATCACACTTAGTAGCATCACATATAAAAAAATCAGTGATGAAAAACAAGATTTGATGATGTTTTTATGAAAAATATGGGTTTGGGAAGAAATTTTTACCTAAAAGTGTTCTTGAGGAGAAAAGCCACCACCAAGGTTGAAGATCTTTGCTTCAATGCTACTAGCAGTGAAGATCTCTAAGAAAGAACAGCTGCTTCACAGATTTTTGGTGTTTTTTCTAAAAAAAAAACAGGTCCAAGAGGCAAAACCAGCGAGATGAGAAATGCATGGCCCCAAAAAAAAAAAAAGAACCGAAATGAACCGAAGCTGGTTCGAGATGAGATATGGACCGAGACCTCGAGCGAGATTTTATCCTATTTTTACCTCGTCTCTTCCGCCAACTTGCCATTTCGAAAAAACGAGATCTCAGTGAGATCTCGCCAAGATCTTGAACCATGGTTTCTAGTCCACAAGAATGTAATGGTTTTCAAACTACTTGACTTCTTCCATGTAGCTAAAGTCTGTTTCTCAGCAATTTTTTTGAGTATCTGCTAAACTTCCTTATCTGTTTTGGGTTCTCTTTGGTCCATACCTATTGTAAACAAATTCTGTTATCCTACCTCAATTATATGTGTTTTGAGCTCTTCTACTTCAAATGGGAACTTGTTTTCTATTTTATAAAGGTAGGAATCGAGGTTTTTGAATTCAGCTATGGCGTGACAGATATTCCAAATGATGAGCCTTTATAGATGTTAGATGATTTGGAGGCTTAACTCATACATTTCAGACCATGATCTTGATGTCTAAAATAGGAATTGCTTTATGTATGGCTTACTCATGTTAAATGATTTCTCTTTTCAGGTAAGAATTATACTGTAAGGTAGTTTTTGCATTGCACCGAGGCCTGCCCTCTTTGTCATGTAGTTAATTGAAAATAATAATTGTACAACTTCTGGTTCCACTTCAGGAAAGGATGGGATATGAAACTTCCTATTTTGTATCATTGGGATGTCAACAGGTCTAGTTTCAGATTGTTAATCGTAATAATAATAGAAAACTTGTTGAATCAGATGTGGTGTGGGGGAGGGATGAGTTCTGATGTGATTTTGAATTACATTCTGAGATCCTGCTCTCAAGGATCTATGTAAATATTATCTGCTTTAGTTGGAGTGGCTCATGATCTGATACATGGACGTGTAGTATTGTTTTTCTACCAGTAGAAATATGAAAAGGTTGGGGTGTTCATTGATTTTGTGCTATTCTAGAGCTAAGTAAAGCTAGGCTTTGGCTACGTAGTACTAAAAGATTAGCATTGGTCTGTGCTTTATATGGTGAAGAAAGAGGCATTCTGCAAGGATCAGCAGAAGCATGTGCTATAAGTTAAATATGTGAAGCACTTAAGCTTCATGATCTATTGAATATTCAGTGTGAAACCAAATAAGATACATATCAGCTTTATTATCATTCATTACAAAAATAATGTATATAGAAACAGGACCTTCTTTATGACTGTTGGAAGGGAAATTGGTTGGATGCTTCCCTTGCACGAGCATGTGAAAATGGCTGTTTCCAGAGAAAGCAACCCATTTCTTCATGTGGAAGTGGCTGAAGTTCTTTCTATTGTTCATTTGCTGATACCTTTCAATTGCTCCATGCTTCTCTTTTGCAGCTTATGTTCCATTCATTCATGCCAAATTTTTATCTTGGATAATTTCTAATGGAATAGTCAGGCTCGGACTTAATGTTTCAATGTACTTCTCATTGGCAGGTATCAATTGGACAAACTAAGAGTACAAGATAGGGTGATGTTTTTTGACCGTTTGATCCAAGCAGTTCTCTCCATCCCATCTGAAGGGTCAACAAGCAGATCAAAGGAGCCAGCATCCCTTCCTGAACTCCCCAAGGCACCAAAGGCCATGAGTGGTCCAAAGCCATCAGAAATAAAAGCCAAGGCAGAAGCTGAGGAACATGCCCTCCGTCGATTACGAATGTGTCTTCGAGATGTCTGCAATCGGTCAGATTATTTCCTGTGCTTCAATCTCTTCTAGTCCATTAATCCTCACTGAAATAGTACATTGACTGTAATAGTTTCTATATTTTCATTTTTGACTATATTGTTTACACAACATGAGTAATCAGTGCCAACCTTTTTCATTGGGATATGTAATAACAAACTTTGATGGAAGTTCTTTGGGGTTCATCAGGCATTGGGGTGGTCAGGAATCTTATTGGACTGATTTGTAGACTTCACTAAAGTGGAGATTATATTGTTGAGTGTTGAGTGGGATTGGACACAGGAATCAGAATATGTTGATGGAAGGAAGCAGCCAACATTATTAGATGGTATTGCATGGAGGGGAGTGGATTGGCCTTGGAGAGTTGCTTATTTGTTGAAGCACGCCTTTCACATGGCCTTGAGTGAATATAATGGGATTTAGACTTCTAGCAATAATTCAAACAAGAATAGAAAATTAGGATTGCAGTTATAAGAACAAGAACCAGAAAACAGAATTGTTCAATAAATTGGGCAAGACATTAGATATGTAGTAATCGATGGACCTGTTCTGCAGGTAGAATGAGTGCTGAATCTGGTACCGAAGAATCCTACTCACTAGAATTTGTGATAGCAGTGCAGGAACTGAGTTAGTAGATTAGAGAATTCAGGATACCCGATCAAAATCTCAACCAATCAACAGAAACTAATGAGAGCAATCTGAGAGTAAGTGCTAAGGTTGCTCCATTGCGACCTAGTGGTTGCGAATTTGAGTTGGGAAACAGCCTCTGTGAAGAGGGGGTATAGCTATGTACATTATGGCCCTCCCCAGACCCCACAGCGGCAGGTGGGAGCCTCATGCACTGTGTATGCCCTTTTTAATCTGAGAGTAAACTGCACAGAATCTAGCAGGATCAAGCAATCAACAAACATATCAGAGAAATAATTCGAAACAATATAAAAGCAGGGTATAGAAGTGTCCAGATCTGACCTTGATTGCTAGCCAAAGTGATATAGAGGAAGATAGAATAATAGACAGGTTGGGAATCCACTAGGTATGCTATTGAAGCAGAAAAGCTCAGAAACACTTATACTTGCCATAGTTGTCAAGGCGGTGGAGTGGTGCTTAAGTGCGCAAGTGACCAAGTAACCCAAGTGTTATTTTTTATTTTCCTTATTTTATAACATTATTTAGTATGCTACATATACATTTTATCATAAAAAAATAAACATTAAGCCACATCAAATCATCAAAAATCAACATTAAGCCACATCAAGTCATCAAAAAACAACATTAAGTCGTCAAAAATCAAAATTTAGAGAAATGTTTTTGTTCTCTAATAAGTTTGACTGGTCAAATGATTTTATTTTTACATGAGACTTTTTGTGTTAGGTAGAGCACAAAACCATCTTTCCAGCAGGTCTAAGATTACTTAAATTGGAGTTGTAATGACAAAGTTGTTTTCTAGTCAAACTTATTTTAAAATGTCCGAATGCTGTTAAAATCTCTTGATTGAAAATAATTTTACGGACGTCAAAACAAAAGATTATTTTAACGGACTTTTGGTTTTTAGCAATGTTTTGCCATGATAATTTATGAAATTTTCAGAATTGAGAAAAACCCCAACATTTGAAAGTTGAAAATCATCCCTACAACCAAAAATCCAGTTTTTTATTCTTGGATTTGGGGTCTTATCCTTTTGGAATTTGATTTTTAAACTATTTTTATTGGATTCAAATAGGGCGTATTTGCTTATTTATGAATAATAATAGCATTTATGTAAATGATATTCACATAAATAAGTGCTACGCCTTGTAATAAGGTGCCAGTGCAATAAGGCGATAGCCGCTAGACCCCAACTAGGGTGCCTAGACGCCTAGGCGACGCCGTGACAACAATGGTATTTGCTTCAAATTGATGGGGTGGCTTGAAGGCCTTACATTAACTTATAGCTTAGTCCCTTTCCTCTAATCCAACTAGAAGTGTTACCAAAAAAATAAAAAAAATAGAAATGATTAAATAATGTTAGCAATCAATTCTGAGCAGATAAGGAGAGAAGGAACCAAAATGTAACAAAACTCACTCTTCCAAAAGACTATCAAGGAAGAGAAAGAAACTGACTAGGACAACTAGAAATAATAAAAAAATCCCAAACAATTAGAAAAAGAAAAGAGGATAATCAGACTCCCTAATTAATCCCATGTTTTGAACTGCTGTTAGAATAAGTTTCCTGATGCAGAATCATGGTTGAACCGGGTTGACCCTTCTGGCAATCTCAACCGAGACAAACTAGGTCTAAATTGGTATTTTGGGTTTAGTAGGATGTTTTAATTATTTAGGAGTTATTTTATGTAGCAAATATTGAGTTATTTTATTTGGGAATATATGTAATCTTTTATTTTTGGATAGTTATTAGACAAGTATGAAATTGCCGTTTCGAGTTCTCTTATATTTCTATTTGTGTTAGTCTTGGTCTTTGGAAGTATTTTGGAGATTTTTATTTTTATTTCAGTCTTAGATTTTGATTAGGAAGTTTTTATTTTATTATTATTATTTTTTTTTACTTTGGTTTATTATAAATAGGCATGTAAACCAAGTTATTGTGTAAGATTTGAAGAATGAATTTATTTGAGCTGTTTATCGTGCTGGGTGGTACAATAGCAATGGCATGTGACCATCTTCCCCTTCCTTCGTAAATCTCTCTCTTCTTTTACTTCTTATTTTCTGGTTTTCTTTTCCACCCTTGTTTCTGGACGGTATGTCATGACCCAAACCCAGATACAAGTAAGGGTACAGCCCTCGCGGGCATTGATCAAATGATCCAAATATTCACCAAAATCAAGTATATGAGAACTTGTAAAAATTCAAGTGTCAACAAAATAAAACAACTAATTATAAGTATGGTTCGAAATCTCGGCGAAATTTCGGTGTTTTTTATTTTGGCCGAAACAAAATAAGGCCCGAAATAACATTTGTACAAAATTTTGGTCGAAATTTTGGTATCATTTCAGTTTCTCGCCTGTCTCAGTACATTCCATGTGTTATAAATACCATATCTCGGTTGAAATTTCGGTATTTCGATCGAAATTTTGACTTTATCTCGCCTGTCTCGGTGGTTTTAGTTCCATTTGCATATTTTGAAGGGAAAACACTCCAACAAGCCTCTAATTAGCCATATCATCACACATTTTGACTTCTATTGGACTTCTACAAGATCTACACATTCAAAGCTTAGGAAAGATAAAGTTATTTCTCCAAAACCAGGTAAAATTTTCAGAACAGTTCGACGGTTGTTGCCAAACAAAGGTGCAACTCTAAAACAATGTCATGTCCTAATATTTTTACATTTTTATGTTCTAAGCATGTTTATTAACCTTAAAATTAGTTACCCATCAAGTTTCAGATCAAAATATGGCTGTTTGACCACCGAAAAAAGAAAAAAAAATACCATTTTGGTCGAAATTTTGCCGAAACGAAACGAAATTTCAGTTTTTGAACCCACCGAAACACCGAAACAAAATGAAACGAAATTTTGAACCTTGATCATAAGTAAGATATTCCAAATAATACCTATTGGTGGCAATCTAAGGTTCATTCCCAAAATTTAAATTCAAAAGCACTCTATCAGAGTTTACATGAAGCAACATCCTATTACAATCATCTACTAAAGTAAAATAAACTAATAGAAAGCTTCACGTCGCCCTCGAACTTGCTGCATCTCGTACCACCAATCTACTCTGAAATGTCATATTTAATAGAGTGAGCTCACAACCCAGTAAGATAGAATGTAATAAGGGAACGACTCAGAAACAATCAAACTGTTAGAGATACTAGTTATGTTGCTCTAAGGGTACTTTAGTCATTATGTTTTATTTTTCCCTTTTTCCCTCCTTAGGGAGGTATATTTAATATCCTATAAATATGTTAGTGAAGTAATATATTGCTGTTAGTGAGATTTTACTCACAACATTCTATTCCACCATACCATCACCTCCTCTCCTTCTTCCTCTTTTACTTCTTCTTCTTCAACTCTCATCTCATTGTTCTTCATAATCCACATATTCTAACTAGGTATTAGAGGTGTAAGGTTTTTTCTTAGAGTTGAGCTATTAGTCTCCTTCCTTCTTCTTTTCTCTTTGGAACCCTAGGTTACAAAGGGGTTCCAAGGAAAGGGACTTCTATGTGATAAGATTGAAGAAAACTTGAAAGAGGCATGCAAGGAGACCATGGGGACACGAAGGGAAGTTTTCCTTTGAAGAAAGAGACACTTGAAGGTTGCATTTAGCAAAACCAGGCTTAGGTAAGCTCACCGCCAACCTTGGAGTGTTTTCTCTCTTTCTCTCTCATTCGGTCAGCTTTGGAGCTAAAACCAGGCTCATTTGGATCACTCTAGGGTGTATTACCACCCCTCTTGGTCTCGCTACAAGCCTCCTTGAGGTGTGCAGCCACAATATGATTTTTCCATTGAATATAGGGTACCGCCAGCCCTTTTTTTGGGTTTTTTTCTTTGAAATGTGGTCTGTGATGCTTCTGATTGCTATGTGTTTGTAAGGTATGTTGTTTAGGGCAATTGAGCTCCTATGTTATGATTCTACACCTTGAAGAGGGTAGATGCTGTGAATTTCCTTGAAGTATATGCTTGGTTTGGCTGTTGGAAATTTTTTTTTTTTTTTGGGTTTAGGGAAAGCATGGTAGAGTGTGTACTCCCCACCTTGTGTGTGATCCTTTCCCTACATTATGTCTGATGATAGTGGACTTGGGGCCCTCTTGGGAGATATTTCAACAAGTGCATCGAGTAGTTCTACTCCTCCTACCCCTATGGTTTTTGATAACCCGAATGCTCAAATTTCTAATGTGAAGTTGGACAACACAAATTACTTGGATTGGGCTCATTCTATGAAGCTTTCTTTGTGGAGTAGGGAAAAGTTTGTGTATGTTATAGGTACCATTGAGGCTCCTAACCCAAATGACCCATCATATCCAAGATGGGAGACTGAAAACTCCACTGTTATGACATGACTGATTTTTTCTATGAAACCTGAGATTGGAAGAAGGTTTATGAGGAAAGAGACTACCAAGGATATTTGGGACAATGTTACTAAAACTTTTAGCCGTGTGGGTGACTCGACCAAAGTGTATCAACTACTTCGAAAGGTCATTGCCATGAAGCTAGGGAATAGAACTATTTTTTGAGTACTACAACATTGTCATTAGTTTCTGGAAGAATATGATCACTATAGGGACCTCCAACTGTTCAATCCTGAAGATGAAGCTAAGGTTTATCAAACACTTGAAAAGGAACGTGTTCTTATCTTACTTGGTGGTTTGAATCCCGAATATGAGCCAATTTGGATACAAATTTTGGGCCGGTCTCCTTCTATCCCTTGATGAAGTGTGTAGCTATAGTGAGGAGACCAGGCGGGTGGCCATGGAACCTGCCCCTCCTCTTGAGCGGTCAGCTCTTACTACTAGCTCTCAGTGAGATTGGCGTGGTGGTGGCCGAGTTCAAGGGCCACCTCATGGAGATGACAGACGATGTGGGAAATATGGGTACACCAAAGAGAGATGTTGGGTTCTTCATGGTCATCCTCCTGGCATGTAGGGTGGATCTAGTGGTGCTTGTGGTGGACGTAGCGGGGGAGCTAGAGCCCACCGTGTTCAGACCGAGACTAATACTACAGGGTTTACTCCCAGCATACCGGCAGAGCACAGTTCTCTTACTAGAGAGGATATTGCAGCATTCCGTAGGGTCATGTCACAAGTGGGGGGTCCATCGTCTTCACTTACAGTGCCAGATTCCTCAGCTTCAGCCTTGCAGGTTTCCTTATCTGCTCCTTCCACAGCTCCATCCTAGGTTATTTAATCTGGTGCTACGGATTATATGACTGGTACGTCCCATTATTATGATATGTACTCTATTTGTTCCAGTAGAGATAAGGTCAGGGTTGCCGATGGCTCCCTTTCCTCCATTTCTAGTAAAGGTAGCATTCCTATTACATCTTCCATTTCACTTGATTCTGTTTTTCATGTTCCTAACCTTGCCACTAATCTTTTATCTATGAGTCACCTAACAAAATCCCTTAACTGTTGTGTCACTTTTTCTTTCTTATTGTTTCTTCTAGGATTTGGTAACAAAGAGGATTATTGGCAGTGGGCGTGAGGAGAAAGGGCTCTACCTACTTGAACCCAAGGATTAAAGTATCGGTATCGGTTGCTGTATCGGTCGGTCAAAATTAAGATACGTATCGGAGGGTATCGTATCGTATCGTATCGGAGATATGCTAAGATATGCTAAAGATACACACATAAATGGATAGGGAACACATTTTTATACTCTTTTGCCAAAAAAAAAAAAGTTAATAATGAAAGCTACATATAACATGTAGAATGCATAAATACTAAAGTAGAAGGTATCGTATTGATAGACAAGTATACTGAGTTGAAAACGTTCAAAATAATGAGGTTTCTTATAGTTTTTTCTTTTCTCATTGCCATTGCCACTGTGATGAGTGCTATAAAGAGTGTCGTGGTGGTTCAAATCCTTGGCTAGGACCTTTTTCTTTAATAGGAGCAACTAAGATGATGTTCTGCACTTGTCGAATATAGGCACAATATTTACCCTAGTTGAAATATTTATCATAGTGGGTTTCCTATTCATTGTAGAATCTTCTATACTACTCAGGAGTGGCCAATGTTGGTCCTGCATAAGTTCCATATCCATAGCCTGAAGAAGCACTTGAAGATACATGGTGTCCATATCCGGATGAGGAACCAGCGTGATCTGAACTTCTGTACTGCTTTGGATTTGCAAATGATTGTCTTGTATAAGTCCCATATCCATAGCCTGAAGATGCATATGAAGATACATGGTGTCCATGTCCGGATGAGGAACCAGTGGGATCTGAACTAATGCTCATTGACTCCATGCTACTCATCAATGCATCAGTAGTACTCGGATTGTGGGATCGCCTACCCCTCCGACTATAAGACTTTGGTTGTGTGCGAGCACCATGATGATTATCTGGGGTTGCATGTGTAAAATGCAGCCTCCTCTGTGAAATGTACCAGTACATAAGTTTGGCCACCACCACTACCACCACCACCACCACCACCACCACCACCACCACCACCATCATCGTCATCATTATTATCATCATCATCATCATCATCATCATCATCATCATCATCGGTACCATCCTTGTTTTGATCATCATCATCACTATCTGGTTTAGTTACACTATATGTAGCACCTGATCTCGTCCTCTTGATATCGCCATCATCGGAGCTATCATCATCCTCTTGCATAGTTGATGGTGCTTGGGTTTCATCATCAACAATATTTTTAAAATCTTCATTTATATCTCTAATGAGGTCCTTTATAATGGGATCAGGTGTGGTTTCTCGTCGATCTTCAAATAATTTGTCCATCACTAAAACCTTTTTAGTGTCCTCAATCCATCCCCTAACTGGATCTTCCTCATCGAGTATGTGGGTGATGTCAATTGGGTTGACATCAATATCATCCCCTGATTTATCAAATTCTAAATATTTCATCTTTAATTCATGTTGTAGTGCACATACACTAGCTTCTCCAGCTTCTCATAACTCAGACGATTCCGAGGTTTGGTGTGTATCAATCCAAACGTACTCCAGTGACGTTCGCAGTCACTTGAGGATGCCGTGCATGATAATATTTTCATTGCGATTGGCCTCAAGTTTGGAGCACTTCATCCATAGTTCAGCCACCAATCAGCTGTACAAAGATAATTGCAACATTAGGAGTTTGAAATAAATTTGAAATACAAGGATAGCTGATTAAACCTAAATTACCAGGGCATTGTGTTCCTCTAGCACGGGTAGCTAAATGATCAGCAAAACCACGAGTGGACTCTCAGAAATACTTCACCTATAAAGGTATTAACATATTAATACGCCACTCAATGTATTAAATATTAATCAATATGTAAGTTTAGTAGATTACTAACCTCTTCAACTGCATCTTTGGCCGAATCAATATTAGGCGCTAACTTGTTGATAACATCTTTCAAAGATTCCATCAAATCTTTCCTAAACCTTAAATTGTTTGTGTAGTGAAGATCCGGATTCAAATAATAGGCTGCACATGGTTACATTTTATTTATTGTTAACGATTAAGTATATTATATTACTAATAAAATCACTTATAAATTTAATTGAGAAATTACCTACCCGATGAAGGTCTTGAACCAAATTAGTTTCCCATTGACGATTTATAATTTTAAAAAATGCCTTGAATGACTTTGGGTTCTCCTCTTCTATCTTCTGTTTGACAACTTCCATACAATGCACTATATTTCCCATCGTCTGTGCCTTATCACCATCAACTACTTCAAGTATCACATATAGTGGTTGCATAATCTTAGTATGTCGGTATATCCTTCCCAAAACTTTGTTGAGGTGATTAGGTCTTGAACAACTTTTCCAATTTCAGTGGTTGCATATTTACTACTGAACCACTCATTAGAGGTGAATGACTTAACTAGCCCTTCTTTCTGTTTTTGAAGACTATCAAGTGCAATATAAGTTGTTCCAAACCTTGTTGCTGCGGGCCTCACCAAGTCACATTTTGTGTATTTTCTCATCAATGCCAACACCCAGCTGTGATTGTAGATGAAGTTGATCATCTTGGCATCAGAAACCAATGTGTGCACTTTGTTCATTTCTCCAATGTTCTTGAACATCAAATCAATACAATGAGCTGCACAAGGTGTCCAATATAGGGTGGGATACTTCACCATAAGTAAGATACTAGCCTTTTTGAAATTGGAGGCATTATTAGTCACAATCTGGACAACATTATCTGGCCCAATGTCCTGAACAACTTCATCCATTAATTTAAACAAATACATTGAGTCCTTGACATCTGAGGATGCATTGAAAGACTTATGGAATATCGTTTTTCCATCACAATATATGAGAAAATTGATGATGGACATCCTCGTCGGTCCACTCCACCCATCACACATGATGGTCATTCCATATTCAGGCCACTTGTATTTAAACTCTTCAATGTATTCATCCACCTCTTTCACAATAGCATCTAAGTATAGCCCAACAATTTCATGAGGTGTGGGTGGCTTCACATTTTTCCCACATGCCTGAATCTCCTTGACTATAGCCTTGAAGCATGGATCTTTAGCTTTGTGAGGTGGAATCTTAGAATTGTGGAACCACCTAGAGATTGCTTTCCCAATTTTCTTACTCAATGTCTTTGGTTGCAAAGCCTTTTCAATCCTTTGTTGCCCTTCATCATGATGTTTGTATGGTGCATCTCTCATATCTCTAATTTATGGGCTCCTTTTCCCCTTGCCTTTACCACTGGAGGTGAATTTGTCAAACATGCCCTTCACAGTGCCTGCAATATCTACACTTGGACGACTTCCAGAGCCAGAACCTTGTTTATAAATCATCGGGCCACCACGCCTAGGTCCTACAAATTGACTCTTCTTAGCTGTTTTGTTATCTATTATTTTTCTTTTGCTTTCTCCTTTGAAATATGCATCGCTTGTGCAAGCTGTTGATCTTTATCCTCTGACTCCATATCGGATCCTTCATAATCCTCATGATCGCTTAGATTCTCAACCAATCTATCCTCATATTCAACAGTTTTTTTTGCTTTATCTCTACTTCCCCTTAAGTGCTTCCTTATTGCTTTGCTTACTTCATCTGGGCACTTTGTACACTTGGCAACATTAGAAAATCCTCCAGCCAAATGTTGTTTATGTCTGGTAATTCCACCTCCTAGGTGGATAGTATCACAGTAGTTGCATTTTGTCCACAACCTATTGCCTTGTACTTTCTTGGCTGTAGCCCATTTAATATCCCTAGACCGTTCTTTAGGCGCCATCTTCCTGCAAAGATACATAATGAAACTTAATATGCTTAATTATTGATTTAGTATTTAGTAAATAATAGCATTTTTTTAGAAACTAAAATGAAATGCATCCAAGAAAAAAAAGACTTTTTTGTATGTTTCCTAATTTACATAAACTTGAAATACACACTTTTTTGGGAAAAAATATAAATATAATTTCACATCACAGTCATTGGCCAAGTAAATTATAATTTTTTTTTCAACTAAAATGAACTGAATTTTCTAAAAAAATTATATTTTTTTAGTATTTTTCTTAATTTTTAATTAATTTTCGAAATAAAAAAATTTTAAAATACAAACTATTTTAAAAAATTAAATTTTTTTATAGAAGTTGTAGATTAATTGTTTTTAAAGAACATATAAAAATCCACATATTGTAGACCAATAAATTTGAGTAGATCTAAGAAATAAAAAAAAAAAAAAAAATTTGAAACCCACTTTTTTGGGGAAAAAGTATGGGTTTCATTTTAAATCATGTATTTAGTAATTATAAGTTATAACATTATTTTTAAGAGTTGAATGAACTAAATTTTCTAAAAATAAAATATAATTTTTTTTGTATCTTTAATTAATTTCGGAATAAAAAAATTTTAAAAATACATTTTTTTTGAGAAAAATCAAAATTTTCCATAGAAGTTGTAGAACACTTGCTTTTACATAACATATAAAAAATCTAAACATTTTTAATCATTAAGCATGAGTAGATCTAAGAAATTTGAAAAAAATTGAAACCTTCATTTTCTTTTGAAAAAAGTGTGTGAATCCTTATGATTTCATGAAATAATGATGCACAAAATACGATTCTAAGTATGGTGAACCTTAGATTTGTAAAAAAACTTGAAAATTTTAGCCTAAAGTTGAAAAAAGTGAGTAAAGATTCAAGAACTTACTATTCAAGACTTTTAAGTTCAAGGTTCTTCTTGGACTATGCTTTTTTCCTTGCTTGGACCATTCACTTCTACAATGTTTTCTTCAATCTAGCATTGGAGTCTCCAAAAAAGTGTGTGAATCAAGGGGGAAGAACGAAGAGAAATGTAGAAAACTATTGGTAAGAGAGTTTGAAGTATTTGTTTCAAACAAAAAATGACCATTTCCCAACTTAAGTAGCCGTATCGGTACGATACTGTACGATACAATACTGATACGTACCGATACCCACAAGATTTTTTTTATGTTTCAAAAATTGGTATCGTACAGTTCGTACGTATCGTACCGATACGGTACGATATGATACAATACTACCGATACACCGATACACCGATACATATAGACTGTAAAAAAATTCCCTGTAGCGTATCGGTATGTATCGTACCGATGACGACCGATACGGTACGATACGCACCGATACTTAAAACCCAACCTCAATCTCATTTTTTAGCTACAGCTCAATCCTATGTGTGTGGACGTATTGATAGCAGTTCTGTGGACTCTGTGATGTTGTGGCACCAACGTTTAGAACATCCATCTTTTGTTATTATGAGGAAACAATTACTTCATTTATTTACTTCTTTTTCTAGTTCCCATGTCTTTCATTGTGACCTATGTATTTTTGCCAAACATTGTCGGTCTTATCCTTATCATGGTAATAGATCTATTGTTCCTTTTCGCATTGTGCACTCTGATGTTTGGGGGCCCTCTACTACTTATTTACTTGGTTTTCGCTACTTTGTTTCATTTTTTTATTTTTCTTGTGCTACTTAGACTGTTCTGATGAACCATAAGAATGATGTGTATGATGCCTTTAAAATTTTTTATCATATGATATGTACACAGTTTGACACCAAGATTAAAATTGTTCGTTCTGACAAGGGGGAGTATATGTATGGACTCAAGGATTAAAGTATCGGTATCGGTCGCCGTATCGATTGGCCAAAATTAAGATACGTATCGAAAGGTATCGTATCGTATCGGAGATACGCTAAGATACGCTAAAGATACACACATAAATAGATAGGAAACATTTTTTAAACACTTTTGCATAAAGAATTTGTTAAAAAAAGCTATTGATAACATGTATTATGCATAAACACTAAATTGAGGGTATCGCACTAAGAATTTAAGGTTTGTAGTTGTCCCATAAATGTAAAATCTTTGTTCCTAACCTTGATTTCCACTTTAGTTAGAGAGAAATATGGTTGGTAGCAACTTTGGAACAAAAACCCCTCAAAAAATCGTATTTTTCTGAAAAATTACCCATATTGGCCATTATATGACCGTAGCGCACTGTATCGGTACATACCGATATTCATCGATACGTATCGATACTCACCGATTTGTACCGATCGATACATACCGATACATACCGATACTCACCGATATGTACATTTCACCTCGATTTTATATTTTCCATAAATTTGTATCGGTGCATATCGTATCTTATCGATGTGTATCCGTGGTGTATTGATGCATATCGGTATGTATCGTAGGATATATATCGATACAAAAGGATTTTAAAAATTCAATGTATCGTATCGGTGTGTATCGTATCGCCGGGCTAAATTTAAGATACGTATCGGAGGGTATCGTATCGGTATCGGAGATACTTTAAACCATGTGTATGGTGGCCTTCAAGACTTCTTTATGGATAATGGCATTATCCATCAGTTAGCTTGTGTTGACACACCCCAACAAAATGGGGTAGCTGAGAGGAAAAACCGCTATTTTCTGGAAATCAGTAGGAGTCTTCTCTTTGGCATGCATATTCCTAAAACTTTTGGGCTTATACAATCCTTATTGCTACTTTTTTGATCAAGTGTATGCCAACAAAACTTCTTGGCTCTAAAACTCCCTTAGACACCTTGTGTCGTTAGTCTTCTTCTTTCTATCTTCCACTACCAAGGTATGCAAGTGCTAGCATCCTTGTTCTAGACGAAGTCTTCTCTCTAAAGATGTCACCTTCATTGAGTCTGCACATTTTTTTGCACCTTATTAGCATCCTTTTCAGGGGGACAGTAATAGAATTAAAAAGGGTACTGATGAAATCCCTTTTCTTTCCCCATGTGCCTATTTCTCCTTTTGTGCTTGACATTGGGAAACACAAAGTGGTGGATATTATTAATGTTGATGATCATTCAATAGGTGGTTCAAGTTCAGGTAATGAAAAGGTGGCCATTGTGTACACAAGGAGGAATAAGAAGACCTGCCAAGAGTCTTCTCGGAATCCAACTCTTGAGATCCACCACCCTCAGTCGCGTAATATCCTTCCTTCCTCATCAGAGTTAGATCTTCCTATTGCTATTAAGAAGGGAAAGAGAGCTTGTACTAATCCTATAGGCCAGTTTGTTTCCTATGACTCTCTCTCCCCTATAGGTGTTGCATTTACTATTGCTCTCTCATCTGTTTCTATTCACAAGAATATTTCTGAAGCTATGTCTGACCCTAAGTGGAAGCAAGCCATGATTGAGGAAATGATGGCCCTCGAAAAAATTGTATCGAGAAATTGGTTGACCTTACAAAGGGGAGAACTCCAGTTGGATGCAGGTGGGTCTACACAATCAAGTATCGGTCATATGGTACTATTGAGGGGCACAAGGCAAGACTGGTGGAAAAGGATACAGTCAAGTGTATGGCATTGACTATCAGGAGACATTTGCTCCCGTGGCTAAGCATAACACCATAAGGGTTCTTTTATATATAGCGGCGAATAAGGATTAGCCATTATATCAATTGGATGTTAAGAATGCCTTCCTACATGGCGACTTAGAAGAGGAGGTTATATGCAAACTCCTCCTGGCTTTAAGTTCCTTTCAGCTGCAGGAAAAATGTGTCTTCTCAAGAAGGCTTTGTATGGTCTTAAACAATCTCCGAAGGCTTGGTTTGAAAGGTTCAGATAGGCCATTCTGAAGAATGGCTATTCACAAAGTCAGGCTGACCACACTCTGTTCACTAAGCGTGGTAATGGCACCATTACAGCCCTGATTGTCTATGTTGATGACATTGTGGTAATTGGAGATGATGGAGATAAGATAGCCAAGCTGAAGAACTACTTAGCCTAACAGTTTGAAATTAAGGATCTAGGGCCCTTAAAGTATTTACTGGGGATCGAAGTGTCTAGATCCAAGAAGGGCATAAATATATGCCAAAGGAAGTTTATCCTCGACCTATTGAAAGAAATGGGAATGTTAGGCTACAAACCTGCAAGTTCTCCTAGTGAGCAGAATTATAAGCTGGGAGAAGATGCTGACCCTTCTCTTGTTGTTGCAGGGGAATATCAGAGGCTAGTTGGGAACCTTATTTATTTGTCCTTAACTCGCCAGAAATTACTTATGCAGTGAGGGTAGTGAGTCAGTTTATACATGCTCCCAAGAGTGGGTACTTGGATGCGGTTTACCGTATTCTCCGGTACTTGAAGTCTTCTCCAGGAAAAAGACTACTTTTTTCCAAGCATAACCACATGAGAATCGAAGGCTTTACTGATGTAGATTGGGCTGGCTCAGTCTCTGATAGGAGATCCACCTCAGACTATTATACCTTTGTAGGTGGAAACCTAGTCACATGGCTAAGCGAGAAACAACCTGTGGTGGCTCGATCTAGTGCAGAGACAGAATTTAGAGCCATGACTCATGGAATGTGTGAGCTTCTCTGGCTGAAAAGGCTAGTCAAAGAATTGGCATTTGATACTGAGGCACCTATGATACTTTATTGTGACAACAAGGCTGTCATAAGTATAGCCCACAATCCTATGTAACATGACAGAAAAAAACACAGAGGTGGACAGAAACTTCATTAAAGTGAAGATTGACTCTGGTTACATATGTACACCTTTTGTGAGGACTGGAGATCAGCTGGCTGATATCTTCACAAAGGGTCTTCTTCGTCATCAGTTTAGTTCTCTGCTGTCCAAGCTGAGAATATATGATATTTATTCTCGAGCTTGAGGGGCTCGTTAGAGATACTAGTTATGTTGCCATAAGTATAGTTTAGTCACTATGTTTTATTTTTCCCTTTTTCCCTCCTTAGGGTGGTATGTGTAATTTCCTGTAAATATGTTAGTGAGATTTTACTCACAACATTCTATTCCACCATACCTTTGTCTCCTCTCCTTCTCCCTCTTCTACTTATCCAACTCTCTTCTCATTGTTCTTCCTAATCCACATATTCTAACTCAAACAACATACAATGATTAAACGATTACTTTTACTTTTCAAAATTATCTTTATATTCAAATAGAACCATTTGCAAAAAAAAAAAAAAAAAAAAAAAAAAAAAAAAAAATCCATTTTCTCACTTAGCTGGCATTGGGGGAAGTGAGCTGCTACCATTCCGGGACATGAGAGGGTAATTTGGCCCCCCACAAATCACACAATCACATAGATGTCACACCACTGTGCACAGTGGGTATAAATCCCGTGGCTCAACAAGACACCCCTCTCTTGTCCGATACGGAGCAGTCTACTTGCCCTCATACACTTTCATAGATTCACATTCTCACGAAACCACATTTTAGTCACAATAAACAAAGACGCCAATCAATTTTTTACAAAGAATGCTTAAAACAACATCCACGTTTACTTACATAATTTAATATCTACCACGTAACAAGCCACATATGAATATAATTCAATCCCTACATATAAGTGATCATAACGTCAATCAAAAGGTTACAAAATTCAACAGGCCATTATAGTCATCTCATGCAGATATAATTCAAACATAACACACGCTGTGGCCTGTGGTGTACACTTACTACAGTTCCACTTACCTCCGTTTGCAAAAATGTTATCTCCCTTTTGAGTCCCAAGTGTTCAGGAGGTCCCAATTTGAATTTAGGAATGCCCTATACTAGTTACTATCCTACCCAAGATTTGGGTCACATAATAGGTTTCAAGTAAAGAATAAATGTCTTAAATTGATTTGGGTCCCATATTGGGTCCTAAGAAAAATATCCGATTAGTTTAATTTGGGTTCCATATTGGGTCCCAAAAAGAATCTTAGATTTGGTCCCTATGTAAAGAACCCATACCTATTGATATGAGTCCGATGTTGGGTTCCAGAAAGAATATTAGATTTGGCTCACATGGGTGTAAAATTCCCATATAAAGAATCTTTATACGATTTGGGTCCCATATTGGGTCTCCAAAAAAAAAAAATCCTAATTGGTTCCTAGGAAAACCCTAACTCTAAAATAAAACCCTAAAACAATTAGGGTCACACGAAAAACCCTAAATTATTGGGTGATAAAAGTCCAACCAGACCACTAATGAATAAAATCAGATTTTATTTGGGTCCCATATGTCTTAAATTGATTTGGGTACAATATTGGGGCTAAGAAAAATATCCGATTAGTTTAATTTGGGTTCGATATTGGGTCCCAAAGAAAAATATTAGATTTCGTCCCTATGTAAAGAATCCCAGACCTATTGATATGAGTCCAATATTGGGTTCCAATAGAACCCTGACGGAACCCTAACATAATTGTTGAGGGTCATAAGTCTAATTGGATCATACATGAATAAAATCAGGTTTTATTTGGGTCCCATATTGGGTCCCAAAAGAACCCACAACCTAATAGAACATCTCTTACTATTAACAAGATTTGAACCTAGGACCTCTAGATAGACAAAGTATTAACCACTAAGCTAACTCATTAAGTCATTAAATAGTGCCTAACTTTAAATATTTAAGCAAGTTTAGGGAATAACGTAAAAGAGATATTTATTCTAAGGTTCCAAAATTTGGGGCATTACACGGTACTTGCAGCCTTGCAGGCCCAGTTTTGATATCAATCTCTAGTGATACTCTTCAATTGGTTGGCGATTGGTAGGAAACATCCCTGCGATAGAAACGAATCACCCTTCTGGTTCTCGAGTCGACCTTTGCTGCGTGCTAGAAGTCCTAACCAGAGAACAGATTTGGTTCTGAAACCTTCCGCCATTTCTGATTTCAGAGGATTATATCTCCCTTGGTTGCTATTATTGGACCCATTAGAGCATGCATACGTTAGGGCTTTGGAGTAGGAACCTTCGCCAGAAACCTCGAGTCCAGCTGACAGAAATTGCAGGTGTTCTTTCTTTCTCTTGACCTTCCACTAGTTCCACCGCCTGCAACCTTTTCCCAACCCAGGATATGTTATTTTAACCCCTTATTTCCATTTGTGCCCTCCACTTTATACTTTATTTTCTTGTTCTTCCAAGACTACCCCTACCACATCTTACCTTACTGCATTTCCATTTGTTAACTTGGCTTCCTGAAATTACGATTCTGCCACTCTTTAAGAACTTTTATATATATTTACAGTTCTGCCACTTTGATTTAAAACTTGAGAATAATTACAGATTTGCCACTCTCTCTTGTAATTTGGGTATTTTCTATTTGGATGGGCCCATAAGCGATCCGATTCCGGTTTTTGGAACCCGGATCCACATGAGTTCCTGATCTGTTCAGGAATCAGAAACTGGATAGAAAGCTGGAATCACAGGCCATCATGACGTCCTGCTGTCAGGTTGGTTGTCATGGCATTCAGATTTCTTCTGTCATGCGACAGTTGTATTTTGGAATCAGATTTTATTTTCTTCCTTTGCTCATAACTACTTCTAGAATCTGATTTGGCCAAGCACCTAAGCATGTTTTTGGGGGAAAATTTCCATTCATGAATTGTTATCTTTATTTATCTATTCCCTGTTTTAGACTTTTGGGTTCTGATGAGGTGGTGTTATGCTATTTTCTATGCCCACCTCATTGTATTTTAGCTATTATTTGCTAGCAAATTTGTTACATATTCAACCACCCCCTCCGCCCCAACCCCCCACCCCCCCCCAAAAAAAAAAAAAAAAAAAAAAAAAAAGAAGAGGGAAAAAACCTCAAAAGCAAGCACACTTCTAGTGTTTAGCTACGAGCAACTGCTAGGAAATCACACAACTCCATCTGTATATAGAGGAGAAGGTGAGCAACAACCAGACTTGGAAATTTTATTCAACTAAAAAGCTCTACCATTACCATAAAAAAATGGTTAGGATACATATATTAATAAAAATTGAAGGCATGATGAAGAAACCAACTTCATAATGCTCAAAGAGGATTTAAAACTCGAGATGGCAAACATATCTTTCATAGTAATTACAACTTAGTGATGATTGTAATTGTGAAAATAGGAAACACAATTTTGTGGAAAGTATTTGTAACTATTAGAAGAAAGAAAAAGAGAAGAAGGAGAAAGTGAAAGAGGTGATAGATGCGTAACCAGTTGGGAGTTACAACTTGTGTATTGTAACTCCCACTCCACTAATATATATATATATATATATGGAATGATTTGAAGTTAATGTTAGAGTCACATGGGTAATGATTACATATATTTCTTTTTTTAGATCACTTCCCTTCCCTTTAATTCCCCTTACAACCCAACATAGCCTATGTTATTTCATGATTGGCAAGTATATGAACAAGAATACACTTGAGATGCATGGGATCAAGGCTAATTAATACTAAAAACTCAAAAAAAAAAAAAAAAAAAAAAAAGAAAAGAAAAGAAAACCATGATTCACACACACAAATTGCAAGGGTTTACACTTTACAAAGTACTGAAGAGTGAAGAAGGAAGAACCAGCCGACAGAGAACCTTCCTCCTTCGAATCTTGCTACGGCAGCGAGGATTCTTTTCCGGCATCCTCCGGCGAAGCTTCGTACCCTCCTCTCTGGGTACGTTGTTGTATATTTCTTTTTTCTCATCTTCTTTCTTCTTCATGCTACGGTGACTGGTGAGAGTTTGTTTGTTTTTTTTTTTTTTTTCTTCTTTCTTCTCCATTCTTCTTCATCCTACGCCTACGGTGAGAGCTCAGTGCTCTACCTGTTTTTCTTTTCTTCTTCCTTCTTCTCCTTTCTTCTTCCCTTACTTTATATTTCTGTTCGTACCTGTTATGAATTGAGAATTCATATAACTTCTTTCTTCTCGATTCTTCTTCATCCTACGCCTAAGGTCAATTTATATGAAGTTACATGAATTCTGAATTCTGCCATTACCTTCTATTTCTATTCCTATTTGTTTCTCTCAATTCAACCAGTGGATGAACTCAAAATTTTAGTGCGTAATCAACCCCAGTAGACCATCCTTCGGTTATAATATCAGTCCCATCTACAGGTTTGATCTCGAGTTATTTAACCTCCTATATTCTATCCACAAATTATTGTAATGGAGTTATATCTTCTTCCTTCTTCTTCTTCACTTCTTCACTGCAACAGTGCACCCTGCAGCTCTTTTTTTTTTTTCTTTTTGTTGGATGGGAAAAATGTGTTGTACTGTTGTCCCCTTTATTTTTTCCACCTTCCATGTTTGTGTAACTACTATGAATATTCATATGATTGTATGTCCTTTAGCATTTTACATATTCCTTTCTTTTTTTCCAATAATTTGCTTTCCCATGGAACAAAGTTCGATTATTTATTATGGCTGCCATCTGTACATCATGTTTGGAGATGCTAAATTAGCTCCTATGATCGTGTTTATAATTTTGTTTCATAATTATATATTTATATTATATGCTACGATGATTATTGATGATTGATGAATGGTGAACTTAGTTTATTCACTTTATTGATTTGTTTTTTTGATGAATATCTTGCATTGGTATGGAGTATGAATCTTTAATCTTTATTTAGCATATGAGTAGTATTATATAATTTTTAATATGCCATTTGAGTCAAATAGAATGATTGTATAAAAAATATAACACAAGAACGCTTTATTCAATAAGGCGACGCCTTATGCCCGCCCTATCGCCAAAGCGCTCCGAAAGACCCTCAAACGCCTAGGTCACCTCACCGCCTTAATAACCTTGGGTAGAACTGGAATAACAGTAAAAAGAAATAAATAAAAAGAAGATAAAACTATCCCTACTCATTTGGTATTAGCTCTAACTAGTAGGTCTTGATTTACACTCCCTCTCAAGCTGGAGCATAGATGTTAATCATGCCTAGCTTGTTACAAATATAATACACTTGAGCACTTCCCAAAGACTTTGTAAACAAATCAGCGAGTTGTTCTCTTGTACAAACATTACTAGGAGAAATAAGTCCTTGTTGCAGCTTCAAAAACAAAGTGACAATATACTTCGATGTGTTTCGTTCTTTCATGAAACACAGGATTCGAAGCGATATGAACAACAACCTGATTATCACACTATAATTGCATTGGCGAATCATTAGTAAATCCAAGTTCAGCCAATAGCTGTTTCACCCACATCAGTTCACACGTAACATGTGCCATAGTCCGATATTTTGACTCTGCACTAGATCGAGCCACAACTATTTGTTTCTTGCTCTTCCATGACATAAGGTTCTCTCCAACAAATGTATAGTAACCTGTAGTTGATCTTCTGTCAATAGGAGAAACAACCCAATTAGCATATAAAAACCCTCAACCCGCCCAAGTCCGTGGTCAGAGTAAAGTAAACCGTGTCCAGGAGACTTCTGGAGGTACCACTGAATACTCATAACAACCTCCCAATTAGGCATCCAAGGAGCAGACAAAACTTTGCTCACCACACTAACAAGAAAAGCAATATCAGATCGAATCACAACCAAATAAATTAGTTTCCCAACAAGCCTTCGATACATTTTAGGATCCCCCAAAACATCACCATTATTAGCTGTAAGCTTTCAATTGGGATCCATGGGAGTATCTAAGGGTTTAGAGCCCAACATTCCTGCATCTGAAAGAAGATCATTAAAATATGTTTGTTGTGACAGCGAAATTCCTTCCCTTGACTGAGCCACTTCCACACCTAGGAAATACTTCAGCTTTCCCAAATCTTTAGTCTGAAATTTCTATTGTAAATGTTCCTTCAGCCTCTCAATTCCTGGCGAATCATCTCCTGTAATGACAATATCATCCACATATACAACAAGAAATATCCGTCCTGTGACTAAGTGCCAAAAAAAGACCGAATAATCACTACAAAACCGTGTCAGCCCAAACTCTACAACCACCTTAGTAAATCGATCAAACCAAGCACGAGGCGACTGTTTCAGCGCGTACAAAGGCTTCTTGAGCTTGCACACTATACCATACTCCCTCTGAGCAACAAACCCAGGAGGTTGCTCCATATATACCTCCTCATGGAGATCACCATGCAAGAAGACATTCTTTACATCCAATTGAAACAAAGGGCAATGATGGGTAGCAACAAGAGAGATCAAAATGCGAACAAAAGTAAGATTAGCCACAGGGGAAAAAGTATCTAAGTTATCCACCCCATATACTTGGGCATAGCCTTTGGCGACAAGCCGAGCCTTCAAACGGGGCAATGAACCATCTGTATTCACCTTCACCACAAAAACCCAATGACAAACAATAGCGGATTTTCCTGAGAGTAGCAGATCAAGGTCCCATGTCTGATTGTCCTCCAACGCCAATAGTTCCTCAGTCATAGCAACCCGCCAACCAGGATGAGACAGAGCCTCTGCAACAGACTTAGGAATAGGATGACTCTCAGTAGTATTTAAACAAGCATGAAAGGTAGGGAACAAACCATAATAGAACACAAAGTTAGAAATAGGATGCTAAGTACAACCCCGAACACCCTTATGCAAATCAATAGGTACATCAAGATCTGAAGAGGAAGCGGAAGAAGAATTACCTGATTCAGGACCAGCAGACAGCAGAGGCAAGGTAAAAGAAGTGGGGGGGAGGGAAAATCTTGCTGAGGGAAACATTGGTACACAAAAATAGGGCATGATTACGGAGGCAATGGCGGAGGCAATGGTAGAGATGGAGGAGGAAATTGAGGAACAAAAGACTGAATAACATATAAAGTAATATCATCATCATCATCTAATTCAGAAGCAACAGAAGAAGGGTCAGAATAAGTATTGGACTTAAAGAAGGAAACATCAGCAGTGACAAAATACTTGTTCAACTCAAAGGAATAGCAATGATAATCCTTTTGAGTTCTAGAATAGCCAACAACATACATTTAAGAGCTTTTTTATCCAACTTGGAAATGCATGGACGATGATTACGAATAAAGCAAACGCTACCAAAAATACATGGTGGTAAAGCAAACAAAGATGCATAAGGAAATAACAGAGAATGAGGGATCCCACCACGTAAGATAGAGGAAGTCATGAGGTTAATAAGATAACATTCTGTTAAAACACCATCCGCCGAAAAAGGTTTGGGCACTTTCATCTAAAAAAGAAGAGATCAAGTGACCTCCATTAAGTGTATGTTCTTCTTTTCTGCTACACCATTTTGTTGTGGGGTGTCGGCACGAAGACTGATGTAAAATGCCACGTTGAACCATAAAAGTAGTAAAAGGAGAAAAAATATATTCCTTGGCATTATCACTACGAAGAGTGAAAAGTAGTATTGAACAATTTTTTCATTAAGTAAATCCAGGCAACTCTGGAAAATTCATCAACAAATGTAACAAAACAACGAAATCCCAACCTAGAAATAACTGGACAAGGACCCCAAACATCTAAATGAACTAGAGAGGAAGGTTGGTTAGACTGTTTATTGACCCTATGGGGAAAGCTTACACGACGCAGCTTACCAAATTGACAAGACTCACAATTTAAACTAGAAATAGACAGAATCTGAGAATTTAAACGTCTCAAACTATCCAATGAAGGATGACCAAACGACAATGAATTTGGTGAGGTTATGCTATGCTTGAACATGCCACAAGATTAAGTGTCATCAAGTAGATACAGCCCCCCGATTCACGACTCTACCAATCGTCCTCTTCATTGTAAGGTCTTGAAAGACACAGGAATCAGAGAAAAAGGTCACAGAGCAATTATGAGTTTGAACGAACCTATTGACAGACAAAAGGTTAAAAGAGAAATCCAGGTAGATAGAGAACAGAAGATAATGACAAAGAAGAAGTGGCATGAACAGTGCCTATACCAGGAACCTTGGTTAATGAACCATTGGCAAAGGTGACATTAGAAGACGATGTATGAAAAGAAGAAAGTATACCTGAGACCATGGTCTGATGCACCTGAATCAAAGATCCAAAGGCGGGAAGCAGTTGAAAGACATGTAGGGGCATACTGGCATTACTTGTCTGAACAAATGTAGTAGTAGATGGCTAGGATGACTGAGAAATCTGAAATTGAATAAAGCGTGCATACTCATTAGACATCTTCACCGTCTTACCCTCGGACTGTGAAGTGGATGTAACAGCAGAATCAACAATAGTAGCAGAATTGACAAACTGTTGTTGAGATGGTTTGCCATGAAGCTTCCAACAAACCATTGGATGTGTCCTGGGCGACCACATGGTGACAGGTCTTCACTGAACTAGAAGTCTCTGAATTATGCTGAGTATCAGAGTTGGGGGTTTTAGTAGAACCAGCCCACAACCATGACTAGTTTCACCACCTGTCCCACTATTGGGCTCACGGTCAGGTGTAAAAGAAGCTAGGGCTGAATTATCAACTAGGGTGGAATCACGCGGATTCTCACAAGATACTCGTAGAACTTGTGAAAAAGTGTTTGAAAGTGTGGCTACCTTATCACCGCCCAGAATTTGAGAGCAAATGGAATCAAAATCCTTCCCAAGACCACCCAAAAAGCCCATGACGGCAAGGTGCTCTCGCTGATTTTGCATCTGTTCCACATCAGAAGTAATAGGAAGTAGGGAATTCGGTTCCTCATACATCTTCTTAAAGTCGGAAAAATACTGAGTCAAAGGACGACCCTTCCGATTAGCCCTATGGACCTCCTGAGATAACTCATATATATGGGAAAGATTGTTCTGTCTAGAGTATAAAACATTTAGGTATTTCCATAGCTCCTTAACTGTATCAATATGGGTAACCAAGTCAACAATTTGATTCTCCATAGAATTAAGCATCTGTCTCAAAATCCTTGGATCAGTCGTTTCCCATGATGTATCTGCGGCTGGTTGAGTCTTTGTTAAGTGATCCTGGTGACCAGGACCAGTCAAACCAACTTAACAATCTTTTTTCATTGTTGAAAATTGCTAATCATTTCTAACCTTTTCTCAGTAATACGATTAGAGGATGAAGAAACAACCGCAGTGGTAACACTCTTCGGTGGTTCAAACATCATTCAAAATATTCAGAAAATAGAGAAACTATGAGAAGCTGTTGAGACCCATAAATTGATACCTGTAAAACCCGTAACAAAAATCGATTTTGTTAGAAAACGCAGACAAAACCCTGAAAATTGCTGTCCACCTCTGAATCTGATACTCCAGCCACACTCTTTACTTCACCATTCAACCACACCAAGAAGAGACCTAGTTCTTAATTCATAACTTGAACTAGACCCTAAATAGTCCCATAAAACAGCATAGGGTGCTGCACCCCTTCAAACGAAACCGAAAGTAATCCCAATAATTCTCTGAGATGAATCAACCAATAATGGTTAAGGCTTTGACAGGGAGTTGAAGAAGACCTAAGGAAAGTTGCAGCAGTACCTAAGGATCTTGCTCTAATACCATGTAAATATTAGAAAAAAGAAAAAGAGGAGGGAGAAAGAGAGAGAGAGGCGATAGATGTGTAACCAGTTGGGAGTTACAACTTGTGTATTGTAACATGCACTCCACTCATATATATGACAACCTAAAGGTTACAGGGGCAGAACTGGAATAACAGTCCAGAAAAATAAAAAGAAGACAACACCACCACTACTCATCTCGGTATTAGTGCTAGTAGGTCCCAATTTATATTAAACTAACATAGATTGATCACAAACTGATATTATATACTTAGATAAACATCATATGATCCCCATCCCCCTCCCCCTCCCCACTTTTTTAACTTCCCATCACTTGTAGTAGCTCATGCTCCTCCATCATACTTTATATAAGGAAATCTGTAGTAAGTTCATTTTGAGAGTTCATTAATCATATATTTCTTCTTAGTCAAACATATTTTAAATTTCTGGTTTAGCAAATTAGGTTACAGATTAGACATTGTAGCTTGTCTGCTGATTTCATGGTTGCACAATGCTCTCAAGCGTGTATACTGTTTTATTCAGGAAAGTATCTTGTTTTGGAAAATTTGTTGTTAGACATTCCACCAGTGGTGTTTCTTCATTCAGGAATTGTCTTTGCATGCTTGCATGGGTTAAGCAGCATCAGAAATGAGCTTCAAAAGTTTCATCTTTTTATTCTTATTTTTTTTATTTGGAAAGGCAAATAATGGAAGAACTATAATGCTCTTTTTGGGCTTTTAATGAATTCCCATTTTTTCGTTTTTTTATTGGTGCAGGATTCTATATGACAAACGATTTAGTGTGTTTCATTATCCAGTCATGGATGAAGATGCACCAAATTATCGCGCAATAATCCAGAATCCCATGGACATGGCTACTTTGCTGCAACATGTAGACGATGGGCAGTATATTACCTGTTCGGCATTCCTGCAAGATTTTGATCTCATTCTGACCAATGCAAAGGTTTGTGAGCCTTTAATGCCAGTCTGACTCCTTTGACTTTAATTCTATTTTCTTACTCTTTCAAGTTTTCTTTCTTATTGTGTAATATTTTGGAAACTGGGCTCACAATGATAATGTTTTGTCAAACTCCCTTTCTTAGAAACAAACGAAGACGCTGGACCATATACTGCAATGCTCAGTTTGGATTATGAGAGTCCAAGTAGCTGGAGGGCATTCCTCCTGATTTGGTGTGGAATTGTGTTCATTTTTGTGTCTCAATTCCTACATTCCACGGATCGAAGTCTGCACCTAAAGTTGTGGAGATTGATTCCTTTTGAGATGTTGGAAGAAATAGTTCCCCTGGGCAAACAGACTAATTCACAGCTGTTTGATCTCTCATGATCCTATGAAGAGAAGTCTTGCGATTGTGAAGCAAGGGAGTCCCAGTCGATTAGATTGGGGCTGCCCACCTTCATTCATTAAATAGATCAGCCATTACAAGTCCTACTAGAAATAGGACAGAGCAAAACTAAATAGGAAACTAGTACTAGCTACAAACTCCTAATAGAACCATAGCTGTCAAGGCGTCGACTTTGCGTCTAGGCGGTTTGCCTGAGGCCTAGGCAACAGTCTTATTGCACTGCATGTCGCCTTGTGTTTCGGCACTTATTTATGCGTTTCTTAAATGATATTTGGCATAAATAAGCAAATACCCCCTGTTTGAATCCAATAAAATAATTCAGAAATCAAATTCCAAAAGGATAAAATGTCAAACCCCCAGAGTAAGAACAAAAGTTGGATTTTGGTTATAGGGGTGATTTTAAACTTTTTAATGCTGAGGTTTTTCTCAAGTATGAAAATTTTATAAATCCTATCATGTTAAAACATTGCTAAAAATCAGATGTCCGGTAAAATAATCTTTTGTTTTGATATCCATAAAATTATTTTCATTCAGGCAATCTTAACAAAATTCGTGCACTTTAATTTAAGCTTGACTGGAGCAAAAGTTTGTCATTACAACTCAGATTTAAGTAATACTTGTTGGAAAACTGGTTTTATATTATACCTAATACAAAAAGTCTGATGTAAAAATAAAATCATTTGACCAGTCAAACATATTATAGAATAAGTGCGTTTCTCTAAATGTTGAATTTTTTATGACTTAATGTTGATTTTTTATGATTTAATGTGGCTAAATGTTGATTTTTAATGACTTGATGTGGCTTAATATTGATTTTTTTATGATACAAGGTATATGTAGCTTACTAAGTAATATTAGAAAACAGGGAAAATAAAAAATAACACTTGTTCGCCTTAAGGCTGATGCCTTCTTGCCTAAGCGCTTAGAGAGCCCACCAACACCTTGGTTCACCTTGGCGTTGTGGCAGCTATGAATAGAACTTGGTCCTAATGGGACTAGGAAAACCCCAAGGGAGGAGTCTGTGGCTTGCGCATGACTCCTCCCCTCTCACGATACACTTCTAGCACTCCCCTCAAGATGGAGCATAGATGTTAATCATGCCAGCTTGTTACAAATATTTTTCACTCTACTACTCCCCAAAGTCTTAGTGAAAACATCTGCAAGTTGCTCTCCTATGCAAACATGACTTGTAGAATTAACTCATTGTTGTAGCTTTTCCCGAACAAAGTGATAGTCAACTTCAATATGTTTTTTCCTCTTATGTAGATTTGGTGCAATATGGAGCGGTTTGGTTATCATACCATAATTGCATAGACGAAGTACACTCAAACCTATGTTTTGTCCAACTGCTTCACCCACATCAACGCACAAGTGACATTAGCAATGGGGCGATACTCAAGACTCTGCGCTAGACTTAGCCACAATAGCTTGCTTCTTGCTCTTCTAAGACACAAGATTTACACCAACAAATGCACAATACTTAGTAGTTGATTGTCTATCAACAGGCGATCCAGCCCAATCAACATCACAGAAACCCTCAACATGTCCATGATCAGGGTATAGCAGGTCACAACCTAGCTTTCTTGAGATGTCTCAAAATTTGAATAACGACATCTCAGTGAGATGTCTTTGGAGACGAAAGAAATTGATTTATGACACTGAAAGGGAAGTCAATGTCAAGCCTAGTCACTGTCAAATAATTAAGCTTTCCCACCAATCTTCGATACTTCTCAGGATTACTAACAAATCACCACTCTCAACTATGAATTTACATTTGGATCCATAGGAGTATCCACAGGCTTGAACCATAAGATTCCATTCTTTTGTTAGCAAATCCATAACATATTTCCTCTGAGAGAGGGAAATACATTTTCTTGATTGAGCAACTTCAATATCCAATAAATACTTCAACCGTCCTAGATCCTTGGTCTGATACTTCTGCTATAGATGTGTTTTCAAACTTTGGATCCCTTCAATATCATCTCTAGTGATGATAGCATCATCAATAGAAACAACCAGAAATATTCTTCCTGTGCCAGACACTTCCGATAGAACACTGAATGATCACTGTCACACCTGGACAGCCTGAACTCACGAACCACATCAGCGAACGTACCAAACCATGCCCGAGGAGACTACTTCAAACCAAATAAGAATTTCTTTAGTTTACACACCATACCAGACTCCCATTGAGCAACAAACCTTGGTGGTTGCTCCATATAGACCTCTTCATATAAATCACCATGAAGAAAAGCATTCTTCACATTGAGCTGATACAATGGCCAATGAGAAGAAGCAACAAGAGATATCAGAATACGAACAGAAGCCAACTTGGCCACCGATGAAAACATGTCTAGGTAATCAATCCCATACACTTGTGCATAGCAATTGGCCACTAACTGAACCTTCAACCGAGTAAGTGAACCATTTGGGTTTATCTTAACAACATAAACCCAACGACAACCAATAGTAGACTTAGCCTGAGGTATCAGTACAAGATCCCAAGTATGCTTTGCACCCAAAGCCAGTAACTCCTCTTCTATAGCTGTCCTTTAGCCAGGACTAGACAATGCCTCTACAACATACTTATGAATAGGATGACAAGACAAAGTAAAGAGACAATTATGGAAAGAGGAAGACAGATCAGAATAAAAAACAAAGTTTGAAATGGGATGTTGGGTACAACTCCAAATACCCTTACACTATGCAATGGGAATCTCAACATCAGAAAGAGAAATACCTAGATTAGGGACTGTAGGCGAAGATGACGAGGTCAGGAGAGGGGGTGCTGATTCTTTATCAAGACGACGAGTATAGATAATTGGACCAATGGGTGGTGGGGGTACTACTGTGGAAGGCGGGGGCACCACTGGTGGTGCCACCACCATTGCATTTGTGGGAACCTATGGATAATAATGTTGAACAATACAGAGGGGAAGATCATCATTCATTTCAGACACAACAAAGGACTCATCTGGTTAAGAAACAAACTCAAAGAAGGAAACATCAGCAGTAACAAAATATTTCTGAAGTGTTGGGGCAATAACAACGATAACCTTTTTGAGTACGTGAATAACCTAAAAAGATACCTTTAAGAGCACATGGATTCAACTTCAACAAACTTGGACGATGATCACGAATAAAATGAACACAACCAAAAATACGAAGAAGAAGAATAAATAAAGGGTCAGAAGGAAACAACAGAGAATTGGGAATATCACCCTGTAACAACGATGAAGACATTTGATTAATAAGATAACAAGTGGTTAAAACGGCATCTAACCAGAAGAGTTTGGACACCTTCATCTCATATAAAAGTGACCGAGCAACCTCCATCAAATGCCTATTTTTTCTCTCCGCAGCACCAATTTGTTCGGTTGTGTCTGAGCAGGAAGATTGATGTAATATACAACAACCAGCCATAAACTGAGAGAAAGGACCAGAAAAGTATTTCTTGGAAGTATCACTTCATAAAACCTTGATTATTGAATCAATCCGACTCTGAAGTTCAGCAACAAATGCACAAAAAATAGAGGACAACTCAGAACGATGCTTCACTAAATAAATCCAGGCAACTCTGGAATAATCATCAACAAAAGTAACAAAATATCAAAAACCTAATTTAGAAGTAATGGGATAGGGACCCCATACATCTGAATAGACCAAAGAAAAAGGGTGCGCAAACCGTTTATTGACTCTAGGTGGATAGCTTACACGGCGAAGCTTCTCAAACTGACACGACTTATAGTCTAAATTGGAAATAGAACGAAAACGAGGATGAAGCGTCTATAAACTTTGCAGAGATGGATGACCTATTTGACAATGGATCTGATGGTGGCTGAGAATACTTGAACATGCAACGAAAGTAGAGTTGTTGTAAAAAAGATTGATCAACCCAACTCTACGACTTGTACCAATCATCTTCTTCATCGTAAGATCCTGGAAAACACATGAATTAGGAGAAAAAGTTACAGAGCAGTTGTAAGCTTGAGTAAACTTATAGATAAAAGATTAAAAGGAAGATTGGGTACCAGAAGAACAAACGATAACGACAAAGACGAGTTAAGACGGATATTTCTAGTGCCTTTGACTTTGACAACAGATCCATTAGCCAACATGACAGTTACAGAAGATTCTTAAAGAGAGGAAAATATACCCGACATACCAGACGTATGATTTGACGTGCCTGTATCAATTATCTAGGGTCAAGAAGATGAAGAAAAACATATAGTAGCATTACCTGTCTGGACAAAAGTAGCAGTGGAAGACTAAGGAGACGGAGTTTGAAAGTGAGTATACTGTGCAAATTCATCTGTCATCTTGACCATTTTTCTGGTGGATTGTCCAGCCTGAGAAGACTCAGTAACTGCTGTTGAATCGGAAAACAGTTCCTAAAGGGATTTTCCATGAAGTTTCCCAACAAAGGCGTAGGATATGTCCTGGTTTATCACATACCAATGGTGGTATGTTCATGCTACCATTGAACCATCTGAAGTGATGGAAGTACCAGAAGTTTGCCCCTTCTACTGCCAATATTACAAATCCCACCTTGGTTATCATTCTGAGACACAAAAGCGGAACTATTAGCTGGTGTAGGTGTATGATCATGAGAATTCTCTCGAGCTACATGTAAGACTCGAGAAAAGGTGTATGCAAGAGAGACCGCTTTTGTCACCTCCAAGAATTTGAGATCTGACAGCATCATACTCCTCACTCCTGTCCAAGACCACCCAAGAAACCCATAACTGCGACTTGTTTTCGCTGGTTCTGCATCTTCTTGACATCACAAATAGGGAGTAGAGAGTTTAACTCTTCATACATCCTCTTGAAATCAGCAAAGTATTGAGTCACGGTCGACCCTTCCGATCAACTTTATAAAACCCCGAGATAATTCGTAAATGTGAGAGGTTGTTTTGTCAGAATATAGAACGTTCAGATAATCCCATAGCTCATTAACAGTATCGATGTGAGTAACAATATCAACAATAGAGTTATCCATCGAGTTCAATAGTTGGCCCAAAATACATGCATCCATAGTTGCCAAGGCATAACTAAGGCGCCACCTTTCCAGGCGGTTTGCCTGGGGCCTGGGTGACATTCGCCTTATTGCAGTGCATGTCGCCTTATGTTTTGACACTTCTTTATGCCAAAGATCATTAAGTAAATGATTTCAGATTTTATTAATAAATAAGAAAATACCCTCTATTTGAATCTAATAAAAATAGTTTAAAACTCAAATTCTGAAAGGATGAAAATTCAACCCCTAGTCCAAGAACAGAAATTAGATTTTTGGTTATTGGGCGATTTTCAACTTTTAGATTTTTTTTCCTGCTCGCTGCTAATGGCTCTCTGCTCAACGAGGTCTGCTCACCGCTAACAGCTCTTCGGCTCCATGCAGATTGCTTACGGCTCCGATCACTAGCTTACTTAGTGGCGGTAAGACCCACACCAGAATAGGTATCTCTCTCCTATCGACCCCAACTTCTACTCTCGATTTCTCCCCCCACTCCTGCTGTAGTCACTGAGATCCTTTGTCTAATTCCTCGATTGAGATCTTTAGCCTAATCCCTCGCCTTCAGATGTCTAGCCTGACTCACGACATACCCCACCTACTTCCTCGCTCAAGACATCTCTCTTCCGAGTCTTCCTTGGCTCCCTCTTATCTTCTTTCCTTCTTCTCAACCTCTCCCACAAGACTCGACCCCCTTTATAGAATATTCCAGTTGATCCTCCCTTTTCTCCTTCCCCAGCAGGATCTATATCTCCCGATTCCTTCTCTATCCCTCCTATTTCTATCTTCCCTAGATTTCTCCCACAAATCCGTGGACTCTCTCAGATTCTCCCATCAGAATCTGAGATTCTCTCTCTCCCCAAAGAGATTCCCACCTCTCCTTCCTTCCCCTTCCTCTCTCTGATTCTCCTTGCTTCCACGAACCTTAGCCCTCCACAGTTTTCTCTATCTCTGATCTCTACCTCCGGTCTCCCTCTGCTAGATTATACCCTACAGTACCCTGCCCATACCTCCCGTCCCTTGCTGACTAACCTACTTGGCCACCCCCGCCCACTTCTACCCTTCAACCTATCTCACACTGCCCCAACCAAGCAACCTAGACTACCCATCTGTACACCTATAGCCACATACATTCCCATCCTCGTCCCTTCCCTGCCGCTATCGCACATCTGAGCTATGCCAAATTGTTCCGGTCTTTCGGCAGTGGTCGGTATAATAGGGGCTGGAGTCATATTGTAGTAAGGGACATTACTATACTCTGCTAGCTAGACACTATTTGCTTATTAATTTATTCACTGCTAGCTTTCCCACTATTTGTTTATTTGTTTATGTACTGATATCTTGTTCCCAGCCCTTCTATTACTTTGTTTTTCCTGTCTGCTCTATCCTTGATAGCATGTCTGGTTGTACTACTTGTTCCTCATATTGATGCTTCTTTGAATTATCTATTACCTTATTTATCATTATTGGAGTATTCTATGCACTATTTTTCCATCTTTGTGCCTTGCTTTATCCGTGATTGCTTATGCCTTGTTGTACTTGTTCCAAATACTGCTGTGATTCTGATTTACTTGCTTACTTTATTGTCACTATCTGTGTAGTTCTATATACTGTGTTACCATCTTTGCGCCTGGCTTTGCTTGAATATACATCTTAGTATACTTGTGTAAAGTGTCCTTCAATGCATTAAGTGTCCCCCCCTTTCTATCCTTTGCGTATGTGTTGTTATAATATTTTTATATATTTTCATATACTGGTGGGTCAGGTAGGCAGCCAACTCTTTATTATAATTAGCCATTCACCATTTGCATGGATCCATCTGTCTAATTTATCTTTTCTCTTGATTCTACGTTTTCTCGTCCTTGTTTTGCTAGGGCATCCCCCATAAGAGACGCACCGTGTCAACGTCGAATGCGGTGATAAGTAGACAAGGGCAAGTGAGAGGAAATACTTCAGCCTCTAACACAGGATTAGACTAGCTTCTTGGAACATTGGGTCCTTATGGGTAAAAGCCTAGAGTTGGTGGATGTTATGAGGAAATAAAAGATTAATATTGCTTGTATTCAAGAGACAAGATGGAAGGGTAACAAGGATAAAGTGTTGGATGACTTTAAACATTGGTATTCTAAGGATCAATGTAATAGAAATGGAGTTGGCATAATAGTGGAGAATAATCTAAAGAATGATGTGGTAGAGGTCAATAGATTGGGAGAGAATTATATATATCAAACTGGTGTTGGAGGAGGAGGTTGTCAATATTGTCTGCACTTATGCACCCCAAGTAGGATGGGATGAAAGTAGTAAGCGACAATTTTGGGAACAAATGGATGGTCTAGTGCAAGGTTTTGGCCAGGGGGAAGCTATTATCATTGGCGGTGACATGAACGTTCATGTTGGGAGAGATTGTAGAGGATATGAAGGTGTAAACGGAGGTTACAGGATTGGAGAGCCGAATGAAGAGGGGACCTCAATCCTAGACTTTGCGGTTGCATACGATCTTGCTATTGTGAACACTTTCTTTAAGAAAAGAGAAGTTATAAAAGTGAGACACATACAAGCCAAATAGACTACTTTCCAATGCGAAGGGGAGATAGTGTGTAAGGATTGTAAGGTTATCACTGGGAGAGCCTAACCCCCCAACATAGACTGGTGGTCTTGGATTTGTACCTTTGGGCGCAAGAGCGTAGGAAGAGGGAACATACGCATCTTAAGATAAGATGGTGGAGACTAAAAGCGGAGTCTTCTAAAACATTTTTTGATAATATGGCCATGCAAGGAAAGTGGGACCTTAAGGGAGACACCAATGAGATGTGGAATGTGATGATGACTTATATCAAAAGGGTTGCCAAAGCTGTGCTAGGGGAAGCGAAGGGTAGTCGTCAAGCCTTAAGGGAAACTTGGTGGTGGGACAATGAGGTCCAAGCGGCTATCAAGACCAAAAAAGATTATTTCAAGACTTGGCAAAGGGCTGAAGAAACAGAGGATAAAAAGAGGTATTATGGTGCCAGAAACAGTGCTAGAAAGGTTGTGGGATGGCTAGAGTGAAGAAATACGAGGATCTCTATAACGACCTTAATACGAAAGAAGGGGAAAAAACTATATATGAGATGAGCTAAGTTGAGAGAAATAGAGAGTAGAGATTTTGACCAGGTGAGGTGTATCAAAAGTGAGGATGGAAGAGTGTTGGTAAGAGATGAGGACATTGTGAGGAGATGGGATGAATACATTTGTGCCTACTAAATGGAGATAGTACGAGTAGGAATGACTTGGAAGATGGCTTTACTCAACAAGACTCCACACGTTGTAAATATGTTCAAAAGGTTTGTGTGATGGAAGTTGGTTTGGCCTTGAGAAAGATGAAAACAGGTAAGACTCCGGCCCAGATGAGATCCCAATAGAAGTATGGAAGAAAGCCTTAAGAGTTTGTCGAGTGGCTTGGTTAACGAGGTTGTTTAACAAGATCATGAACACAAGGAAGATGCCAGATGATTAGAGGAGAAGCATTGTTGTCCCAGTCTTCAAAAATAAAGGGGATATTGAAAGCTGCAATAACTATAGAAGCATAAAACTAATGAGTCATACTATGAAACTGTGGTAGAAGGTCATTGAAGCCTGCCTAAGAAGAGAGACTCTTATCTCGGAGAACCAATTTGGTTTTGTGCCAGTAGATCCACAATAGAGGCTATTTAACTTCTGAGGAGGCTCATGGAAAGTTATAGAACCTACAAAAAGGATCTCCACATGGTCTTTATTGGCCTTGAAAAGCATATGACAGAGTCCTTAGAGATTTAATCCGACATGTCCTAGCTAAGAGGGGTTTCAAATACATATGTGGATATAATTAAGGACATGCATGAGGGCATGGTGATTAGTGTGAGATTTATGGGAGACCAAGGCAAGGAATTCCCAATTATGATTGAGTTACATAAAGGATTGGCCTTAAGCCCTTGTTTGCTCTTTTCATGGATGAGTTAACCAAGAACATTCTAGATGACGTGCCCTGGTGTATGCTTTTCGCCGATGACATCGGGGATTACTAAGCTGAGTAATGGAGATCAACCTTAGAAACGAGAGGTTTTAAAATTTATAGATCGAAGACGGAATATATAATGTGTAACTTCAGTCACTCTGTTATGGGTAATGAAATGGTAAAGATTGAAGAGAGGGAGATTCTGCAAAAGGACTATTTTAGATATCTTGGGTCGATCATAAATAAAGAAAGCAACATAGAGGATGATGTCTCTTAAAGAATTAAAGTGGGATGGATGAAGTGGAGAGGTGTGTTTGAAGTGTTGTGTGACCGACGTATCCTTTTAAAACTTAAGAGAAAATTCTATAGGACTGTTGTATGTTTGGACATGATGTACGGAGTGGAATGTTGGGCAATTAAGAAGTGTTATACAGAGAAGATGTGTGCGACAGAGATGAAGATGTTAAGATGGATGTGTTGCAAAACGAGGAAGGATAAAGTAAGGAATGAGCGTATTGGAGCGGATTGCGGAGTTGCCCCGGTCAATGACAAGAGCTAGGGGTAGGCCTAAAATGACTATAGGGTAAGTTGTGAGGCATGACATGTGCAGTTTAGGCCGCGTACCAAGTATGATCTCGGATAGAGCCTATTGGAGAGCAAGGATGCATGTGGCCGAACCCTATTTTGTTGAGATTCTCCTGTATTACTAGGCTGTGTCTCTTTCCTCTTACTTTGCTACTCTCATCTTTCACCTCACTTTTCATAGTTTTTTTCTTCGTTCATCTATCATATCCCATTATTAATATGTTTGGATCCATTTAGCCGACCTCATTAAGTTGGGATAAGGCTTAGTTTGTTGTTGTAAATGTCGGTGTTTTTTTCAATTATGAAAGTTTTATAAAATCATATCACTGTAAAACATTGGTAAAAACCAAAAGTCGACAATAAAATAGTCTTTTGTTTTGACATCCATAACTATTTTTTATTTATTTATTTTTTTTCATTTAGGTGATTTCAACAGCATTCTCGTACTTTAAAATAAGTTTGACCGGAATATAATGTTGTCATTAAAACTCAGATTTAAGCAATCTTAGACTTGTTGGAAGCTGGTTTTCTGTTATACCTAATACAAAAAGTCTCATGTAAAAATGAAATCATTTGACCAGTAAACATATTATAGAACAAGAACATTTTTCAAAATGTTGATTTTTTATGACTTAATGTGACTTATGTTGATTTTTTATGATTTGATGTGGCTTAATGCTGATTTTTGATGACTTGATGTGGCTTAATGTTGATTTTTTTATGATACAAGGTATATGTTACATACTAAATAATGCTACAAAAGAGGAAAAATAAAAAATAACACTTGGTCTCCTTGTTGCCTTAGTGCTTAGGAAGCCCTCTAATGCCTTGGTTCGCCTTGACGCCATGGTAACTATGCGTGCATCAACAGTATCCCATGTAGTATCTGTCCCAGACTTCATCTTTGTAAGATGATCCTGCTGGTCACGACCAGTCAAAACCAACTGCACAATTTTCTTCCATTGTCGGAAATTGGCAGCTGCTGCAAGCTTCTTATCTATAATTCTATGAGAAAATGAGGATATCACCTCAGTGAGTGAAATAACCTAGAGGGGGGGTGAATAGGTTATACTAGCGGAATTTTAATTCTTTTCGAGATTAGCCCAAATGTGATTGCAAATAAAAAAATGCGGAATGAAAGTAAATGATTTACAATCACACGACACAAGAATTTATAGTGGTTTGACTCAATCGAGTGTAGTGCACTTGATGTAGATAAGTCACATAGGCTTATTTTATTGCAAATAAGCCTTGGGTTGTGTTATATATGTGTGGGGCCTTTGATCCCATGGGTTTTTTTTGAAATGGGTCACTTTAATGGGCCTAAAATATGGGTAGAAGGTAGAAAAACGGGATTTAATTCATTAGTTTAGTTAATTGCTATTTAATTCAATAAAGGCCCATTAGGCCATTGGTCAGTTGTAAAGTCCTATATGGACTATTAGTTAGTTAGTTCTACTCTATGTTGGAGCCATAAAGTCAAGTCCTAGTCCTATTTTGAATTCCTAGTTGTAGTAGGAGTGTCTAGTCCTATTGGGAAACTAGCTCCTAAGTAGTTTGATTGCTATTCTTCCCTCTATAAATAGAGGAGCCTATGTACTCATAATGAGAGATTTGAATGAATGAATTATTGAGTGATTACTCTTTAGCTAAAAAAACTGTTATTGAGAGGTGAGATGCCTAAACCTTTGAGGGGTGTGATACCCAAAACCTGAGGGGTGAGATACCCATTCCTTTATTCTCTTTCACCCTTCTCAACCCTCCATCGATTCTTCTTTTTCTATTTTTATTTTCTGTTTATTGTTATTAGAAGTTCAGACCTGTTAAAGCATACAAAATCAGAACCAGCCAGCCAAAGAGTTCTTGTTCTTGAAGCCAATCGACCCTCATTGCTACCCAAGTTTGAGATCTGATCTATAGATCCTTTGGAGGACTGGTTCTATACTCTTAGAAGCTCAATCGATCCTCTCTTGAAGGTTATCTGAAGAAGACAAGTTGATGTTCCTGCAGAATTCTTCACATTCTCTCTCTTAGGTCTGAAAATCAAGAAAGTGCGTAACTCCATAACCAGCCGTCAGAAGCCCTTCATATTTGGGGGTTTTTGTGCCCTCCCTAGAGACTATCTACACCCAAAAGTACAGCTCAATCGGACTCCCACAGACCTGGCCGCACCTTTTTCTCTCTAGCTCTATAGAAGGTCTTTCTTTCTCCTATCGGGTTTGGTTTTGGGCTGGTTTTGCTCCTATATGGGTATCGTATTCTTGGGGGTTTATTTGATGGTATTATTTCTTTGTTTCTTGCTCCTATTTGTATTGTTTGGGGTTATAAACTGCGGAGTTAGTTACTTGTAATTTACTCCTGCATTAGCACTCCCTACAAGAATCCTCTTGTAAGGTATTCCACTAGTTCTCCCTTTCAGTATAGTAGGTAGGGTAGAAAAACATTTACAATCTTTTCAGGATAAGAGAATCCGTACAAATCTCCTTTACAGGTAGTGAAGCACCTTTACAATCCCCTTTCACGGTAGAGAGGCACCAAAGCTCTTTTAAGGATAAGAGAATCCTTTACACAGTCCTAAGTATAGTCTAGGAAGCTGTAAAACAGTAAATGAGAGAGTGGAATAAGAGGGTTACCTCCGGTGTGGTGCAATGAATGAGTATGAGATGTATGAATGCACTTTATAAGTCTTCTCTTTGTACTTGACTTGTACATTGAGAATATGTAGAAGACTTGATGAAGGCTTGAGCTTTTTCTTCTTGAAAAGTGAGAACCAAGTTGCTCAAGTAATGTAGATTGCTTTTGACTCTTAAAGCTCTTTTGAATGCTCTCTAATGCTTAGGAATAGTTCATTGTTCATTAAGAACATCTTAGGTATTTATAGGAGAGATTAAGAGAGCTTTTTAGGCAGGAAATCAGTTCATAACGGTCATATATCGGCCATGCCGGTCGATCACCCCAAAGTTCCGGTCGACTAGATGTGACCATTAGAGCCATGAAATAGCCGTTGGGGTGATTCTGGGCTTGGCCGGTCGACCGCCTATGGTCTCTAGTTGTGCCGGTCGACTTGGTCATTTTTCCGGTCGACCACCATATGATTCTGCCAGTTCCGGTTGACCAGGGGTCTGGGCCGGTCGACCACCTTTGACAGGGGCAGTTTTGGCAGACTGAACAGTCGACAGTAAATCGACCATAACTTAACAGTCCGACCTCGGATTGACCTAAAACCAGTTGCGTTGGAATCATGACTCGATTTCCAACAACTTTTGTGAAGGATCCAACTCCTGATACCAACATTTTGAATACCCAAAATGCCCTTGATTCAGGTTCAAGTGTTTTTCACAGAAAACATAATTCTTGGTATTCTATCATGTTCACCTCCACCTATAGTCAATCTAACATGATGACATGCAATGTATGAGTGCGTGCACAATATAAATCAAGATGGTACAAGTGACATGACATGGACAACCCTATCCTAGAGGTCTTCGTCTTGTCTTGATACTTGGATCTTCATCTTGGTGCTCCCACTCTTAATACATCTTCATGCCTTGTTATTGGAGTTCTTTCTTGACTTGATGTCTCCAAGTAGCTTTGAGTCTTCTTCTTCTTGCTAAATCACACTTAGTAGAAGGTTAAGATTTTGGGTTTGTTTGTTATTACCAAAACACAAATAGGAGTGGGCATTTCCCCAACAATCTCCCCCTTTTTGGTGATGACAAACAAACACAGAAATGACAGTAATAATATTAAAAAATCTAAAAAGCAGAATAGTCACATGTCATTTCAGTACATATAAGGAAATAAACAGCAGTAGTATTTCTCCCCCTTTTGTCAACAGCAAAAAGGTGAGTGCAAGTCATGTGCAACTGATAAAAATAGAATATGCTCCCCCTGAATATGTGCCAGGGATATAAAAGAAAAAATAATTGAAGCAGCACATGTCAGAGCAGATAAAATAAACATCTAAACCGTAAAGTTATTGTGCCACATAGTATTTCCACACATAAGTTCCAGCATGACAGATAATTTAAAAACAGAGTTTGAAACATAAAACGGTAACAAAAAGTGTCAATAAAAGAGAGAGAGGTCATCTAGTCTTCTTCATCCTCCGAGTCCTCCTCATCCTCATCTTCTTCTTCATCTTCAACATCCACCACATCTTCAGCTTCAGTTCCCTTCATAAGAAGCTTCAGGATAGAATTTTGCTTCTTTTCTATCTTGTCCAGTTTAGCCATGAGGTGGGTTCTAACTTCTTCAAGATCAGCAACAGTTGCAAAAGTAGAGGAGGTTCCACTTTCCTGTCCAGCTATGGGCTGAAATGGTGCAGCAGTGTTGCTTGAAGCAGTTGTCTTTGAAGGAAGGAGTTTCATCTTCTGAACAGTAGAAAGATTGATTTCTGGAGAGATGGGTTCAGTTGTCTCCCCGGAGAAGTCTACACAGAAGTAGTCCAAGATTTGACAAACAAGGCGGCCATATGGAAGATTTCCTTGCTGAAGCTTATCCCCATACGTCACCATGTACATCAATATAATGTATGGAACATTGACATGCTCAGATATACAAACACAGTAAGTGAGGTAAGCATGGAATGGGGGAACTGCATCACGATGACCTCCTTTGGGTAGGATATTGTAAGAAATTATCAAATTGACAATCCTTCCCAAATCGGTGAGGTCCTTAGCCTTGATTCTGTGGGTGTTAGCATAATTTTTCACTATGCTAGAGTATACAGTGTCTACATTCATGAACTGTTCAATGTAGGTCTTGTGGGTGTAGAATTTCAAAGGTCCATCAGAAGAGATGTTGAGAATCTCACCTAAGGTAGGGATATCTAACTCTATGGGAGTTCCTTTGACATAGGAACGAAGAAGGAGGGATTCCTCTTCACCATGCACAGAGAGATTGCAGTAGAACATTCTCACCAAGTGGGGATAGCAAGGAATCTCTAGTGTGAGAATATTTCCCCAACCTAAGACATCAAAATGGTCTTTGATGGCATACCTGGTAAGAGATTCTTGGAGAAGAAAGGTAAGATCTTGTGGATCTAGGGTTTTGGATGGAGTTTTAGAGATGGTTTCTCAAGAGGAAAAATCGCAATAGGGTCTTAGAGGTTTTGGGTTTAAAACAAATGAGAAAGAAACCTCAAGAAATGAGTTTTAAAAGACCCAGAACACGGTTTTCGGTGGAGCCGGTCGACCGAAAACTAGGGGTGGTAGACCAGTTATGCCCAGAAATGCCAGAAACACAAAAAATGAGATTTTTCAAGGGGATTTTGGACAGAATGGTCTAAGAAATGGATATGGGATTTGGACATAAATTAAATGGTCTTTTAAGTTACCCGAAAGGGTTACAAATCCCGAGCTCTTTTCTTAGAAAGCAAAACCTTTCTTCACCCAAAGGTTTGGTGAAGATATCTGCAAGTTGCTTTTCAGTCTCGATGTATTCAAGAGAGACATCGCTGTTCTGAATAGTGTCTCGCAAGAAGTGATGCCGAATGTCAATGTGCTTTGCCCTTGAGTGTAAAATGGGGTTTTTACTCAAGTTAATGGCACTGGTATTTTCACACATGATTGGACATGAGTCGAACTTCACTCCAAGGTCAAGAAGGGTTTGCTTCATCCAAAGGATTTGGGCACAACACCGGCCATCGGCGACATATTCGGCTTCGGTGGTGGATAAAGCAACGGAGTTTTGTTTCTTGCTGAACCAAGAAACGAGGCATTAGCCAAGGAAATGACAAGTACCACTAGTACTTTTTCTATCAATATGACAGCTCGCAAAGTCAGCATCTGAGAAACTGAATAAATCAAAAGGTTGGTTTTTGGGGTACCACAACCTAACATCACAAGTGCTTTTCAAATATTTAAAAATTCTTTTCACAGCAGTGAAGTGTGATTTCTTAGGATCGGCTTCAAACCGAGCACATGCACATACATTGTACATGATGTCAGGTCTACTTGCCGTTAGATATAGAAGGCTCCCAATCATGTCTCTATATCTAGTAACATCCTCAGAAATGCCATCTTCATCCTTGGTTAGTTTCAAGGATGAGTTCATCGGGGTGTCTGAAGACTTTTGACTGTTGATGTCAAGTTTCTTTAGCAGCTCCTTGGTGTACTTACTTTAGTTTATGAAAATCCCATTATCAGTCTGTTTTATTTGAAGACCAAGGAAGAAATTTAATTCTCCCATCATACTCATTTCAAATTCATTGCTCATCTTGCTACTGAAATCAGTACACATTCTCTCGTTGGTTGAGCCAAAGATGATATCATCTAAATAAATTTGAATAATGAGTATGTCATTCTTTAAGTTCTTCACGAACAGGGTAGTGTCAATCTTCCCCCTTGAAAAGCCACTTTCTATCAAGAAAGTACTCAATCTCTCATGCCAAGCTCTAGGAGCTTGTTTGAGGCCATACAGGGCTTTCTCAAGTCTATAGATGTGGTTTGGAAACTTAGGGTCTTCAAAACCAGGGGGTTGAGCTATATAGACCTCTTCTTGAATGTATCCATTTAAGAAAACACTTTTGACATCCATTTGATACAGTTTGAAGTTCTTATAGCATACAAAAGCTAGTAGCATCCTTATGGATTCTAGTCTAACAATAGAGGCATAGGTTTCATCATAGTCAATACCTTCTTGTTGGTTATATCCTTTGCCTTGTTCCTTACAATGTTACCATCTTCATCCAATTTGTTCCGAAAGACCCACTTGGCACCAATGATGGTTTGGTGGTCAGGTTTTGGGACAAGTTCCCAAACCTTGCTTCTTTCGAACTGGTGAAGCTCTTCTTGCATGGCAACAATCTAGTCACTATCTCTCATTGCTTCTTCTATGTTCTTAGGTTCAATCTTGGAGATAAATTCAGTGTGATTGCATATCTCACGAGATTTAGATCTGGTCTGAATTCCTTCATCCAGGTTACCTATTATAACATCTAAGGGGTGGTCCCTATGGGGAATGATGTCCCTAGGTAAGGTTTCTACTTTTTCAACAGTAGTTTCTTTTTCCTTACGTTCATCAAGAGAAACATTATCTACTTTATTCTTTAACTCATCAAGAACAACATCATCATCTTCATTAGTAGAATCATGCAAAACAATAGGTAAAGACTCATCAAATCTAACATTCATGGATTCCTCAACCATTAGAGATCTTTTGTTAAAGACTCTATATGCTCTACTGTTGAGAGAATATCCCAAGAATATTCCTTTATCAGATTTAGCATCAAACTTTCCATGTCGGTCTTTAGTGTTTAGGATGAAACACAACCAAACACCCTAAAGTAGTCTACCTTAGGTAGCTTGCCAAAGTAAAGCTCATAGGGAGTTTTGGAAAGTAAGGGTCTTAGAATCACTCTATTAAGCACATAACAAGCTGTATTAACAGCTTCGGCCCACAATGATTTAGGCAAGGAGTACTCATTGAGCATTGTCCTAGCCATTTCTCGTAGTGATCTGTTTTTCCTTTCAACAACCCCATTAGATTGAGGTGTCCTAGGAGCAGAGAAATTATGGTCAATGCCATACTTATTGCAATACGCATCAAATTGATGAATATTGTCAAATTCTCCTCCATGATCACTCCTAATAGAGGTTACTGTATAACCCTTTTGGTTTTGTAATCTTTTGCACAAAGTTACAAACTCCTCAAAGGCATCATTTTTATTTTTCAGAAACATAGCCCAAGAAAATCTAGAATAGTCATCTACGATAACAAATGTATAAGACTTACCACTTAAACTAGAAATGTTTATGGGTTCAAACAAATCCAAGTGGAGGAGTTCCAAAGGCCTAGAACAAGAGACAATATTTTTGGCCTTATGGGAAACCTTGGTTTGTTTGCCCTTCTGACATGCATCACAGAAATGACCTTTACCATATTTAATCTTAGGAAGATTTCGAACAAGATCCTTGGATGCAATGGTTTGGATTAATTTGAAATTTACATGTCCAAGCCTTCTATGCCATGATTAGGATTCCCTATGGTTAGAAACCAAACATGCATTTAAGGTACTTGTTCCCTCTAGCATACAAACATAAATGTTATTCTTCCTAGATCCCTTTAGTATGAGATCATTGTTAGCATCTTTAATGTAGCAGTGAGAAACATCAAAATCTAACTAATAACCTATGCCACACAGTTGGCTTACACTAAGTATGTTATAATTTAGATTTTTCACATACTAGACATTAGAGATAGAGGTACCTCCAAGCTTGATCTTCCCAATTCCGGCGATCTTCCCATTGCTATCATCTCTAAATGAGACCCATCCTCTGTCGTAGTCTCGTAGGCTTGAAAACAAGTTTTTGTTGGATGTCATGTGTTTGGAGCATCCGCTGTCGATTACCCATTCAACTTCTATATTGTTCTTCAAGCATACCTACAACAGAAGTTTAGTTGTACATTGGTCCCCATAATCTCATGGGTTTGTTATTGTTAGTATCAAATGTCCCTATTGGGACCCAAGTGGTCTTGTACCTTTTAGGTTTCTGATTTTGAGATGGTCTAGGGTTCCTTTGAGTCATTTGTGGTTCATATGAACCATATGACCTTTGAGGCGTATAGGACCTTTGAGGTCTGTAGGATCTTTGAAGTGTATAGGTCCTTTGGGATTGGTAGTTCCCATGAGGTCTATAAGACTCTTTAGAGTAGGTTCTATAGGCTTGGGTTTGCCTATGATTCCTTTTAATAGAATACTCCCTTTGAGGGTGAGATCTTCTATATCTAGGCATCGGTCTAGACTCCTTTTGAGGCTGATATTGCCTTTGAGGTGTGTAGTAGTAGGCGTGGTTGACCTTGGTTCTTGGTTTCTCATTTTGAAAATTTTTGGTCTTTTTCTTCTTGGCTTTACATTCATTTGTTGAATGCCCTGTTTTCTTGCAAAAGCTACACTTAACATAGGATGTGGATGCTTGATTTCTTTCACCCTTCCTTGGATTCTCTTTTTTGCTTTTCTATTCTTTTTGATGGGTTATGTTCATAACCCAGTCCTTCTTTTTCAGTAGGACCTTTCCTTTGAGATCTTAGTAAGATATCAAGGTTCTTTTGATCTTGAGTGAAAGTACAAAGGGTAGAGTTTAAATTTGAGTTTTCTTTCTCAAGTTCACTCACCTTTGTGGTCAAGGCATCCACTCTTTTATTAAGAGTGTTAGCTTCCTTTTCCAGGTTTTGTTTATCCTTTTATAATTTGACACTTTCTTCATACAATGCCTTGAAGGCTTCTTGAAGTTCTTCCCATGTATAGCTTTCTAGAGGTTCAGTTTCAGTTGGCTGATTTTCCTCTTGTTCTTCATCTCCAAGAGCCATCAAAGCAAGGTTGGTGAATCCCAAGTAGCCGCATAGGCCTTCTTTGATTTGTGAGGGCATTCAGTTCTGAAGTGTCCATGTTTTCTACAATAAAAACAAACGACATCTTTAGTTGAAGTTTCCTTAGATTTGTATTTGGACTTACTTTTTCTCCGTAGGACTTGTCACCATGGGACTTGTTCTTGTAAGGAAATTTTCCCTTCTTCTTGAGGAATTTGTTGAACTTTCTTGTAATGAGGGAGATTTCCTTCTCTAAGTCGAAGTCCTCATCGTTGTCATCATCGTTTACTTCTTCAGTGTTTTGAGATGACATCAGTGCGATGCTCTTTCTTTTGATTTCAGGAGTTTGCTTGTCAGCTTGCAGCTCCACTTTATGAGTTTGCAAAGAACGTAATAAGTAGTCTAGACATATCTTGGTTAGGTCCTTTGCTTCCTCAATTGTTATCTTCTTTGGTCTCCAGTTGTTTGGTAAGGATCTCAGAATTTCCTTACTTTCTCAGCATTTGTGTAGGTCTTACCTAGGCCCTTTAGACTATTTACAATATTTGTAAAGTGGGTAAACATATCAGTAATAGTCTCATTCTCATACATGGTAAAAGTTTCATAACGAGAAACTAGTTTATCTACTTTTATTTCTTTGATTTCTCTGTGCCTTCGTGTGTAACTATGAGCATGTTACAAATTTCTTTCACTGACTCACAAGCAATGACTCGGTTGAACTCCTCTTCGTTGAGAGCACATTGAAGGAAAGTAATTACCTTGAAGTTATATTAGATGAGCGTCACATCGTCGGCAGTCCATTCTTTTTCTTTGGTACTTTCTTGCCTTCAACTTCTTTGGTGATTTCGTATGGTCCTCCTTCTATTGCTCTCCACACAAAGATATTATGTCCATACACGAAGTTTTTAAATCTGCACTTCTAGAAAGAAAAATTTTCTCCATTAAAGTAAGGGGGTCTCGAGGCGTTCATGCCTTCCGGTGGTCCTTAGAATGTGGCCATGGTCTTTGACTCACTATTAAGACAAAAGTTAGTCTTAGAAAATTGAGCTCCCGCTTTGATACAATTGAAATAACTTAAAGGAGGGGTGGATAAGTTATATTAGCGGAATTTTAATTCTTTTCGAGATTAGCCCAAATGTGATTGCAAATAAAAAAATGCAGAATGAAAGTAAATGATTCACAATCACACGACACAAGAATTTATAGTGGTTCGACTCAATCGAGTCTAGTCCACTCCCTACAAGAATCCTCTTATAAGGTATTCCACTAGTTCTCCCTTTCAGTACAGTAGGTAGGGTAGAAAAACATTTACAATCTTTTCAGGATAAGAGAATCCATACAAATCTCCTTTACAGGTAGTGAAGCACCTTTACAATCCCCTTTCACGGTAGAGAGGCACCAAAGCTCTTTTAAGGATAAGAGGATCCTTTACACAGTCCTAAGTATAGTCTAGGAAGATGTAAAACAGTAAATGAGAGAGTGGAATAAGAGGGTTATGTAATATCCCGCTTCTTAAACCCGGTCTGATTTCGCGGTTCAACCGGTTTAACCATGCAGGAACCGAGCCAGAGGATGTTAGAGCGGGTTCCTTATGGGCTATGATGGCACGGGTGACCTTAAACACCGGCTGGCCCGACAAGTCCGAGCCAGTGCCAGAAGAGACGAGAGTACCCAAACCGTGTACGTGCACCTACCATAAGGCTATGTACGGATAAAACAGGTATTATATCTGTATTTTAAGATATATATGTAGGCTACAATGTATGCCTGGGGTGGGGTTTGAGCCGAGGTCCGAGCCCGGTCAAAATCCCAAGTTTTGACTCTCGGATGGGTATGTCAGGTGGGTACACCCACCCACCTGAGTGACCCATCCAACACTATTCACTTAATTAGGAATAGTATATAAGGCTTTATGATTTCTTTTCTTTCCATTTATTACCCTCGTACGTTTGGTGAGAAAAGTAAAGAGGAGAGAGAAAAGAAAGGGAAGAAGGAAGGAAGAGGAAGAAAGGAAGGATTTCCGTGGCGCCGAAGCTAGATCTTGCCACTCCGGTGCCGGGAGAGTAATCTTCAACTCGAGATCTACAGTTGGAGGTAAGAAAAGTTGGGTTTTATGAATATTAACCATACCCACGCTTTAAACCCTTGATTCGAGTATGGTTTCTTAAGATCTTGTAAACACCCTTTGAAATGATGAATCTAAGGTTTAATAAATGATTTATGTGTTGATCTTGAAGGATTTGAAGAGATATTGACAAGGTAGAAGGAGCATTGTGAGTTGGAAGTGATTTGGAAGGTTTGAAGTCATTCTTGAGCAAAGAAGGTAAGACGGCTTCCCTCACTTGAATCTAACTTAGATCTAAGCTAGAACCATCCTATAGGACTTTAAAGGTGCGAAGAATGGGTTGAGAAAAGCCCTATTTGGGTCCCCAAGGAATGGAAGAAGTTGAGAAGAAACTGGGGGTTTTCCGCCAAAACCGGCGGGTACAACCGGCGGGTCCCTACCCGCCTGAGAGCACCCACCTGAGAGGACAGGGGGGTCCCTGGCCAAACCGGCGGGTAGGACTGGTGGGTCCTACCGGCGGGTCCATACCCGCCGGTCCAAACCGGCGGGTAGGACCGGTGGGTAGACAGCCCACCTGTCTGACCCACCTGAGTGGCCCCGAAGGTGATCCGTTGGTCCGATCGAGCCCAAATCGGACGTGTGACCTTCTTTCGACGTTCTAAACACGATTTTGACATCGGATTTCATTAATTTTGATTCTAAAATGGTGAAGTACTAAACCCGCTCAATTTTGTTAGGTTCACCAAAGCCTACCCGATTCGCTTCGGATCTCACCCGTACCGAGCGGGACTCCTTGTACGCTACAAGTAAGTGGAGAGAGGACGTTTGGCCTATTTCAAGGCATTTGTTTGGCATTCATATAACTATATCTAATTTAGTCATGTCATCATGAATATGCTATATAGATTAGTCATTTCACACATTGATGTGCATTTATGCTATGTTTACTTTTCAAATGCAAATTGAATGAGATGTTATATGTCGAATGTGTACATCATGTTGCATAATGCATTGATAGACTAGATGCATCATGTTGCATAATGCATTGATAGACTAGATGCCGTGGTCGGCTTGGAAACGAATGCATTGGTGGCCCGTGGTATGGGACACGGAGGCACTATGCAGTCGTACTACATATAGGAGCATGCGGTATTAGGATTCTCACCATCCCGTGCTACGACCCTTCCCAACAGGGGTTAAGGTGTTGGGTTGCCACTTGGGGGGAAGCAGGGGTCGCGGTTGTCGGACATTGTGGCGGTTAGGCATTACGCCCGGCGAGTCATGTAGGACAGTCGGCAACCCCGGTGGTATTTCAAGAGGGCCAATCGTACTGCTTTTAAATTGCTGGAGTCAGCACTGTCATTTAATTTATTTACATTTCTGTTGAGAGCCGGTGGACGGCATTGTCTTTATTTTTCCGAGTACTCACGGTGGGCCTTCTCCAACAGCCCTATGGGCGTATCGCGGGAGGGAGTTCGCGGCTCGTACCCGGAGTATACGCGCACTGTGGTTGTAGTAGCACTAAAAACCAAAGACTTAGTAATGTTGATTAGGTGTATGTGATTTAAAATGACTTGCATGGCATGTAGTGCATATGATGTGTTGTGATGTGTGGACTGTTGTGTGTGGTCCACCTCTCTACTTACTGAGCTAGTGAGCTCATTCCACGTGTACACCCCTTTTAGATGATTTTGCAGGTCATGCATCTGAGGAGTATGGGGTGGGTCCCACAGTCGAGTTTCCTGAGGAGGACTGGTGGACCCCTGAGGAGTTTGAGCACGGCGTAGACTGCGCGTGTGAGAGCTGTGCTGCGGGACAGCGGTTCTGAGGCCGAGCTGAGCTCCAGCCTTGATACCGAGCCGAGCTGTGTACTCTGATGATTTTGATGATTTCGATGATTTCCTGTATATATATTTGATATTTGAACTTCATTCTTTTTGTGTATATATCATGCCTACGGGCCCAAATGTATATAATTATTGTATCACCATTTGGGTATCAAGTATATGGGAATTATTTACAGGTAAAACTTAGTCTTCCGCTGATATGATGAATTGATGTTAGTGTGTGTATGCTGTGGTGGAATACAATATCTGATGATCCTGGCAGGTTTGGGTTAACCGGTGTTAACTCGGTCACCGCTCCGGTTCAGGGTGAACGGGGTGTGACAAACGGTGGTATCAGAGCGTGATGCTCTGCTTCACTCACAGCATACCATTAGAATCCCGTAGATTCTATAATAGGAAAATGGGGTTGGGCAAATATAAAAGCTTTAAAGATTAAAAGTCAAAGAAAGAAAGTATAAAAATGGAGTTATATTATAAGTTGCATTCATGGCATGCGTGAGTGTAGATAAAAGGTAATTAGATTGGTACTATAACCTATAAAGTACTATTTCGACGAAATTTCGGCAGCATAACGGCGTAAAATGGGATTTCCAAAAATTTTACACAAAACCTGATAAACAACAGATAATAATATAACCAAGGGCACAGATAGAAAAATCACATCACCACAAAACCACACAAGTACTCCACATATGAAAACACCACAACAATCCATTATCCAAAGATATTTCATTCCATAAATGAAATCAAGTTACATTGCAATTACAAGGAATGAGAATAAAGAAAGGTACAATGTCTACAAAAAGAGAAAAATGGATAAATAGCTGGGTGGGCAAGCCAAGCCCTCACTGGGCGTCGTCATCGTCGTCGATGATCACCACGTTCGCTGGAGGCCTGGAGTTAACATCGAAGCGGTGATCGTAATAATCGAACCTCGCGTTCACCACCTGTACCTCCCTCCGAAGCCGGCCATAGTCTGCTGAGATAGCATTGGCCCTGGTGTCCAAGTCCTGACCCAGCCTACGGAAGGAATCCTCCAAGGTGGTCTGCCTGGAGGCAATCTCGTCCAGCCGCCTCAGTATCTGGACCTGGCCATCCTTCAAGGCCCGCATGGAGGCTGTCCTGCCCTCATAGTCGTAGTCACCACTCCCAGGTGGTGGGGCTCCATATAGTGGGGCTGCAGCTCTGGAAGAACTAGGACCCGGACCTCTCGACTCCTGAGGCGCCTCCTCAGGGACGCTGCCACCCATCAGATCCTCCTCCTCATCCTGAGGAACGTAGTCCTCATCCTCCTCACTGGACTCCTCCTCCGTGGGGACATCCACCATAGGGGCAGCCCTCCTACCCCTACCTCTCTGAGCTCCTGATCTAGGAGGTGAATCCATGAGGGTATGGAGACTCATCTTCAAGAGGTTGCTCCGATCGAACCTATCAGCCGGAGTCTTCCCCTCCTCTCCGCTCAGATTCACCCCGAAGAACTCGAAGATCCTGGTGAGGATCCTGCCGTAAGGGAATCCTCCGTCCTCTGGGTGGGAAGCATGGTGCTCCATCGCTCTGAGGATGATATAGGGAAGGCACAAGTGCTCCCCGCCTCCCTCTGCGGCTGTGAAGATACAAAATGCAATGAAAGCCACCATGAAACCTACCTGGTTCCGATGACCTCCTCTGGGGAGCAGGTTGAACTGGATCAACCGGGCGAAGAGACGGACCTCAGGGAAGAAAGATGTCTCGGACTCCGGGCGACTGCTGCTGCCGCAGATGGTCTCGTAGATGAAGTCCGGTGTCTCCATGCTCATGAACGGTCCCTGAGGCCTACTCCTGGGGGGACTGTAGTATCGGTGTCCTGCCGCCGATATACCCAATATGCTGGCCAGGGTGCCTACCGTCAGCTGGATATCCACTCCCTTCACCAAGCTGCTGATGGTGAATTCCCCGTACTGATACGACACCTCCAGGTTGCAATAAAACCGACGGACGAGCTGCTCGTAGCATGGTCGGTCCACCTGAAGAATAGAGTCCCAGCCCAATGCTGAGAACCTCTCCTGAAGCCTGGCCTTGTGGAAGTCCTCGACTACCACGGTCTTTTCCATCAACACTGACCCCTTCAGGAAGTTGGGCCAGTTGGCTGCGGCCTCTGCACTAGTGAAGTGCTCCTCATCATAGTCTGAAGGGTCAGACTGAGCAGGTGCAGGTCTCCCTGTGCGATGAGCTGAAGTGCTGGTCTCCGCACTCTTCCGCTTAGAGGCGGTGGTCTTGCGTCGAACGCCAGAGGAAGATGGTCCTCTGCCGGTGCGTGAAGACATCCTGGCAATAAGAAAAGGAAGTGGGGTTAGTACAGAAAGGAAAGACAGCAGCATTAAAAAGGGGAAATCCAAAACCCAATTCATGCAAAGACGGGAACGGCAACGATCTAGAAATGATAGAAAACTTATGACATGAAACATGGTAGGTGACAACGCATGGAAACGTGCCAAAACAGCAAAGGACAGCAAAAGCAAAGAGTATAATTAAAATGAGGGAATTCAAGTCCATGGTGCAAATTCGAATAAAATGGAGAACAACCGGAAACCATAGGACTAAGACGAGATGACATAGTAGTGGGATGATGGAAATGCAAGAACATGCCCCAAATAGACTATAGAGTTCTATAAATACTAGTATGAATGAAAATCAAGGAAATCAATGCCAAAAATAGGAATTTTCATGGGAAAACATAGGGATTCCAAGCATAATGGATGATTCATGAAATCTAAAGCATATTAAGCATAAAACAAGTGGAATGTACTACAAAGGAATCACCAATTTGAGAAAAGGATCAACAATGTAAGAAATCCCCAAATTTGGAAACCTAGGGCACAAATTGGGGGTTTTTCCCCAAATGAAGAAACAAATTCCTATAAACTACGAATGACTACGGTAGAATCATCATAAACACATGGAAAGACTATACTATGGTGAAAAAATAGAGAAAGAAAGCCTAGAAAGTAAACCCTATTCAAGCATTTCACCCAAATTGAAATTCTGGAAAAAGGAGAAGAAGAGGAACTTACTTGGATGAAGATGAGTTGACTCTTCACTAAAGCGCCGAGTGGATGAGTGGAACCACGAGTAGGAGCGCTGAGTAGACTCCCAAGATCATCCAAAAGGAAAAGGAAGAAAGAGAGGGGAGAGAGTGAGAGTGACAGGCAAAACAGGGCCTGAAGGGCCCTGTTCGTGTTTTGTCACGGGCAGGATCGGCAGGTCAGACCGGCGGGTCCCTACCCGCCGGTTTGGGGTGCTGGGACCGGCGGGTCAGACCGGCGGGTCCCTACCCGCCGGTTCATCCCACCGGTTTGGACAGAAGGAAAAATTTTTAAAATTTTGAAAATTTTCCTTCTTTGTCTTTTCCCTTCTCCTCTCCTATTATGATTTCATTGATCTTATGGTGAACATTATTCCTATAATTAGCATGCCATGGTCAAGTGGGACCGTTAGCATGTATGTTGTGGACTTTGCCTGTATCTTGGAATTGAGCTATGATTAATTACGGGCTATCATACATTACAACACCTCATATAATGGCATATGATTGTGTGCCTAAGTCAGTTCTATGGTGTTAACCAATATGGTGTGATATGTTCCAGGTACAGGGATACGATGGTACGTACTAGATCCGGTAGTAATGCCCGAGGTACCCCGCGGGGTCCTCGTCGGGTCGGACGACCACAAAATCCCAGAGGGTCCCGTTCTGTGGGGCATGCCTCATCTCCACTACCTCAAGAGACCCTTGGTCAGGGTGGGACACATGGGGACCCACCTATGACTGCACTTCCAGACCCTCCACCGGTCATTACACCGGGAGATGTTGCTACAATAATTCAGCAGTCCCAACAAGCTTTCCAACAACAAATGCTTCAGCAACAGCAAGCATTTATGACTGCCATCCAGCAACAGTTGGATTTTTCTCAACCGGGTCAACCTCCCCGGGTACTCACTCCGCAGGACCCACCTGTAGGGTCGGGAACGGGACCACAAGTGGGTACACCTCCAATCCCACCATTCGGTATTCCTCAGCATGGGATGCCTCATCCATACTCCTACTATCCTGCCTATGCTCCTAACTTCCCGGCGACGAGTAATACGCCAAGGGTAGTGGAGTCGTTCAAGAGGAACTTACCACCGGTATTCTCTAAGGTGGGGAGTGACCCTCTAGAACCGGATCAATGGATCCAAGAGTTGGAGAAGATATTTGAGGTGCTTGAGTGCACGGATGCCCAGAAACTTATTTGCGCCGGGTTACAACTCAAGAAAGAGGCAAACTCTTGGTGGCAGGCCTCCAAACCTATATTGATGGCTGCTCATCCAGAACCTACTTGGGAGCAGTTTAAGGAGTTGTTCCTGGATAACCATTATCCGCGCAGTTTCAGAGATCGGAAGGAGACTGAGTTCATGGCCTTGACTCAAGGAAGTAAAACTGTCCTTGAATATCAGCAACAATTCGAAAGTTTGTTCCATTTCGCCCCAAGGCATATGCGAACAGCTGAAGAGAAGGCAGCAAGGTTCCTAAAAGGCCTAAAAGCATCGATTGGGTCTGTGCTTGAAGTCTTGGATTTGACCGAATATGGCCAGATTGTACAGAAGGCCAAAACAAGGGAAGATAAGCAAAAGGGTGAACAGTCCCTCACTCCTGGACTGTGGAAGAGAACAAATCCATTCCCAGATGTGGGAAATTCCTCCAAGGCATACCGTGGATCATACAGTTCTGGGCCTATGTACAGGCAGCCCTATAGGCCATCTGGCTACCCTCCTAGGCCAGTTGGTGGTTCGGGTTCTACTTCTTTTCGCCCGAACACTAGTGTGGCACCTACAGCTTCAAGGCCACCTTGACCTCCATCTGCAGCGGGTCAAGTGCAGAGGGGCCCCGCTCCAGTTCCGACGTCTCAGATTCGTTGTTTCAACTGCCATTCCTATGGGCATTATGCGAAAGACTGTCGGGCCCGACCAGCCTTGCCCTCCAGTCAGCCCTCTGCGTACCGACCTCCCTTACCTCGAGGCAGTCAACCGCAGGGAAGGATGTATGCCCTATCAGCCGAGGAAGCTGAGGCTAGTACAGAAGTTGTAGCAGGTACATTTTAAATTAAGAAGTTCATTATGATTAATATTGATGACCTGCTGAAATTATATACATTGTTATACTAGGTATCCTACCCATATCGGGCATACCAGCCTATGTTTTATTTGATTCAGGAGCTACTCATTCATTCGCATCTAAGAGGTTTGTAGGGAAGCTTGGGATGTCACCCAGGATCCTAGACCAGGGAATGATTGTTAGTATGCCTACTGGTAAAATTGCACAGTTGAAGGAAGTGTATGGACCGTGCCCAGTGGAGATTAGTGGGAAGAACTTTGATGCACAACTCATTAAATTCAATATGCAGAATTTTGATGCTATATTGGGTATGGATTGGTTGTCGGCTCATCGAGCTAACGTGATCTGTGCGGAAAGGCTGATTAAGGTGACAGATGTCGAAGGAAAAGAGTGGGTGTACCGAGCAGATACAATGAAAAGGGTGAGGAAGGTCCTCGTCTCCGCTCTCCAAGCGGTAAAGTTGCTAGAAAGTGGATGTCAGGGTTTCATAGCCTCGGTACTCGATGTTGATGCAAGAGTTACACCTCTAGAAGAAGTAAAAGTGGTTAAGGAGTTTCCCGATGTTTTCCCAGATGATCTGATGCATTTACCACCTGATAGAGAGTTGGAGTTTGCCATAGACCTGACTCCTGGAGCAGCTCCAGTATCTAAGGCTCCATATAGGATGGCACCAGCTGAATTGAAGGAGTTGCAGTTGCAATTGCAAGAACTATTGGAAAAGGGGTTTATTCGCCCAAGTGTTTCACCTTGGGGTGCCCCGGTGTTGTTTGTCAAGAAGAAGGATGGTAGTTTGCGTATGTGCATAGATTACCGGGAGTTGAATAAGCGGACCATTAAGAACCGGTATCCATTGCCACGCATCGATGATTTATTTGATCAGTTGCAGGGAGCCAGAGTATTTTCAAAGATAGACCTTCGGTCCGGCTATTATCAGCTCAAGATAAAGAGTAGTGATATACCCAAAACAGCATTTAGGACCCGATACGGCCATTATGAGTTCCTAGTGTTGTCCTTCGGGTTAACCAATGCGCCGGCAGCATTTATGGATCTAATGAATCGAGTATTCCAGGATGTGCTCGACAAATGGGTAATTGTTTTTATTGACGATATCTTGATCTACTCCAAGACCGAGGAGGAGCACACTCAACACTTGAGAATGGTGTTACAGAGGTTGAGAGATCAACAGTTGTTTGCCAAGTACAGCAAGTGCGAATTTTGGCTTGAACAAGTTGGATTCCTGGGGCACGTAGTGTCTAAAGCTGGAATCGAAGTAGATCCTGCTAAGGTAAAAGCAGTAGTGGAATGGGAAAGTCCCAAGAATGTTACTGAAATTAGAAGCTTCCTAGGTTTGGCTGGATACTACCGGCGTTTCATCGAGAATTTTGCTCGGATCTCAGCACCAATGACCAAGTTGACTAAAAAGGGTGTGAAATTCGACTGGGCAGAGGAATGCGAGAAGAGCTTCCAGGAACTGAAAGAGAAGTTGGTGACTGCCCCTGTGCTGGCTATTCCTGAAGGCACAGGTGGAATGACAGTTTATACCGATGCTTCCAAAGTTGGTTTGGGTTGTGCTCTCATGCAACGCGGGAAGGTAATAGCATATGCATCCCGACAACTAAAGGAATATGAGAAGAATTACCCCACTCATGACTTGGAACTAGCGGCAATCATTTTTGCCCTTAAGATCTGGCGACACTATTTGTATGGGGAGAAGTGTGAAATATACAGTGACCATAAAAGCCTAAAATACTTCTTCACCCAGAAAGATTTGAACATGAGACAGAGAAGATGGCTTGAACTCATGAAGGATTATGACTGCGATATTCAGTATCATCCCGGCAAGGCTAATGTAGTGGCAGATGCATTGAGTCGGAAGACACAGACTATGTCGCTCTCATACCTAGCAGTCAGCTCACCACTTGTGCAAGAGGCGATGCAAATGGATGAAACCCTCTTGTATGAAGGGGCAACCTTAGAGCTTGAACCTCAACCAGAAAACCTTAAGTGGTTGACGGTATCCTTATCGGCTCTACAGGTGCATCCGGCAATTAGGCAAGAGGTGATAATGAAGCAACCCTTGGATCCTGAATTGCAGCGGATCAGAGTTAAGGTTCAAGACCAAACAATGAACGACCCAGATTTTACCTTAGCCAGTGATGGGGCATTGATGTTTCGAGACAGATTGTGTGTACCCGATGATTTGGATATACAGGATAAAATCGTGAGAGAAGCACATAGCTCCGAGTACTCACTCCACCCAGGAAGTACCAAAATGTACAAAGACCTCAAACAGAGTTACTGGTGGCCAAGCATGAAAGTCACCATAGCTTTGTATGTGGCGACTTGTCTTACCTGCCAGAAGGTGAAAGCTGAGAGGCATCGACCTTATGGTACCCTTCAGCCACTCCCAGTACCAGAATGGAAGTGGGAAAGGATTACAATGGACTTCGTCACCGGACTACCAAGTACACCTAAGGGAATGGATGCGATATGGGTGATTGTGGACCGGCTTACCAAGACTGCTCATTTCATTCCTATCAAAACCAAGTTCTCCATGCCCAAACTAGCACAACTTTACATGGATAACATAGTGCGTTTACATGGAGTGCCAGTGAGCATTGTTTCAGATAGGGACCCGAGGTTCACTTCCAGATTTTGGAAAAGTTTACAGCGTGCCTTGGGATCACAGCTGAATTTGAGTACGGCTTTTCACCCACAGACGGACGGTCAGTCGGAGCGAACTATACAGATATTAGAAGACATGCTTAGGGCATGTGCAATGGAGATGAGTGGCAGCTGGGAAGAATATATACCTCTTATGGAGTTTGCATATAATAATAGTTACCAAGCTACAATTGGGATGGCTCCATATGAGGCGTTATATGGCAGAAAGTGCAGAACTCCTTTGTATTGGAATGAGGTAGGTGAACGTCAAATGTTAGGACCTGAGATGATCCAAATGACTTGTGACAAGGTCGACGTTATTAGGGAACAGATTAAAGCAGCTCAGTCCCGTCAAAAGAGCTATGCGGACACCCGCAGGAAGGAGATTGAATTTCAGCCCGGAGAAAAGGTATTTCTCAAGATCTCTCCTACTAAAGGTTTGCAAAGGTTTCACAGAAAGGGGAAGTTGAGCCCAAGATACATGGGACCATTTGAGATCTTGTCCCGGGTTGGCTCAGTAGCCTACATGCTTGCCCTGCCACCTTCGCTTGGAAATGTTCACAATGTATTCCATATATCCATGCTGAAGAAGTACGTGCATGATCCATCTCATGTACTACCCGTGGAACCAGGGTACCTAGAAGCTGATATGACCTACACAGAACAGCCAGCTGAAATTTTGGACCGGAAGGTGAAAACCCTTCGCAACCGCTCCATTTCCTATATAAAGGTGCGATGGGCTGACCATTCACTTGAAGAAGCATCCTGGGAGGTAGAAGAAGAAATGCGAGCCAAGTACCCTCATCTTTTTGATCAACCAGGTACGCAATTTCGAGGACGAAATTTTTCAGAAGGGGGGGTAATGTAATATCCCGCTTCTTAAACCCGGTTTGATTTCGTGGTTGAACCGGTTTAACTATGCAGGAACCGAGCCTGAGGATATTAGAGCGGGTTCCTTATGGGCTATGATGGCACGGGTGACCTTAAACACCAGCTGGCCCGACAAGTCCGAGCCAGTGCCAGAAGAGACGGGAGTGCCCAAACCGTGTACGTGCACCTACCATAAGGCTATGTACGGATAAACAGGTATTATATCTGTATTTTAAGATATATACGTAGGCTACAATGTATGCCTGGGGTGGGGTTTGAGCCGAGGTCCGAGCCCGGTCAAAATCCCAAGTTTTGACTCTCGGGTGGGTATGACAGGTGGGTACACCCACCCACCTGAGTGACCCATCTGACACTATTCACTTAATTAGGAATAGTATATAAGACTTTATGATTTCTTTTCTTCCATTTATTACCCTCGTACGTTTGGTGAGAAAAGTAAAGAGGAGAGAGAAAAGAAAAGGGAAGAAGGAAGGAAGAGGAAGAAAGGAAGGATTTCCGTGGCGCCGAAGCTAGATCTTGCCACTCCGGTGCCGGGAGAGTAATCTTCAACTCTAGATCTACAGTTGGAGGTAAGAAAAGTTGGGTTTTATAAACGTTCACCATACCCGAGCTTTAAACCCTCGATTCGAGTGTGATTTCTTGAGATCTTGTAAATACCCTTTGAAATGATGAATCTAAGGTTTAATAGATGATTTATGTGTTGATCTTGAAGGATTTGAAAAGATATTGACAAGGTAGAAGGAGCATTGTGAGTTGGAAGTGATTTGGAAGGTTTGAAGTCATTCTTGAGCAAAGAAGGTAAGATGGCTCCCCTCACTTGAATCTAACTTAGATCTAAGCTAGAACCATCCTATAGGACTTTAAAGGTGTGAAGAATGGATTGAGAAAAGCCCTATTTGGGTCCCCAAGGAATGGAGGGAGTTGATAAGAAACTGGGGTTTTTCCGCCAAAACCGGCGGGTACAACCGGCGAGTCCCTACCCGCTTGAGAGCACCCACCTGAGAGGGCAGGGGGGTCCCTGGCCAAACCGGCGGGTAGGACCGGTGGGTCCTACCGGCGGGTAGGACCGGTGGGTAGACAGCCCACCTGTCCGACCCACCTGAGTGGCCCCGAAGGTGATCCGTAGGTTCGATCGAGCCCAAATCGGACGTGTGACCTTCTTTCGACGTTCTAAACACGATTTTGACATCGGATTTCATTAATTTTGATTCTAAAATGGTGAAGTACTAACCCCGCTCAATTTTGTTAGGTTCACCAAAGCCTACCCGATTCGCTCCGGATCTCACCCGTACCGAGCGGGACTCCTTGTACGCTTCAAGTAAGTGGAGAGAGGACGTTTGGCCTTGTTTCAAGGCATTTGTTTGGCATTCATATAACCATATCTAATCTAGTCATGTCATCATGAATATGCTATATAGAATAGTCATTTCACACATTGATGTGCATTTATGCTATGTTTACTTTTCAAATGCAAATTGAATGAGACGTTATATGTTGAATGTGGACATCATGATGCATAATGCATTGGTAGACTAGATGCCGTGGTCGGCTTGAAAATGAATGCATTGGTGGCCCGTGGTATGGGACACGGTGGCACTATGCAGTCGTACTACATATAGGAGCATGCGGTATTAGGATTTTCACCATCCCGTGCTACGACCCTTCCCAACAGGGGTTAAGGTGTTGGGTTGCCATTTGGGGGGAAGCAGGGGTCGCGGTTGTCGGACACTGTGGCGGTTAGGCATTACGCCCGGCGAGTCATGTAGGACAGTCGGCAACCCCGGTGGTATTTCAAGAGGGCCAATCGTACTGCTTTTAAATTGCTGGAGTCAGCACTGTCATTTAAATTATTTACATTTCTGTTGAGAGCCGGTGGACGGCATTGTCTTTATTTTTCCGAGTACTCACGGTGGGCCTTCTCCAACAGCCCTATGGGTGTATCGCGGGAGGGAGTTCGCGGCTCGTACCCAGAGTATACGCGCACTGTGGTTGTAGTAGCACTAAAACCAAAGACTTAGTAATGTTGATTAGGTGTATGTGAATCAAAATGAATAGCATGACATGTAGTGCATATGATGTGTTGTGATGTGTGGACTGTTGTGTGTGGTCCACCTCTCTACTTACTGGGCTAGTGAGCTCATTCCACGTGTACACCCCCTTTTTAGATGATTTTGCAGGTCAAATATCTGAGGAGCATGGGGTGGGTCCCACAGTCGAGTTTCCTGAAGAGGACTGGTGGACCCCGAAGGAGTTTGAGCACGACGTAGACTGCTCTTGCGAGAGCTGTGCTGTGGGACAGCAGTTCTGAGGCCGAGCCGAGCTCCACCTTGGAGGCCGTGCTGAGCTCCACTTCCGAGGCCGAGCTGAGCTCTTCTACATGATGCTGAGCTGGGCACAACCCCTGATGCCGAGCTGAGCTCCAGCCTTGATACCGAGCCGAGCTGTGTACTCTGATATTTTGATGATTTCCTGTATATACTTGATAATTGAACTTTATTCTTTTTGTGTATATATCATGCCTTCGGGCCCCAATGTATATAATTATTGTATCACCATTTGGGTATCAAGTATATGGGAGTTATTCACAGGTAAAACTTAGTCTTCCGCTGATTTGATGGATTTATGTTAGTGTGTGTATGCTGTGGTGGAATACAGTATCTGATGATCCTGGCAGGTTTGGGTTAACCGGTGTTAACTCGGTCACCGCTCCGGTTCAGGGTGGACGGGGTGACAGTAATGGTTAGGATTGGAGATCGATTAAGATCAACACCATTTCAATCTAATCAAATCTTAGAACCGTGCTCTTTAATTAGACATACGCACCTTTGGAGATGTATGCCCCCAAAAGTTGGGTTGCGTGCATATGTTTAAGAGAATGGATCCATTGATGATCTTCATGTGTATGTCCAGGTGATCGTATGTGCAATAGATCCAACCTCTATGTCTAGTTGGAGCGGACGACATAGTAGTAATAGGAGAGTTAAAACTTGCAACACAAAGAGAGGATAAGAAGAGATATCGCAGGAGCGATTAATGGCTGGAATAAGCCCATTGAACTCCATTCTCGGCGTAAAGTCACCACCGAAATCATCAATACATAAGTGGTCTCAGCCTCCACAAACAGCACACCCTCTCCGTTGCAGTTGATCTCGACACTATCATTCTCGTCTCGCCTCAACCACCCGGCCCACGGATAGAACGTCACACACACCTTACTCAAAGCCTCTTTCAAGACGGTGGTGTTGAAGAAGTTGGAAGAATTGTTTGTTCTATAGAAGTAAACAGTCCTTGCATGAATTTTTTGTTGTAACAAATCAGCAATGGTGCTCCAGAGCACCTTCTATGGTGGCATATCCTGCATGGGCCTCACCATAGTGGACTCCTTCACCTCTATTATCATCTTGACATAAACCTATAACATAAATCAATAAGTACTACCAGAAAGATTAATATCGGATTCTCTGGATTTTAGGGAATTTTAGCAGAGATTGAAGTTCACCCGTAACGGAGACGAAGGGAAAAGGGTGTATTGCCTGTGTGCTTAGTGCATTCTTTAATGGTGACTAGGAGAAAAGTAGTAGTAGTAGTAGTATGGGTTGTATACTTGCATATTTATTGACAAGAAGAGAGCCAAAGAGGAGAGCTGTCATCCACCTCTTGGCAATTTGCTGATTTAGATTGTTGTTTATCTTCTTTTATTTATTTATTTTTTTTTTTTTTGTAAAGGTTTATCTTCTTTTCGAGTTGTAGGGACAAATTAATTCAATTATATACCTAATCGAAAAAACAAAAGAAAAAAAAAAACAAACCAGGTCGTCTCAATAGGAAGAAGAAGACATTTCTTAAAAGGCCTCTCTTCTTTAACGATAACCGCACAATTGGATCCAGAGATACTTTAATTTGTCATGCATCTTTATTTGGAAGATTACTATTCCTTAAAAAAATGATTTTTTTTCTTATGAGAAGCATGTAGGGTCTCCTCCTACAATGTGAATTAATTAATTTTGACAAACATTGTCGGGGGCATGTGATTTAGGGTTATAATTTGATACGCATAAAACTAGTCACTCAACGGGATGTTGACATGTGGAAGTGTATTACTCGCCTTATTTAAAAAGAAACAAGAAGCATCCATGCGAAGCTAGCAACCTCAGATACCATAATCCAAGGAAGATCCAACCCTCCTTCCATGGTAGAGTTATAGTAGGATTTTACCCCACCCAAGGAAGAAGGGCAAGACGATTCCTCAAAGGACATGGGATATTCCACACAAATGGAGGAAACTTATGGGATACGATCCTCTGACCTCCCCAGGTTTATCAAAATAAGAGGGTGTTTCCTAGTAGGATTCTATGGGATCCAATCCTATAAAGGAGATGGAAGGGACCAGGCAGAGGAAAGTACACTATCTCACTCACTGTTGCTCTCCTATGACTATGTACGGGTTTCTAACTTGGGCATCGAAGGACTAATCCTGAAGTCAGCTTCAGGCCCCTCATCTTCTATGTCATTGAAGGGCAAACATCCGATCAACAAAGGATTCTCAGTGGCAATATAATCCATAATCAAATCCTCACTAGTCTTTAAGTAGGTTGATGGAATGGAACTGTGATTGGTGATAAACAATGAGTACCAATTATAAACCAAGGAACGAAATATAACCAATTTATCGTATATGCTATTGACAGGGTTTTCAAGCCTAGGGGATGGAAAAAACCAATAACTACCCTAAAAAAGGCCGTAAAAACAACCAACACAACCAAGGCAATTATTGGGAATAAAGAAAGTGACAAGGGGCAAGCCAAGTTGTACGTCAATGAAGGTTCTGGCGCAAAGGCACTCATAGTATGAGGAATACTCAACTATCGGCCATCTTCTGACGCAAAGACTATCAGGAATGGCGCCATGTTGAAGAGGATATCGTAGATGATGGTAGAGGTGTCGTACAAGCGAGATGTTCACTCATCAAACTCAACCGACATCACCTCCCTCAAGCTTTGAGGATGACCAACATCAGAGGGTATCTCATCGACGTAGCCCCACACACTGGTTCCTTCTACACTAAGCCAGGTAATGGTTTTCCTCCTTTTGATTAGCCAAATACCCCATGTTTCTCACCTTCAGCCTTGTCAATACAACTTTGACGTTCTCCTCCCTTGGATTAAAAAATAACAGGTGTCTCCCATCCAGCCCGAGCCGCCAGAATGGCAATCCGAATTGTAGAGGAGTCGAATCCAAAGAGCTGCGTATGAGAAAGAGGAGAGATGTTTTGAATTTATTTTTTAAAATTCTAAATTTCAACTTGGCCAAAAATGGTTTTTTCGGCTATTTCTCTCCATGCTAATCCTAGATTGACCTAACCCGAGAATTAAAGATACATCATTTTAAATCATGAATGCAACAAGCCCAATATCCAATATGTTTCGGAGAACTCTTCAACTTTTAAAATTATCATCATGCCCCTACACTTTTTTTCTCAAACTTGCGCAAATCCTCCATTGTCTGATTCTTCTTTGTTGCTCAATCTCCTAGTCAAACTTTTAATTTGAGGTGAAATTTCTCTTTTGCCCTTGACTGCTTCAGTCAAAATTCTTCCCATTTTGTCATTGATCACATGTGAGTCGGTCCATGGGTAAATCGGTGTCTAGATTGCATCGAATCCTCTCATTTAGCATCTTTTATGTGCACGACCCTGTAACCTGCAAATGTGATAAAATCACATTATATAGTCATTTTTATCATCTATTTATGATCAAAATATCTAATTAAGATGGCAATGGATGTATAAAATATGGTCTAATCACAAGGCTTTTCTCCCCAAGAGACCAAGATCTTCAATTATGCCAATGGTATTGAGTGTTAAACTAATTTAAGCATATTTAGTTCTTGTATTGAGTGGAAAAGAGTCATTGAAGGCCCTTAAATCAATGATGTTACGGATCTAACAAGTAATAATAGGTTAGCTACATATCCATTGTCGCAACCGAAGTAGATTAGATCTGGATTAGATGTTCGCTCCATGATTTTTCTTTTCGAGTTGTGAGCTGAGAGATACAAAGACTCTGTTCGAAAGAAGAGTAAGGAAGGGAGGAAGAGCTAAGATATGGTTTTCTTCTACTTCCTTATGGATCAGAAGCTGAAGATAAGAGGAGCAGCAAACTAGCTATTGGGAATGCAGAATTAGTTTTTCTACCCAAAAAAATGACTGTGATCCAACCACCCCAACGTCTTCAGTTAGAGAGAGAGAGAGAGAGAGAGAGAGAGAGAGAGAAGAGTAGTTCAGAAAAAAAAAATTGAAAAACCTTACTGTGAACTAATCTTCTTCTTCTCCTCCTCCTCCTTTTTCTTATGTTTGTTAAAGTCTTCAATGAAGAAGAGGCGGACATTTAAAGCGGGAAGTGAAAACTCAGGCAGGTGTTTTTCATTTTTGAAATTTCACCAATAGCAACGGTTATTCAAAATCGCGGCCTTATTTAAGTCCACATGTTCGCTTTTGATTAATGCTTTTAAACTATATTGCTGCGGTTTAAATAAACAACTATATGTTCTACGACTACAGTTTTAATGAACTATGGCAATAGATGATGGGATTCTTTACCATAGAATCATATGAATAACCCCATTAGTAACCCTAAAAATCTCAGGTATGAAATATATACACCAAATAACCGTGTTAGAAAATTTAATATGTACACCTAGTAGATACACTAAACAAATAATGTACATCTAGCAGATAAAACACACAAGAGTCATAACTGTAAAGATTCATATCATTTGGGCTAAGAATGCACTGATCCTCTTGTAAATCTAAATTTACTGTGAAAATAAAATTACATTTATCACATATGGGCTTAAAAACCTCTAAGTTACAGTCATTTTCATACATGTATTTTCTTTAACTTGGGTGACATCACCTTTGAGCAAATGTCACTATTTTCTTTAACTTGGGTGACATCACCTTTAAGTAAATGTCACCAACTTTGCTACGCTTGGAAGAACTATGAAAGAATAGGATGTGCCACTTTGATGGATTTCACTCAATCATTTCATAGCTTCTTAGCAATGTACTGTGCAGCATAAAATGTGTGAAAAATCACACCCAGTTTAATTCTAACATATTTATCCATTAGAGGGTATTTCAAACTGAACATACAAGTACAAAATGACATGAATATGAATTTACTATATATTTCAGTTTTAAATAATTTTTCAATATCATGATAATAGTAAATCAATGCAAAACTTAAAATAGTTCTTTTACATGAAAAACAATATAGTACGCTGAATTTATCCTCCCATTAGCAACCTAGTATGCCGAATTTATCCACCCATTGGTTGAGCCATATAAAATAGCTTAAGGTCCATAATTCTATCCGTCCACTTAGTTCGACTAGTCATAAATTAATCCATTTATTGGAAAACACAATTCGTTAAATGTAACATACATATAAACTTGTTCACATAAATCCAAAAACAAAAGAAAACCAAATACTTTTATCAATTAATGTTCATAAATAGGTTTTCAAAGAACAATGGTAGTATTTGAAAACTTGGTATTAGATTGATCAAAATCGATACTAATCCAACCCAATCAATCCAAATTGATCCAATCGGAAAACAAAAATAACACATTAAATAAACCTATAGCATATGGTCATAGTCATGAAACACTCATCCACCATATTGCCATTGATCAACTGTCCAGTACCTTTTAGGGTAAAAATCTTTGTTTTAAAAGCATAATACCAAACTATTGATTTGATTTCCTAGTATAGAAAACTAGGTCTTTGAAACATATGTTGACCTCCATATTCTCAAACCACTTTTAAAGACATTCAGTTTAATGGTTCAACTCAAGAAAAATAATCTATTCAATATATAATTAATATATATAACATCAATAAAATTAAAATCAATATTATATCACTAACCATTAAACATAACCAGAGTGTCAACCGAACTACATTCTCAATCTTTGGGTCTGAAATGCACTGGTCCACTTAAAAATTACAATGACTATGGGAGCGCTTCAACTTCAAAAATTACTACTACCTTTGGATGAATAGTAACTTTTAGGTTAAGGTCTACCTATATTATGCTTGCATTTATGCTTATCTTTGATAATATCACCTTTGGGCAAGCATTACCTAATTTCTACCAATAATTTTTTATGTCTTTAAAAATAAGACAAAACCTTTGAGTTGCAAGCCTGTTGCAGTAATATTAGATTTTTCCACTTTGGTGGGCTCCATCAATTTCACTGCAATAGCTTACAACTATACCTGGCAGATTAAATTTGTGGGTTGTTTAAACATGAACCAAATATCATTTTACATGTAAAAGAACAAGCATGTAACTATTAGTAAAATAAATATTACAATGCTCAATTATCAATTACATCAAGAGTGTCAATCGGAACTACATTCCTGACATTTGGGTCTAAAACATATTGGTCCATTCACGTTTCTGTTATTACTGCGAAACTTCTTCTAACTTTCAAAAAATACTACCATCTTTGGATGGACAATATCCTCTAGGTTGAGAAATCCCTATTCTGTTTTCACTTGCTTTAACTTTGACTTCTCTTTGATAATGTTATTTTTGGATGAATATTAGCAATCTTATTACCAACTATCCTTCTATGTCTTTTCAAACAAGGAAGACATTTGATTTGTATTCTATTACAATAAGATTAAATTTTACCACATTGACGGATTTCATCCAATCTCACTACAATAGTCCACAAATTCATTCCAACAGCTAAAAGTGGGATTGTTTAAGGATGAACAAAAAAATATATGTAAGCAAAGGCATGGTCTATCATTAGCCAATTAATAAGTTCATATACTGATATGCAAGTAATGTATAGGTTGCTTTTTTTTTTTATTCCAATTAAAAGAAAAATTATAAAGAATCATAAAACTCCCATACTTGTAATTTATACAAACAGACCATAAATTTAACCAAAACTAGGCTCATAATATATTAAAACGAAGAGCACAAAAAACTAGACTCAACATAAGAAACTAAGGTGAAAAATTTCTCACTGTTTACCCGTACAAGCCATTTGAAGTTGCAGAAAAAATGGGTCAAAATCAATTTGGTTTACTCAAACCAATCGGTTTGGTCCAAGTGGTCCAACCCGGTTCGGTATATCAGTCTCCGATCAAAATTCAAGTTGGGTGATCAACGACCTAGTCAACCTTTGACCTAGTCAAATAGGGTTGGGTCATGGGTTGACCATAGTTAGCAAATTCGGATTCGGGAATTATTCGGGCGGAGAATTATTCAGAATAATTCGATTGATTAATTTAAGGATTCGGTCAAAAAAGCTTACTGGGTTTTTTTTTTTTTAATTTTTTTTTTTTTTTTTTGGTTTTTTTTTTTAAATAATGTTTAAATGGACCGAATAATTTAGTTTAATTCGGATTCGGTCCGAATTATTCGCGATTTATATTTACTTTTGAAAAAATCATGAATTTTAAAGAATTTTATTTTTAATTCGGATTCGGTTCGAATTTTTGATAAAATTCAAAAAATTTGGTTCGGCCGAATAATTCGTGAATTATTCGGCCGAATTGATAACACTGGGGTTGACCCACTGCATCATCGGGTTAACTCGGAAACCTTACCGAGTTGACTCAGTGATGACTCGTCGCCTTTATTTCTTTTGAAAAAATATATATTTTTTCTCTCTCCTCCTGTAGCTGGTTTTCGATGACGTGCGACCTATCACCACGATTGTCTTCTCATCCTCTACAACTTTCATGAAGAAAGATTTTTTATCCGAGACTTTTAAATGATAGTAAAATTATGATTCTCATGATTTGAAACCCAAATCCTATACAAAATCAAATTTTTTATAATTTTTCTTGATTCTAACACCATAAGGGTTGGCTCTGATATCAATTGATGAGATTATTTACCATAGAATCATATGAAGAACCTTATTAGTATTTAGAATACAAGAATCATAAAAAAAAAAATTTAACTATGGGTATAGTCCCTAAAGCAAGATCAATAAAGTACTCCCTTCATAGATCTTAAAATACATAATCATATAGATTTATTATATCTATAATAATCAATGAGACACCCATGACATGAATCATGAATGGGAAGAAGCCCCATGAGCATAGATCACGAACCTCTCCCATGTGATTAAAGATTACTCCCATAAAGATGATAATGAAGAACTACGTAAGTGGAGTTCCTCTACTAAGATCTTTTGCAGCCTGTTACTCTAGGGTTTCATATTTTCTGTGCACAGAAAGTAGTGTTACCAAAATCAATAAGGCATTAAGCAATGGTTGCAGGGACCATTAGTATTCTATTTATAATAGAATCCCTAAAACTCTATTCCACTCTTATAATGGAAAGAGCTAGGAGTTTCCTAATTAGAGTGAAACTATAACTGCTTGGGCCTAATGGATCAATCGGTATCAGCTAAGCCCACATAAAGTTCTAACAATAGATACGTATATGGCCATGATTATATGTAATTGCAGTAAGTGATAGGGTGTGTATCGCCATGGTTATAGGAAACTATGGCTATAAATATATCAATAACCTCAGTTTTGTAGAACTGCAGCAAATGTTAAACATGTGACCATGGTTTTCATAAACCGTGGCTATAGAGCTTCTTTCACCACAGTCCTTGCCAACCACGGTCGTAGACCTCCTCCCAAATGTGGTTTCTGAGCACATTTTTTTTTTTTTTTTTTTTTTTTTTTTTTGTAGTGATATGACTAGTTTGTAATTTTTTTTAGAAGCTGGTCTTCTTCTCCTTGTTCCCCCTTTTGGGTGGATCTTGTGTTTACTTATTTTCTCTTAATATATTTTGGTTCATCAAAAGAAAAAAAAAAAGGGAGGAGGGGGGGGGTGGTGGGGGCTCAATTGGACTCATCCATGTTTAAGAAATATGAAGACTTGGCAATGTTTAAGAAATATGACTAGATCAGGTTTGAATCAATCCGATTTTTTCATTTTCTCAGTGCTTTTGCCTTAGTCATGTAAAATTCACCAATTCTAATTCTTTTTCATTGGGCCTTATGCTATTCATAGACTGAAAGTTTGGTCTACAACTGAACACAACCTTAGAATTTTGAGGAAATATCACTCCCTTCCCTCAAACTATGGTGAAATATCAACTTGTCCTTACACTTTTTCAGAAATATCACTCACCTCCCTCTAAACACAAAGATTCTATTTAATGTCCCCAACCGTTTAAAATGACGGTTAAATTAACTAAATTATTTTCATAATACCTAAACTACCCTCGTACATGTAAAATACTCATTATACCCTCATTGAACTAAAACCCCCCTTCTCCATACATGTCAATCAGGACCACTTTCTTTTAGCAACCCTCTTTCTCCCTACAAGCTATTTTCAACCAGTGACAAGAGTGTGTAGATTACATGGTTTGAACTTTGAATGTTCTGTGGCCAATATTATTGGATTGGTCGAGCACGAGTAAGTGTTTCCTGTACGTTAGGAACTGACAAAAAGTTCCCATTTCTCTACTGAAACTCTCCATTTCAGTAGTTCCTTGTTCGAGATTGAAACAGCAGGTCAGAGGAAACTGGTGGGTATACTCCTTTTCTGACACCAGATCTTTTCTGGGCCATTGATTTTGGTTTCTTTCTTATTTTTGGGTTAATATGCATCTGGTTTTGGTTTCTTTACTCTCTCTTGATCCTTTTTTCTATTCCACTCTTTCATCGATTTGAGATTAGAAAACAGGGAAGGATCCCTGAAATTGTTGCATTTGACACTGTCGTTTGCTGATCAAATTTTGTGAAATTGATCCCAAACACCTTCTCCGTAGTTCCTCTCAATCTATGTGCTTCTTGTGAGGGCATCTATTTTGGTTGTTTCAATTTAATTTCCATTTCTTCATCGTTCCAAAAAAAAGTTGGATCAACATCATACAAAACAGGGAGAACCTTTTGGCCGATAGTCTCCTGCAATTTTGGTATGCACGTCTTCATATTTACGCCGTTCGTCTTCGCTCTTTAGGGACCCTCCAAATGACAAAAGATCTTTGCTGAGCACCACAGGAAGCAAAAGCACCTGCTTGAAATCGATTATGTCTTCCGTGGAGTTACCGTCTGAACACGATTCAAAAGACTGATGATCAAAAGGAAACCTATTAAAAAACACAAAGGGTAAAGCTGAGGGAAAGAAAATCACTTTGGGGTCAGGGTATAGTAGCTATCGATTCCCGTCGCCGATGTCACTGCTGCCGTGATTTCCAGTGCTCGGAACAATCCCCCATGGTCTCGATTGGGGGTCAGGAAATAGTAGTAGTTATCAATTTGGGGATGGGACTTATTAGATGGGTATTTTGGGTATTTCACATTTAGTAAGGGCATTCTAGTATTTAAAAAAAATATATAGTAGCTGACACCAACATATAAGATATATTCCTTAATAGTTATTGACAGTAAGGATCTGAGTCTAATTTGATGAAACAGAGGGAGTGTTCTTATAACAATGGTATTCTCTGAGGGGTAATATTGTAAATTTTCCTTTATTTTTTACAATTTTAAATTATTATAGGTTGATCAATTGCTGCTGTCCATCAAAACGACTGACCTTTGGATGTACCCACCCACACACCTAGGGAACCGGGTAAACAAATTGGCAACCCATTACCATTACTCACATACAACAACTGAAGATAAAATGTAAGAAAAAACAATTACATTTAAAATATATTATTCTTAAGGGGAAGAGGGTTGGGCATGTTAGCGGAAAAAAATCGTCTGCAATTTCGATCTCGTACAATTCCATGAAATACCACCTTCAAGAGATGACACGTGTATTGATACCAATGCAATGGTCCAGATCTGATTTAAATGCCTCTTCACTGATTTTAGTTGTATCAGATCTGGACCATTATATTGGTATCAATACACGTGTCACCGCCTGAAGATGGTATTGTATGGAATTGTACGAGATCGGAATTACAGACGATTTCAACCCCATGTTAGCTGGTTACCCAGGAATTAAGCATATTAGCAATTGTTGATCGTTGGATTTCATCAATTTGATTTGAACATTTAGATTTATATTTATTATTTTAATCTAAAATGCATTAAGAGAGTGAGAGAGAGAGATACTTACAACTACGGTATGATTTTCTTGGAAAGAGGGAAATACCTCATTTTTGCGACTCGGGCCTTTCTGTCCCTGTTTTTCATTTCTTCCTCTTCCCCCTTTTGCAAACCTGGTCTGCAACTCTCTTCCCCATCAATGCAGATCATGATTTGTTTAATGAAATCAATATTGAACGATTTAGTGATATTAGATTGTTAATTAGTCGAAAATTTTGGCTAGTTTTGAGTTGGCTTATTAGTAACGAATGTGTTGGACAGAGCTCCAAGGAATAAAAGGAAAAAAGGGAAGAAGAATTAGAAGGCGCGTAGGATTTTAAGAAATTTGGTAGATTGGTAGGATCCATGTGACCAGAAGAAAAGTGAGCACTTCAGCTGCAAACAATTCGTCCAATATATACTAAACCCAGTTCCCATATACACAGAATTGGGTTTAGTATTTCTGCAGTCCTGTTTACCCTTTCAAAGTGAATTATAAACCTAATCGGAATCAAATCTGGTTTTGTTCGTCACTAGCTGTTCTGGATTTTCTTGAGTTTTCTAAACATTAATCAATTCGGTCACTAGGAATCCCATTATGCGAAAACAAGAAAGGGAGCGGATCTGCTAGATGAACAACTTAAAAACCACCATATAAACTAGGGGTGTCAAAAAACCTCGATCAACCCGAATCAGCCCTAGCCTGCCTTGAGCCCGAACAAGACTTGAGTTGAGATTTCAGCCCATTGGGTGGGTTAGGGTTGAGATTTTTAGGCCCGAGATAGGGTTGGGTTGGGCCTGAGTTGAGGTTTCAATCCAACCCAACCTGACCCAACCCAACTCAATCCAACCCAGCCATGTTTATTAAGTATATAATCATATAAATATGCTGATAATTATTAATAGGTACTTATAGAAAAAATGTCTTTCGTTTTCCACAATCTACACATATACGAAAACTTTGGTCCTTGGTCTCTGCAATGCATCAAGATCAAGCAATCAAGTAATCTATAGTATTGGATTGGACTAGATTGAGTTAAACCCAGCCCAATCAGGGTTCATCAGGGCTGAGTTGGGTTGGGCTAAACCCGACAAGGTTTGGGCCTAAGCTATGCTTGAGTTGAGTTAAGAGACCTTAAAGTTGGGTTGGGTTTTAAAAATTTGTTATGGATACCTTTCCCACCAAAGACTAACTTAAAAAGAGATTTGTCCAGGTCTCTCCAAGACCCCTTCTTGTTTTTGTTGGATCCGAATTTAGAGTAGGGATCACCTATGTTTTCGATTGTTCTTTCACCTTCCAGATTTGGCTAGCTAGGCATATACAACTATACAAGCATTATTCTCCTCAGAGGAGGCCTTCCAGGAGAGTTTTTCACGAACCCAACTAGGTTGCTAAAGCGTTCACAGGAGATTCAAGAGTGTGGATCAGGTTCGTACGTGCAAACTATTCTTGCACGGTTTGACTTAAATAGGTGAAATTTATCATAGAGTTGATTGTTGGGTAGAATCCATTTGTATGGATCAATTTCGTACTAAAATGATTTTTGTACGAGAACTTGATCCGCTCTTGAGATTCAATTGGAGTTCTCTCTCATATTTAGAGGGGTGCAACAATGAATGGTCAATGAGGATTGGTTCCCTCGTTCTTGCATTCTACGGTCAAAAAGGAAAGGGAAGAAGAGGAAAATGGGTCCCATTTATGTTACAAAAATAAATGATAAAGGAAATTATAATTTGGGAGTTGAATAAAAAATAAAAAGGAAAAGTAAAAGAAGGGCTGGATTAGGTGTTTAGGTACTTTTAACTACATGAGAGAAGAGAGGGAAGAATATACTTTTTGGGAGGAATCAAATCTAAAAAATTGAATTGGGGAGTTTAGTAAATATTAAGATAAGTATATTTGTAATTTTGAACAATTAAACACTGCAGTTATAGCATGAAAAAATAGCCAAACCATCCGAAATATCTCCATTATAATTATAAGGACAAACGTATCGTCCGGTACGGAACGGTTCTCTAAAACTCGTACAAAATTTTCTGAAGGACCTTCATATGCTTAGATTTCAAAGAAACGGCCATCAATAAGCTCCCATCATTGGTGGGGCGCGGTTGGACGCTGATATGCCCTTCTAAAGAGGGCCAAATCGGCCCCATAAATATCGGCCCGCCCCACCCGAAATCCGCATCATATATCGGTAACCGTACCCAACTGTTGATCAAGAGACGGTCGATCTCTGGAATGCTAACCGTCAGATTAGGATAAAGTTCCAAGTAATCAATGGCTGATCTCAAGTACTCATCATCCATCCTCATCAAGGCGTCATGGATCCTCCCCGCAGCGTACCTCAACGGATTGTTCATGAGCTCGCCGGCCTTGGCGGTCGGCGCGGTAGTGAAGATGACGTTGCCTAAGTAACCAGGTGGAACCGGAGGGTGCAATCTGGACCGTCCATCAACAGGCATGTAAAACTTGGTCTCGTGATCATCGGTGTAGCCACGTGCCTTGCATACACAGCGCCACACGTGTCCGGCCAACACCTCGTAGGAGCTGTAGTTGCATGTGTTTCCCCGGACCCCCTCCTTGGACTTGGCCTTGAGGTTGCTGAGATGGTCACGGGTGATCTTGAAAGTAGCATTGGTGATTGTGTTGGGACCAAATAGGGATTTTATGGTTTGTCGAGGTGTTTTCATGGAAGGAGGGGGCTGGTAGCCGACGTGGTGGAATGCTGAAGTTGGTGGGTCCCTAGCGCGCAAGAGTGTTCGGTCGATGAAGGGTGGAATGGTGATGTCGACCCCGCGTGCGATTTCAGACCACGTGTTGATCAAGCGGACAAGCGACATTCCGTCCCCCACGCAGTGCTCCCATCCCACACCTAGGGAAACACCACCGCATTTGAAACGTGTCACCTGTTTATTGACAGATAAAGTAACGATTATTGGATTTACATTATTTATAAAAGTTATTTGGAAAAATGTTTCCATGAGGGAGTTTAGGTCCCACTTCCAAACACATATCGGTGAAATAACCAACCCACGCGCTCTTTATGAAATGAAAGATAACATTTGTGAATGTTTCTTCATGTGTTCTTATTGATTTTCTTGTACATGCAATAATCACACTCCTCCATATGAAATACTTTCTCAAATTATTTATATAAGAAGGTAAAAGAAAAAAAAAAAAAACCTGAACCTGAAACATGACGAGAGGAAAGAAAGAGACATCGTTAGATCGATCGACGGCCGGGATAAGTGGCCTGAACTTCATTGTCGATGTAAAATCATCGAAACCATCGATAACAGAAGTGGTCTCAGCCTCCACAAACAATACACCCTCTCCATTGCAGTTGATCTCAATACGATCATCTTCGTCTCGCCTCAACCTCCCTGCCCAGGGATAGAACGCCACAAGCACCTTACTCAATGCCTCCTTCAAAATGCCGGCATCGAAGAAGTTGAGAGACCCATTTGGCCTGTAGAAGTAAACGGCCGTTATATGAAAGTTTTGTTGTATCAAATCGATGTTGCTACTCCACAGCACCTTCTGCGACGTATCCTGCGCTGGCTTCACCATAATCGACTCCTTCACCACTATTATCATCTTGACTGCCACCTATAACATCAATCAAGAACCAGAAAAATTAATATTCATCTGTCTCTTTCTTTAGAGAACTTAAGTGAAGCAACCATGAAATATTGATCCAGGCATTAGAGAGAAAACTCACCTAAGCGTTTAGATGTTTTGATATTTTGAGTTGACAAGGGTTTTAAAGAAGATTGTTTAAGATTTAAAATTTAAGGTTTAGGGTTTAAGGGTTAAGGTTGAGCATATGACTTTTTTATTTTATTTTATTTTTTTTCTTCATTCACATGCTACGAATCGTCGCTTCGATTTATGACAAATAGGAAATGAATTTTTTTTTTAACAGAAATTAAAAGGCATTTGAGGAGAGACACCCATGTGTAGTCTACCTGAGTGGCCTCACTAAACCTTGTTATATTATTAATTATATAATTCGATTAGGGATTGCATTCCATGGAAAAGTCAACATTGTCCCATTAATTATTTAACGCGATTAGGCATCGCATTCATTGGAAAAGTCAACGTTATTCCATACATTATCTATAGTGTAATTAATTAGGAATCGCATTTAATGAAAAAGTCAACGTAGAGTAGTAAACGGTGAATTTGGTTGCAAAGGAATATAATTTTTTTTTGGGTAACAATTGTAAAGAAATATTTAAACGAAAGAGAAATGAGAATTTAAAATTTAAGAAACAAATATTTCCCATGTGATCTCATGTGATTATATACATTACTTAATTTTTTTTATTGTATTTAATAATGATATATTTTATCTATAATTTTTATTTTACATTTTATAGCAAAAAGTTTTGGATACAAAGCAATATAAAATTTAATAATTCAATATGACATGGTCATCCTAGGCTCACCTCAACCTCCTTATCCAAGGATAGAACGCCACAAACACCTTATGCAAACCCTCCTTCAAAACAATGGCGACAAAGAAGTTGAAAAGACCCATTTGGCCTATAGAAGTAAATTGACCTTCTACAAATTTTTTGTTGTACTAGATTGGCATTGCTGCTCCAAAGGATCTTCTGTAGTGTATCTAGCACATGCATCACCATAGTCGACTCCTTCACCAAAATGAGCTGGGTTGGCTTGGACTCTAGGCTTGAGCTTGGACTAAATTTAACGTCCTATGACCTACCACAATGATCGGCTCTGCAGTGAAGATGACGTTTGCCATGTCCACCAGGAGGTCTTGAATTTGAATCTCTTAGTTGTTATCTACTTTCCCTCCCTACCCATTTAAAAAAAAAAAAAATTAAAAAAAAAATAAAATAAAGGAAAGATAAAAGACAGTTGTAAAACTTGGTCTCCTGAACATCGGGGTTTTAATATTTTAAAGCCCATTCCGTTACTCCATGAATAAGCCCATGATTCCATTACATCAATTATGAGCCCATTCTTCTTTTATCTTAAGCCCATAGTCAGTTCTAAAAACACTTGTCAGTGGGCCAATCCAGGGGCTCTTTTTTTTTTGGAGCAATTGTTTCATGGGCGTATGGCAGCCATTTGAATGATCCTTTCTACCCTAGTGCCTTCACCTATTGGAAAATTCTTCTAAATTAAGTCATATAAGCGAAGAGACCTTAAATATTGTATTCTCCATTGTAGCCAGCGTTGCTTGAATAAATTTCAAAATAAATAATGGTTTTTTTTTTTTTTTTAATTCCTTGGATTTTTTTATTATTATTAGTATTTTTTTTTTTGTCACGGCCTTTTTGTATATATATTTTTTTCATAGGCTTCCAGTGGTTTTCAATGAATGTTCTCAATAGGGTTGTCATAATTCTAGGGTTAAAAAGCACCAACTTTCATTTTGATGAGCAAATGATCTTTCAACAAGAGACAAAGATCACTTGAAATCACTTAAAAGTACTTCTGGCTTCTTCAACTACTATTTCCTGACAACCAAAACTGAAGATGTATTCTCTTATCCATCGGCTTAACTTAACTTAGATAAAACTCCTTCTGTTTCGGTCTCACACGCGAAAAGGATTAGAGAAGGAAGATGTTCTGCTAGAACCTAGTTATATGTAACAAACGCTGATTCATCATCAATAAATAAATAAAATAATAATAAGCAAAAACACAAAAAGAAAACAATAATAAAGTAGTGTTCCCTTGCTCTTGGAGAACCTTACCTGCATCAATGGATCTTCTACCATCACAACTTCCCATCATCATAGGTCTGAGGATGCAGTGAACACTGGCCAAACATCCAGTTTTGGAATTTGAGTTGGAGCCAAAATAGAAGCCCAAAGGCCAATCTCATTTTTCTTATCCATTACAAGCTACATAGAACAGTCTTCCATTTGCTTGTCCGTGATAAGGTACAAATATCGATTTGTTTCGAACATTGGGATCAGGAAGGGTGTTACATTAAGGCACTGTTTGATAACGTTTTTGTTATTTCTGTGTCTAGAAACATGAGAAACGGCTTTTCACATTTCCGGAAACAAAAATTGATTTTTTGGTGTTTGGTAAACCTATTTCTCAAAACGTTTTTTATAGACATAATATCACTAAAAACCCCAATAGTATCGCCAGATGCCCAAAAGGGAGGGAGAGTTCGGTTGTCTCTTTTTAGGCTTAAATAGTTAAGAGATTTATCGGGCACAACAACCTTTTTTTTTCTTCTCTCAAATTCATTTCTAAAAACGACGAAAGAATTCAGAGTTGTTTCGTCAAAGTCGTTTCTAGAATTATAAATAAGCATAAATTTTGATTTATTTTTCTAGAAACGGGTGAAACGGAACAATTTTATCCAACTCTTTTTAGGTTGTTTCTCTGTTTCTGGGAACAACAAAATGTAGAAACGGTAGAAACAAAATGTTGTCAAACGGTGCCTAAATTCGTTTCTCTACCTAAGGATATATTTCTTTAGTCTTGGAAGTTGTGTCTACAGCTTTATCTCTGGTAAATATATTGATTTCGTCCATTCCTTAGCTTGAAAGGTCCTGTTAATGACATATAAGACGAGATTGCCATGTTTTTTGTGCTTTGTATTGAAACCTTATGTAACCAACTTCTGTTATTTATTTGAATGAATTTTTATTTTAAAATCAAAAGGTTTATATTATTATGTATATTGAAAAATTATGATAGATTGTCCTTACTTGATAGGTTAGTTAGCCTAAGGTTATATATATTGGTAGTCTCCACCTTAGCAACAATACTGCAACTACAAAGATCTATCATTCTTGTACTACAGGTTGCGTAGTTGACAAGCTCTAGTTTCATCACTGTGCTTGTCTTGCTGGCGATCATGCCTTCAGATACGCGTTTAATTTAGTTCATAATTGTTTTTGCGTTTCTCAATTTTATTTTGATCCTGGGTTTCAAGTCTAACACTGTCTACATCAAGGTGGGGAAGCATTTTTTTTTTTTTTTTTTGGTAACAAAAAAGGATGCTTCATGGTAGTGATCATAACCCCCAAGACAAGCCCCCGTACAACAAGTAGCGGTTCTGCAAGGCCAATGGGCGATAGTGAGCATGCCAAGCCTCATCAAGGTGGGGAAGCTGAGAGATTGTGATTCCATCACCACCTTTCAAGAATGAACCCCTACTTTTGTAATGTTTAATGTACAGCTGAAGATAGAGTTGTGGGCTATGCACAACCTTAGAGTAAACATATACTTCACCCAATAAGCTCTTATATTCCTAAGGTAGTATATTACCCATTCTCTGTCAAAATAAACAGCAGAAAATCTCTTTATAGGAAATTTTTTCTTTTCCATCTTTTTAAAGTGATTAGTTTCCTTTCCTCTGGTTCTGTACTATGTCATAAAAAAAGTTCAATTGGGTTTGGTAAAATACCTCCCCATCTCCATCTCATAATTTGCACTAGGTCAGCTATTTGATGAATGTCTGGATTTGCCATGTCGTTTGTCCTTTTGAGGGAGATGGCCCCAAGTTGTGTTTTAATCTTTTGTTGAGAATTTCCACGTGTATGGCATAGTCTCATTCATTCCTGCCTTTCTCCTTCTCTTAATTACCTAAAGCAGCAAAAGTGTCCATTCAATACTGGAGATTGCTTTCTCTCTCTCTCTCTCTCTCTCCTTTTTCTTTTTTTTTTATGAATTATCGGTTGTGCCTTACATTGACCATCACAGACTGATTTTTTTCCAAAAAAAAATAAAAAAAATGAAGTGATTTGACCAAGAATAAGAAGGGTGTCTGTGGGGCTAACTGTGTACTAAAGCTACATACAAAGATGTGTTTAGGGGGAGGGTTGAAATGCAACTGGTCCAAGGAGGGATGGACCCCAGGTCCAGGGGTTCTATGGAACTGGTTCACTCAATGGGGCACTTGACTAACATCGGTAAAGCATCTGAAGTAACATAAAGCTAGCTTAAAGGAAGACAAGAATCCTACTAAAGCTAAGTAAGGGAGTGTTGGAGGAGACACTAATGAATATGTAGTTGCTTTTTGACCAATAATCTACAAATATAACTTAAGCCAGCATGAGGTCAATAAAGGGAACCAATGGAAAGATCTTAGCTCAAAAAGATACAGAATCCAATGCCATTTACATCTTAAATGTCCTAATCACAGGAACTCCTCCACTACATATACAACCAGAAGGTAGCTCTAAAGACAATTTAAATAACACCATCACCACTTTCTAAATATTATCTGCAGGTAGTAATAGTAGCACCAGCATTTATCATCATTACCCATATCACTATTAACATTATAAACCAATAATTAATATTAACATTAACCTTTAATAATAATAGTTCAACATTATTATGATGATAATAAACTTAACTCAATTTACTCCCTGTATACTGCTTGTGTTTTTTGGATCAACTAAAGCATAGACAACCAAAAAGGGAAGAGAATAATAATTGGTACTATCATCATTTTCATTCATAACTAGTACTATCATTAGTGCTTTGATCTTCTCATAATCGTCCTCGCTCCTCGTCTTACTGTCTCTACAAAGCCGAAAAAAGGAGAGAAACAATCTGTTTTATGTTAATTTTTGTTGGTTAATGATCACACTGATGACCTGCTTGTTTATTTCAAGATTGGAGAAACTTATCTACTTAATTTTAAGCTGGACCTTCAATTTCTTAGCTAATACTTAATGACAGATTATTAAGATGATCATAATTCTAATGGCTGATGGACAGAGTAAAAGGGTTTGGTCATCCTTAATAAAGGCATGACGGCCAACCTAGTATGGAAATTAAAACAAAAAAAAAAAAAAAAAAAAAAAAGCTTCACCCTAGCTCTTCCAACTTTTTGAATCATATTTAATGTCAAGATTCTTACTTTGATGATAATTTTAATAGCTGAAAGAGTTTACAAAAGGCTAGATGAGCTTGCCTCCTTGAATAAAAAGCTTAGGGTTAAGGTACAAGGCTACTAAATATATATGACTTTACAGCACATCAAGAAGACCATTCAAAGCCCATGCCAAAAAACAAAGATCATTCAAAAACTGGTCCTTATGATTCTTTGGTTTATCTTCTTTTGATGTACTGTAGAGTTACCTTTAATAGACATGGTTGTAAAATAAATAAGAATGCAACAGCAATCACAATGCCTGGGTGAAGTTTGAGGATCATGGTGAATCATTCACTACTGTGTCGGCATCTTTGTCCTTCATTTTCTCAGTTTGATTCTTTGTAGTCTGAACACCTATGTTATTTTGGAGGCTGAGATCTTCTAACTCTAGTATTGCATATAAGTTGGCCAGGATGGGTTCAGAGGGTCTCTTGGTGAGTGCAGTTGTATATGATTTGTATTCCTTGAGTATCCTCTGGGAGCCTTGTCCAGTTTGGGCTGTGGCAGACTCCATATATCATTCCATGTTGACAAAACATTTTATTCTTTCCATTAAAAAATCATATCCTTAAGTCCTAACATCAAGTTTCCTTTCTCATATCTAATATTGGTTAAACACCATTTTTTGTTTCCTAACACTCTTGATCACCTGTGATCAATTCTCCCATACAAAAACCTTGTAAGATTAGTAGAAGGAAAAACCTATTCAACATAGAGTCTTATTATTACAATCTGTATTTTGTTGAGATAGACCAGCTGTAGCCTAATAAGGGTGTAAGGGTGTCTCAGGGCAAAAGCCCAATTGCTTAAAGAGAATTTGACCAATTAGTAACATCATAACAGTCTCAAAAGTCGAAAGGCACACTTCAATGCTTGCTTATTCAATAAACAAAACTGAGAAAAAGATGGGTTAATCTCACTTTAGAGTTGGTATTGCATCCTATACTTTTCAAGCACTGCATCTGGTTCTTATCTTTATTAATAATGACTCATCTTTTAGGGACTCTGATGCTTGAAGGAATCATGATTCATTGCCTCAACCTCTATTTAAATGCAAACATGTAAAACAGTATTACAGAGATATTAATTCCTTGAATCTTTAATGAAATATTTCTGTTGCATTGGTTGAACCCAAAGTTCTAATGGTGGTCCAACTTCTTTAATTTCAATTGCTTTGTACTGATTGGCATTTATGAATGCAGAAGTGTTGACAAGCATTCTTTGGACCACTCCACAAACCACTCCACAAGAGCAGTCTTTAAGTATAGATGAGAGAGAGAGAGAGAGAGAGAGAGAGAGAGAGAGAGAGAGAGAGAGAGAGAGAGAGAACATTGAAGTTTATACCAAATATATCATATCTCTATTGATAAAAGAAAGAAGGCTTTCATAAGCTTCTTGTAAGAACACTATGCATCATACAATGAAGCTGAAAACTCTTCTTTCAACACATACAAAGACACTGAAGACAACCCTAAAAAAAAAAAAAAAAAAACTAAGCTGGCGGACAAAAACAAGTGACTTGAGCTATTATATTAGGCGATCTCTCTTTTGGTTCTCTCAGACTTCAGTACCTGAGAAGGAAGCCAGGAATGTATAAGTCCAAAGATTTATATCTATACTACATTAGACAAAAGGCATTAAAAATTCACCATTATGGGCTATGTTGAAGCTTAGCTCATACCCAAAAAATGGAAATCTATGATGAATAAGAAGATTTGTCACCACAGTCTCTTGGTGCACTGCACCTGAAGCATTCCATCCTGCTCGCAAAGTTATGCTCATTGCACCCTGACCTGTCCATATATGAAAATAAAATAAAAAATTATATATATAAAATATTATATTAACTTTACACAGCATGAGTAAGTTGGACTGTCTATATGTATTTATGGACTAGGCATGGAATATGTGACCTTGGAGTTTCAACTTCGTTAAGTAATTATTTAGATAAAGAAGATGAAGGTAAGATGTGAAGAACAGTCGATGCAACTAAATACTATAATTTATGTAATATTCTTTGTTCTTTAGTGATAACAGGACAAAAACAAAGAACTTGGTCTGCTCATGAAAGATACATAGATGCTTTCTGTATTAAGATTGTATAAAGAAAGCTGCTACTTCTTGTTTTCTTTCTAAGTGGAGGAAGAAACCAGCTTCTTCTTTGTGTGTGTGGAGGGTGTGAGGGAGGGTTATAGCAAGAGGCTTCTGCCACTACAGGGTCTGAGGAGGGTCATGATGTACGCAACATTATCCCCACTTCATGGAAAGATTGCTTCCTAACAGAAACCAAGTCGAATTAACTAATTTTGTGCCCTGTACCTTTCCTTTTCTATCAGTATAGAATCAGGTAAACTAAATTTTACCTTGTGCAAATCCAGTCACCAGATTTCCATCCGGAGCGACCTGCACCACCAAAAGCATGACCTCTTGAACGAGCCATGTCAGCCTCATAACCACCAGAAGATTCTTCCTTGAATGCACCACACTTGAAGCAGCTTGAGCGGCTAGCAAAGTTGTGAGCGCCGCAGTTCACAGCAGAGCAGTACCAGTCCCCAGGCCTGACGTCTGAGCCACTGCTGAATCCAAATGATGATCCAACTCTCCCACCAAAACCTCCATAATCTCCGGACCTCAGCTCCCCACATCGTTGGCAAGAATCCCGGCGGCTGAAGTTAAGGTGCTGGCATGACCTGCAGTTCCAATCTCCTGGCCTGCTCATCTTCTGTGTGTTCAACAACATTCAATAAACAAATTAAACAAGCCAATGAGAAAAAAGAAAAGACAAACATAACCAATAACTCAGTTTTTCTTCTTTTGCTGTCTCTTCTCTCTAACACACTAGTAGCCCATATAACAAACATCTACTTCCATGTAAAGCAAAAGAGACACAAATTGCCCCTCTTCTTTATTGGTGCTATAGTAACACCTCTCCCTTTTAATATTGCTGTTAGTTAGACCAATAAGTAGTACCACACCCAACTTGAAAGTTAAATCAACACTAAAGCCAGAGAGAGAGAGAGAGAGAGCTTATGAAAAGTTTCTCAAACAGGAAAAGCCATGACTGAAAAAACATCAGTTTTACTTAGCTTGGAGTTCAGCTATGGCAGTGACATTTAGTCTTAACCCATAAACTACATTCAATTTTGTCTGAACTTGAATGCAGCTAAATGGGTTGCCAAGAATTGCAAGAATGGGAGCCAAGTTGGACTGAATGAGAAAAAGGAAAACATTGAAGAGGAAGAGTGTTTAAGGGCTCACCTTGAGGGACTTGGGGAACTTGAGGAATAGAATGAGAGGAGGAAGAGTGGGTTGTCGCCAATGATGGTAGAAGAAGACACAGAAGAAATTGGTAAGTGAGTGTATGATTTAGTTGTGTGGGTTGGGATGGTTTATATACTTGCATAAACCTCAAGGATCGGGAATCCTGTGGAGGGCCTTAGATGTTCTTTTTTTTTTTTTTCATGTTCTTCACCTTGGCCTTCTTGAACAATGGAATCACAAAAACCCAAAAGAAGGAAAAGAGAAAAAGAAGATGGATTCCAAAGATAGAAAATTTTGTGAAATTAGATAAAGTTCTTACAACTTCTTTTAGGGCTTCTAGAGTTGGAAGTGCATGCAGATCTACATACACTCAAAAATTTTCACATCCAAATCCCATTACTGCCCCCTCTTTATAGGATTCCTCTTGTGTATATCTGGTTTTAAAGCTCTGAAACTTAATTAACCATATTTATTTCAGGTTTGAGTGTATCTCTCCCATCTCTCATTCACATGGGTGGCCATTCCTCTCATGCATGCATGTGCTTTTCAATCCACACGTGTAAAAGCATGGTTAACCATGCACCCACTTAAGCACTAATTAGAAATTAACATTTTGTTTATTATTAGGTTTTGAGATGAATTGGCATATCAATTTATATCTACTAGTTCACTCAATATATTGCACCCCCTATTAGAATGCTAAGGATTCTTTCTTCCTCCCTTCTAAGACTCCCACTTGCAGTAGTTATATAAGCCTTCACTGGATGACTTATGCTTTAGTGTTGTTATAATGGAGGAGCATATGGGTTAGGTCCAATACTTAGCTAGAGAGCTCCAGCGTCGAATATCGCTTCCAGAATTTATTCTCCTTTCCATGCAAATCTAGCTTTTTGGCAATAATTCAAAAGTCATATATGCATATATAGCCAATGACATCTTTGATTTCCTTAATCATGATAAAGTTTGGAACCACCGGCCTCAAATTCTTGATGGGTTCTTACGTATGGCCTGCATTCAGTCTTATGTGAAGAAATACTATCTAAGTGCCCAAAATTTTAAGAGAAACATTCCAGAGAAACTGTTCATGTGTCCCCATATAAAGTGAGAGACAGGAGAGGCTGTAACCCTCCCTACCACAACATATACCCCTATTATTCAATATCAACGTGAACAACCTCATTGAACCCTAGGGAACAGCTTTGACTATGGAATTTGAGGCCCCCACTGGAATGATGTGGCGAATCAAATCATGTCCATGTGGACACAGGTGCTCCATATTGACCTATGATTGGATAAGAAAGAATCCAATCACGATATCTCAACAGACAAGATGAATATTCCACATATTAAAAAAATACCTCAAACAAACAATTAGGACCCACCCCACACCTTATTCTCATCACTGATTGATATCAATGTGGGTCATAATGTGTTCTCTTTTTTATTTTTTTCTTTTGGATTACACTTTGAGAGAACCTACATTATAACGGTCACTTAAGCTGAAAAATTCGTGTTACTTTTCAATTTTGAATATTCCTTTTCAGTACTTAAACTCCAAATTTCTCAAGTTAGGTCAAAAGGGTTTTAAAACAACCCTAATTTTCATAAACTTATTGACAAAACCTTCAACTCCACTTTACTCATGTTTCCATTTTTTGGGTGAAAACTAAAGTTAACTCTTCAATTTGTGGCCAGCATTGTTAGCTTATATTTGTTCCTCACTATCATAGAAAGATTTACATGAGCTTAGAAAGAATCACCCACCTAGGCAAGAACTAAGCCCATTATGTGTGGGACCCAACCCAATAATTATGTCTTATCTGGGCCATAGTTGGGTCGACCCATTACGAACACAGTTGCAGTTAAGAATAGTGATGATGAAACACTATCATGTCTCATAGGGTCGACCCATGACACATGATTTGTTCACTAATCGAGACTGTACTCCTACAGTAGAGAGAGAGCTGCATGGGTTTAGGAGTTGTAAGGGGGGATGGGTTGTGTTTTGGGATTATTTTTGTGGGTCGAGAGATAATGAAGAGATGATGGTTGATGGTTCAATTCAAAAAGGGAAAACAAAGGAAGGAAAGGAGATGGTGAGTTTCGATAAAGATAGTCGAAGCTGATGATGGAAGAGGAGTCTTCGAGGTTATATTTGACCATCTTTTCTTTTTTTTTCTTTTCTTTCTTGTTCCTTCACTTCTGTGGTTTCCTCTCTGTCATTAATTTGTTTCCTTTTTACCCCTTTTTCTGACCCTCTCGTATATTCATTTTGAATAGCTCTCTCTTTTGCTTTTTCTTCTCTGCAAAGAGAAAGAAGCTTAGAAGCCGACAGCCCACATCTCTCTCTCTCTCTCTCATGAAAATTTCAAAACCAAGAGGGAGAAGATCTGCCTACCATTTTCTCGGGTGCTGTTAAAGAAGGCCGTGGCAAACTGTAAAAAAGCAAAAAGGAAGGGGCTGATTCGATTCCCCTTGGGAAATGCTGCCATGCAGGACCATGACCATACCCAAAACCTAGGTTTCTTTTGTCATTTACGTATCTCTCTCTCTCTCTTCCTTCAAACCCTAGTCTTAGATTCTACCAAAAAAACCCTAGTCTTAGATATCTCTGTCATGAACCCATCAGTCATTAAGACATGATTTTATTTGATTATTGGCAACCTCTGGCCCTTGATTGGATGTTAAAGTTCAAACTTCACAACCCAAATTTATGAGAATAATAAAATGATTTTAGTCTTGTTGCTTAGAGGTGATCATATTATTAATTAATAATTATTCATGGGTGGCCGTGGATCTGTTACTATATCTTAATTTAGTTACACGTATGAGCAGATTTACAATTATTATTAGCCTTGATATATGAAGTTGGATCTCTCTCTCTCTCTCTCTCTCTCTCTCTCTCTCTCTCTCTCTCTCTCTCTCTCTCTCTCTCTCTCTCTCTCTCTGTGAGTTGCATGCACGTGAAGTGGGGTGGTAAGGATTTGGATGACGTCATCACAATCATAAAATTCCCTTCCTTTAATTTTTCCTTCTTTTTATCAAACCCCAAGATCTTTTTCATTCTGCAGACACCAACCCCAACACCAATCAACTTTAAATAACTTATTTCTAGGGCAAATTGTATAGTACAGAATCCTCCTTAGAAAGTTTCAAAGTGAAATATCCCAATTGACCTTTGACCAGGCCTAAGAGATGTGCAATTCTTGGCCCAGGTCATCTAAGCAAGGAGGACAAGCTGGTCCTTTCTTGTTTCAATTAGGCTAGGATCCTTTTTAGCATATCCAACCCTGAACCAGACTTCAATGAATGAGCGGATTAAAATCCTCTATTTTTTTCATCCTTGTTTTTCCTTGTTTTGCTATCTGTAGAACACGACACGTGGACAATTTTAAGATCAACGGTCAAGGTTGGGTGAGGATTATTACATCCGGTGCGTTGGTCTTAAAGTTGTCCACGTGTCGTGTTCTGCAGGTAACAAAATAAGGAAAAACAGGGATGAGAAAAACAGAGGATTATTTTCCTGAATGAGCCAGGTCCGGTATACTAACTCAAACTCAAATTAATCAAACTGATCCAGCCCCATTTGTCTCCTCAAATTCTCGTGGAAAAACCTGATCCCAAATGGAGCACTCAATATTTTTTAGTCTGGTTTGGGATCAGGGACATGAACGGATGGTTAAAAGTTCAAATTCGATTTTTTTTCTTATCCCTTTAGAGGTATTCATGTCCAGTCAAAAAGTATTTGATCTAAATTCAGATAATCCGAAGAAAATACCTATTCGATTAGAATATATATCAAGTATTAAACAAAAAATTAAATAGTCACTGATCTTGAGGATTCTTAAAGACTTGATAAGTTCTAGAGAATGAGAAAAATAGTTGAGACAACTGAAAGTGTTGAGGGGAGGAAGGTCCAAGTTACACTAGTCAAGAATGTCAACAGATAGGGAGAGAAAAGACTGAAGAGATGTCCATCCATAAGCCATATATATGCGAATGGTCACTCAAAAAATATAATGGGTTAATCAGTACAAAATCAGGGACAACAATCAGAAGAGGAAAGAACCTTTGCATCTGCTGAAACTGTATCTCAGCAGTAAAACTCATATCTAAGATTTTCCCCAGGGAGATCATCACTGGAAGTCAGAGTCGTTTACCATTTCAAAATGGCTCTTTGTCATGTAACTAAGGACCTCTACCTTGACATATATTCTGATTTTAGATGATGGAGGATAATATATGAGAGGGAAACTAAGATAATATGTTTGGTTTTCCATTGAGATGGCAAAGCACCACTGTGATTCCCTTCATCAATCAGTGTTTAAACAAGGGGACGGTTTTCCTTTAGCCACGGTCAAGGGAGAATCTCTTTACCTAGGCCCCGGATGGCACTTGGAGTGTATTGGGGAACAATATATATGTATTATTGCAACTGTGGTGCAGGAAAACTTTCTCCATTAAATAAAGTGGAAAAGCTCATGAAATTCATACCAATTAGGGGTGTCAATGAACCAGGTTGGGCTGAGATTTTGGTCTCTTAACTCAGCTAGTCCTAGTCCAATCCTAGGTAGAGCTGAGATATCTCGAACCATGCCTAACCCTGTTGGGCTAAGCCCAACTTAGCCGAACCATGATTGGACTGGACTGGCCCTGGTTGACCATGACAGCTCCTCTCTCTCTCTCTCTCTCCCTCTCTCTCTCTATATATATACACACATATATATACTAAGAAAAAATGAAATATATATGACCAACACCAATCATTCTTAGGAAAATATTGTTAGCCTGATATTTATCAATAAAACAAAAACCCATAATATATCAATAACATATATATTAATGGTAGGGCTATATCTTCCTTCAGGTCATGTCTTGAAGTTACAACAAACTACGAAGCGGAATTCCATCAATTTCTTTATGGCATCAAGCTTGTTAAACAGTTGAGTATTGAGTGTCTCTAGGTTGAATTTGACTCAGCAATAGTTACAATGGTGATCTATTCAGGATCTATTCCATGGTATGCTTTGCAAGATTGGAGATACCTTCATCCCTATATATCAAATATTTAACGGAAACTAACTCATTGCCATAGGGAGGCAAACCTAATAGCGGATTTCTTCGCTAACTCAGCAGCCCATAGTGGTCGCTCAATTATCTCTCCTATTCTTCCTCACTCAGTTTAGGAAGAGCTAAGGATAGATGCTGAAAGTGAAACCAGATTTCAGTTATCATAATTTTTATTTTTTTTTAAGGGGTAGTGGTTTGTTTTTCCTGTTGATGGTCATGCTGAAGGTGGGGAAGTAGTATTGGTTTTTACCCTCCATATTGTTGCTTATATCTGGTGTCTCTTCTAACCCAGCGTTGTACATTCCTCTTTTTTTCAATGTATGATTTTTTAACGAAAAACAAAATAAAACGTAATAGTGGGAAATAGTTTATATTTCATAAAGAAACTTCAGAGTTCAACCCCTCCCACCCCCCACCCCCCAACACACACACAAAAAAAAAAAAAAAAAAATTGATGAATAATTTTCAACATCCTGAAGATTGTCTTTTTTATATACATAGAATCAGATAAATATAGTGTATATTAAGGGTGTTAATCTGTTCGGTTTCAATGTCTATGGTATGATTCTGTTCGTTCATATTTATTTGGCTGAAACCAAAATCGAACTGTTTACTAGACGATTGCATTTTCAAAAACTAGAATCATTTAATAAATGGTTCTGGTTTTACAGTTTTAAATGGTGTCGGTTTTACAGTTTTACATGGTTTTGATCACGGTTTAATCTATACGGTTTCTAAATGGCTAGCAACTGGTTTGTTGATTTATTCACATGCCTATTGAAATTTGCCTTTGTTGATAAAACCTTCAGTCTTGTATTAAATTTAATGAGCAATGAGGCATTGAAGGGGCAAAGTTTTAACTACATAACTACATAATAGAAGTAGATTATTGAATAATCTGTTGGACAGCCTCTATGGTCCTTTCTTCTTCCCTAAATTAAACTCATATTGTTTTGTTTACATGAAACTCGTTATTTCAGTAAGTCATATACGGTTTAAACAGGTCTATTTTGACAGTATTAATTTTGTTGGAAACCGTGGGTTAAGCAGTTAAAACCGAACTAAACTGTTTAATTAACCAGTCCAAAAATTGAAACCAGAACCAAGTCATTCCTTAGTGTATATAGGGTCGGGTTGGGTTACGCCAGGCTTAACCCAATGCCTCAATCTAGGCCCTATTTGGCTCCCCTCGGGCTTCAAAATTTCAGCCCAAGCCGATCCTGCATGTTGATTGTTGAATAGTGTAGCCCAAACTCTATCCGAGCTCTAGGCGGGTTCAAACTGGCCCGACGTTTTTGACACCCCTAAAACCACTTGAAAGGTTCACTTCATAACCTAAAAGCTTTAGGTGCAGTCATATTTTTGTAACTCTCAACGTTCAACAACATAGAGACCTCGGTGACATTACTTGATAGGGACAAGAATTAGACTTTGTGAGCATTGGAATATTCCATATGAAAATGTTTGGTTGGTGATAAAATGTAGGGTGTACATTTATTGTCTAGGCTAAACTTGAAATCTTCTTTGTTGGGACTATGTTAATCGGTCTACTGCACTTATTTTGGGCTTTATATGAAAAAATGGAATGAAAAAAATTTCATTCACCTGTGGTCAAGAAAACGAGTATGGATTAGGTCTTTGTATGAGAATCATTCTTGTATGGTGTTTGATCCACATTTTGACCAAAAAAGATTGATGTAAATCCATGTCCATTTGACTTTTTTCTACTCACAAGAAAATTGTTATTTGAATTAAGTACTGCCAGTTCAATGGAGTGGTGAATTTGAGGGGGAAAATTTAGATTTTAATTCCACATCCAAATCCTCTGTTTGAGAATTGAGATTGACATAGTGGAAAATTGGAGTGGATTTGGATTTTTATCTAAACCTGTCTTTAGAGTCTAAAGCAGGGGTAGCATAGTTTTTTTGTGACTGTCTGTATCTGGGTATAGACATACGCAAGTGTAGCTTTGTTTTTCCCAATATTTTAACCAAGTGTGGTTTTCTTTTTCCCTATATTTTTAAGACCACTAGACCAGCAGTACATCAATGGTAACCGTGGGCCGGATTGAGTCATTTCAATGGGTTGGGCTCAAACTTGAGGTTGGGTTGGGATCTGGCTAGTATTAATTATCAGCCCAATCCACTTTATGCCCACCCATAGTAAACAACCATGAGATTTGGGATCTGCTGTATCCAAAAGAGCCTACTGAAATGTACGGTCAGGATCCAATTGTTTTATTAGGATCCACTTGGCCACCCCATTTCGAATTGGGTCCGAACCAACCCATTGACACCCTTAAGCCTTAGATGCTTAAATGTCTGTGGGGGTCGCCCATTGTTGTGATCCAAATCCTACCTTTATAGTTTAAGGACTATATGATAAACACTGATCATGGGAACCTGAGGAAACCTGTACTTATTTTTAATTCAAAATTTACATACACAAAGAGAAGCACACTGACTGGGCTAGAAGCAAAAGCTAAGTAGGAGTCTTAAGACTGATATGTCTATCATCCTTATAATCTCTCTACTTAAAAATAGTAGTTAATTGTAGAGAATTAGTTAAGCTTCCATATTAGACTTATTGAAGGAGTTCTTTCTTGCAGATGCCAAAACTGTCTTGTCTGCAACTATGAAGTAGGCAGCACCTGCCACTGCAGATCAATATTTGCATAAATTAGATAAGTTCGATGTAACACTTAATTGGGCAATGAAGATGAGGGTAGGAAGCAATTACTAAGTGATAATAATATGATAGCAATTACCAGTGGAGATTATAAGTGCCTGTGCAGTGGGATTAAGGTTGGATCTGGCCCATGGCAGCATTCTCACGCTGGCAATCTGCATAAGCATGAATTCAAAGTAATTAATAAAGATGAGACTCAGCACTACTAAAAAGAATTCAAGAAAGGTGTGTGTGTGTGTGTGTGTGAGGATGTGGCCAATGTGGATGTTGGGTTTCAAACTTGCAGAAATAATCCCTTTAATAGGATGTGAGTTCTACAGGTTGATGGATCATGATTATGAAGAAGAATAAGTACACTTACTGTAGGAACTGCAGTCGCGAAGCCTGCGACAACAGCTGCCTTTGCTCCAGCCATCACGCCCTCTGTTGATCCAAAACAATCTAAATTTCAAATTCTACTCTTTATCATAACAACAAAAAGAAGAAGTAAAATTTGTGGGTAGAAAGAAAGAAATAGAAAAAAGGCAATACCATAAGAGCATTTCTTTGCCATGGCAAGTCTCTGATCCAGTGAGGCCAACCCATTTCTTTCCAGGGAAGACTGAGCTACATTTTTCGCCATTATCTTTTTCTTGAAGAAGAAACGTTGGTCTTATGTAATAGAAAGCTACCGATGAGTCAATTAAAAGAGTGAGGAAATGGTTTTAAATCTGTGGAGAAGTGCAAGTAAGGAAGACATGTAGTAGTGTGAGTGAGTGATCTGAGATTGAGGTTCCATGATATGTAATTTATATATAATTAGGGGAGTGGAGAGGAGAGTACTTCTTGGGGTTAGATGGTTTTAGATTTTAGTTCCAACGTCGGAGTCACCTGTTTTAAGCTTCTCCAGTTTCGAGGTTGGTGGAACAGTACAGAACAGGTGGGTAGATCGGAAACCCAAAGAATTCCCTATGATCACTAAAAGGAACTTGAGTTCTACAATGGGTTTAGCTTAGTAGTAGTATTAGGAAAGATTGGAAAGTGGTAAAAGGTGGTGTGGCCATTGGTTTCTATAAAAGCATCTCTTAAAACCATGGGTGGGAGTACTAACTCCAATGCCGCACCTGGGCTCTGGTTCTTTGGTTGGATCACTCAACCTGCAACAACTTAGGATGGCTACCACGTGGTACTAATTAATCCAACGCTTCAGATATCGGGATACTCTGCCACCGACATGTGCACTCCTAATTGTAAATTAATTGTTCTTTCTGTGTGATTCAATTCATTAAACAAATAAAATGCAAGGATTTCCAATGTATCTCGTGTGGGGAATCTTCAGGATTCAACTCCTCTCCTTATCCTTAGTGTCAATCGAAACAAATGTAGTAGGCCGATATAAAACCATTTCAAGCGTTGGAAATCCTTAGCATGGTCTCCTTAGCTGTTATATAATGCTTGGCCCATTATCCTATTCGCACGATTTTGACTCATGCATGAACTCTGGAATCCAATTGGCTCTCAAGTTCTCCCACCTGCCCCAACTACCATTAGAATCACCAAAATGAGTTTTCTGCTCTTTTCTTAGAATTGTGTTTGGTTCTCTTGATTTTTCACCCTAAACTACATATAGGTAGCATGATTCATGACTCCATAAGGGGAAGCCAAGCTCATTGTCATGTCCATTGTACTAGATGGAACATGAACCAAGATAAAGCAAAGGGTTACCATAAAATTTGAAGGAGAAAATTGTGATGGTGGGAGCTTTATGCACGGGGTATTTTCTTATTATGTTTTCAAAAGTGGTTGTTTGACGATATTACTTTAGATGTAGCACTAAGTAAGAATTAGGGTCATTGACATAATATAAATCTATGATAGGAAAAAACCTTTAAATATGCAAATCATCTCATGTTATGAAGGCTAAATTGTTCTTTCAACTATTTCAAGGTTTGGGGAGTGTCATAATGAATGTAGCCTTACCCATTGTATCCTAACATGTCTTGATTAAATCTAATTTAAATTTTACCAAAAAAAAATGAAATCTAATTTAAACAATAAAGTTTTAGTGTTACCTATGGGGTCATAATGTATGCAGTCTTACCTCGTCTTTGCAAGAAAGGTTGTTTACTAATTTGTGTCTCTCTCTCTTGACCTTGACATATCTTCTTGATCACAAAATTGCAAATGCCATATAAACTATCACATGGCACAATTAGATGTTGCAGCCCATAGATTCCATGGCTGATGTCTTATTTTATAGAAACCTCTGTAAAAGGAAAAACTTAACAGACACGAAAGAATGAAAAAAGGATTTTGAGGCTTGTAACCCCAAGGCAGAAATTTCTCGCTAGGAGGCCCTTTTTTTTTTTTAATTTACTATTATTTTTCTACACTTGGCATATATTTAATAATACTTTTCTATCTTTTACATTTTTTCGCTTTTTTCTAATACCCCTATTTTTGGACTTTTACATCTCTTTCTCCCCTGTTCTTTTCAAATACCCAGATTACCCCTCCTTTTCACTTGTATCCTGTTAATTTTTTTTTTCAAATTGATTAGTTCAAAAATGACGTTGTGGAAGGATGATAGAAATGAAGGGCATGGTTCATGTAGTTGGTATTGGATTCAAATTAAGTGATCTGTATCGGTATTGGTTGAAAATGATACAGACTCATTACTTTTATTATTTTTTAATCCCTAAAATCATAGCAATCGTAACGGGAATGTAATATTAAGATAGCTATCAATCATAATTAGTATCGATTGAGACCGATACCAATCCAATACCGATAAAAAAAAATTAATAAGCTCATGATGATGGATGAGACAAAAGAAAAAATAATAATAATAATAATAAATAAACAATATCCTTAATGAAGGATGAGACCAAAAAAAATAAGAAAAAAAAATTTAATTGGTTTTTTTTTTTTTTTTACTAAACATCTTTAAGTGACTCAATACTAATGCATTTAAAGAAAATTTAAAAAATATATAAAATAAAAAAATAACGATATGAGAGCTAAGGAGGAGTTAGATTTTCAGCCAACAAAACATCATGAACCCAATATTAATGGAAAGACAACCCAATTGGTTGTTTTCTTATATTAGTAAAAGCATGTTTTGAACCAATCAATATGAAAAAAATATAATAGGTTATCAATGAAAAGGAGAGGTAATCTAGGTATTTAAAAAGTGCAGGAAAGAAAGAGATGTAAAAATCCAAAAGTAGAGAAGTAAAAAAATAAATAAATAATTTAGTAAATACATACCAAATGTAAGGAAGTGATAGTAAATTTCTAAATAAGTATCTCGGTGACAGAGAGTGTGGTGCCTCTAACATCTTCTGTTAGCTAGATAGTTTGTTGGGTAAGAGAGTACACCACATCCTATTCGTTTCTATATTTCTAGGGACTTCAGTATTTAGAGAGCCAATGGTAAGTATCTGATGGTGATTCTAGAACCTTCTTCTGTTAGCTAGGTTCCTATTTATATGTTCTCGTTGTCAGTCATCATCATATGAAATTAGTTAACTGGTTCTGAGATTTTATTTTTTCCCTCATGGCTTATGAAGAGTACTCAGTGTCTGCAATCTAAGAAGTTGTCATGCCTTGATATTTCCAACTTTTGCCTTAATTTGCTTTCTGGACCACATTAATTGACAGTTTTGGGTTATCATTATATCTTATGGTCTCTTTGTTTGATTTCGATTTGTATTTATTTGATTTATTTCTATTTTAATGAGTGTTTAGTATAATTTATAGCACTTATTTCTATTTATAATAAATCATAAATCAATTTATGGTAACAAATCATTTATGTTGATTTTTACTACTTTAAATGAGCACATGCGCTAAACTATTCAAAATCAAAAGTAAATATTTAACTTCAGTATGTTTTATACTTTTCCAATAAAAAACCCTAAATCTTATCATTTTTCTTGCTCGAAGCTCAAAGCTGAAGGTGAAAATTGAAACCTATTTTTTCATCATATAATCTATTTTATAAATAGTAACCAAACGAATACTATTTGTGGTCCATAATTTATTGTCACAAACAATTTCCAAAAAAAAAGTTAATAAATACAAATAGAAATCATACCAAAGAGAGCCTTAGTTATTAAATTTCAATTTACTTTGTATCTAAAATGACTTTTGATTAAAAAATAAAATAAAAATTACATGTAAAATATATCATTACTAATTATGGTAAAAAATTTAAGTAGTCGTACAATCACACAAAGTAATGATTACAAAATTTTCTCTTTTAGATTTGAAAATATTCATTTTGTTTCCTTTAATTTCCCCTTCAACCAAACGCAACCTAATATCTGTATTGATGTGTTCCCAACCAAATGTAGTTGTGGATTGTGTAAATGGGTGAAGTGAAGGTATCCGTATCCTCTCCAACCCTTCGGTCCCTCCAACGAATATCTGATGGCTGAGAAGACCTTGAGGTGTGTGCAACCCCCACCAGCTGTCAATTGCACGTTGGAGGGGTTGTAGAGGATCCGGATCCAGATCCAGCAAAGAAGGCTGATGCGGGGTAAGGTGATTGGGGAGATTGGGGGTGGGCCCGGTTCATGGAGGTCTAAGGCTATGGGATATAAAGTTGGTTTATTGAGTGGGCTTTTGAGGGCTTGTGGCTTGAAGGTGGTGGTAGGTAGAACTGTTTCGAGGGTATAACTACCCAAAATAATTATGTTACAAGTACTTACAGTTGAGGCATAGATTTGTAGATGGAATCCAACGATCACAATGATGCTAGTATATAAGATACGTGACAAGGTTTTCCGTCCGCGTGAAGCCCCTATGCCGCAGACACATGAACGTCAATGTGTCTTGAGTGCAGGCCCAGCCTCTCACCAAAAAAAATAAAAATTGCCCATAAGGTAATTAAAAGATCATTGGAATCTTTTCTCTAGTCATAAATGATAACAATAACACAGCCTTATTTCGACTAAATGGATCTGTCATAGGGAATCTAATTTTTTTTTTTGTCAAGTCCAACTCCCTGAGTAAGGAAAGATGACAAAATAACAAAGTTTATATGGGATGAGAGCATGAAAATTGAATTGTTTTTTATATTTTAAAAAAGTATATGATTAATAGTTGATATTTGGTGTTCACTATTAGTCGATCGTGTGCAGCTCCTCTACGGCATGGAGTGTAGTGTAGCATATGTCCGATGGTTAGGAACACCTTTGGGTACATGTCGGTATATTAGGATGCATGCCCAAGGTGTTCCTAATCGTGGAATGTGTGCCGAGAGTGCGTTAGGCCATATAGGAGTCAGATCCTAGTTGATCTTGTAGTCAAGTTTACCCAATTAGTATGCATATGCCAGTTGATTAAAATATGATAGAAAATGGGTTTTTTTTTGGGGGGAGGGGGGTGTAAGTATGAAAAGGCCTATTTGATCAACTAGTGTACTGGGATGACCCTTTTTTTTTTTTGGGATAACGTAGTAGGAACTAGAAAGATAGTTGGTAGATCTCTCTAATTAGTTCTTTGTTTCAATTTCTACTAGAATTACCTTTTTTTTTTTTGACAAAAAAATCTATACTTATTAATCCAAGAAGTTTGAAAGAGAAAAGCCCCTTCTAGAAGGTACAGAAGAAATAATAAAAGGAGGTGGATTTATCCACCAAGTACGAGACAAATCAAATTTTAGAGCCCCTTTTGGCTAAGAAATTAGCCTCATTGATTTCAATTTCTGTTACGATTACTTGTTTCGTAATATTTTTTGGTTTTTGTATTTTATTTATTTTGAGTATTTAATTTTAATTTTTTTTTTTTTTTTTTTTTTTAGGTAACAATATGTGTTTCCTCATTAAAAAAAAAAAAAAAAAAACCGTGAACAATATGTGTTTCTATTAAGAGTAGTCTCTTTTTTTTTTTATGAAACTGTTAAGAGTACTCTATTTGGTGTAGAGGCTTCTGTTTCTAAAAAGTCAATGGTGATAAAAACCACTATTAGAGATGAGAAAGGTAAAGTATCTCGGTGAGAGTGGTGCCTCTAACTAGCACCTTCTTCTGATGGGGGTGTCATTCATAAGAGAGTGGTGCCCTTTTTCTTTGGTAGAAGCTAGGATGCCCTTGACCCGTTGGTTATATAAAAATTAGGGTTGGCAATTTACCTTGATTTCATATTTTATAGAAAACTTGTCCGTTTAACTTAGGCTATGTTTGATTGTCAAGAAAAGAAATAAAAAGAAAAAAGAATCAAGAAAAGAATTAAAAAAAAAAATTAAATGAAAGAGTTTTCTTTTTGTTTTTCATGAAGAAAAGAATTAAAAAAAAAAAAATGAAATGAAAAAGGAGTTTTCTTCTTGTTTGGTACTACAGAAAAGAAAATAAAAACCATTCCAACAATGTATCATGTTTCTTGTTTTGCTTTTGCTACTCATGCTCGTCTCTATTGAGTTCGAGGCAAGTGGTGTTTCTGGCAGTAGGTGGCGTCTCCACGTGGCAGGTCCATGTGAGAAGATGGTGGGGATGGGAGGAAAAAAGATTCGGGAAGAAGACGAGAGAGAACAAGAAGGGGCTTAGATCGGGTTTTATGTCAAGAAGGGGAGGGTATGTTCATCTACTCGCGCATGTCTCCACAACTCAAATCAACTTATGTTCATCTGCTCAACATCGCCTCTACAACTGAAATTAATCTGGATGGAGTACTCCTGAAAATGAAGGGGAGGGTATGTTCTTCGTCTTCTTCTTAAAATGAGTAGCGGTTCTTGAGCGCAATATACGAGGTGAGAGGCAAAGCCATGGGACGAACAGAGACGTTTAATCATCTCTACTACTCTTTTTGCCTGTTCATCTCCATGTGTCTGGGCATTAGGACCACACTCCACCATAGAAACATATTTCCCATAAAATATATAAGAGAAAGTTTTCCTTCACTCATAAAGGATAATTCAATCATAAAGGACAATTCACCCGTCATCTTGGGGTTCACATACCCCTATAGGGTTTTAATATCTTCCCAAAATACCCTCTTCACGCCCCTGCCCTTCTAAAGTACCGTGATGAATAGGTTCTCATTCACTATGACCTTAAAAAAACTCGATCCAAATATATATATATATATATATATATATAGAGAGAGAGAGAGAGAGAGAGAGGATAATGCATCATAATTTTTATTTAATATAAAGTAATATAGAAAATATGGGAAAAAGGACAGGTATGCTAGCAGGTTACCTAAGAATTAGGTATGCTAGCTTATATTGTCCGTTAGATTAGGCAGATTAAATCCATGCCATTGAGGTTATATAGTATGTATACCGTTATACTTGTACAAAGTATGATACAAAACTTTAAAAAATTGAATATATACTAAGGTGTCAGTTGTAAAGCAGTACATACCGAAATTTGTCTGGGGAAGTTAACTATTTCTCCTATCCTAGAACGTATTACCGTAGTATCTCTCCGTCGGAAAATTATCCTTTGCAGGGAGGATCTTCGACTCATTTCACGCGTTGCCCCAATCCAAATCTGTAAAACTCCCTTCCAATCCCCTGACCCTCTCCCTTCCCTTCCATTTCCATCTCCATTCGTATTAAGGTTTTAAATTTTCAGAATTAGAGACCAGTGACTCTCTTCCCCTGTGACGATCGGCATCGTGCGACCTTGATGGAACAATGATCATCTCATATACTAGGGTTATTGAGATGTAGCAGAGTCCATCTCACAACTCTATCCCATTCATGACCAGAGTCGCAACAGAGTCTAGGGTTTTCGTTTTCTTCCAGATCCCTTCCAGGGCACCGAGTAGTAGCACCGACCAGCGACCAACTATCACTGTCCTCGACCAGCAATCTAGGGTTTTCACTTTCCATTTCCCATTTTATGTTTCTTTCTTCCATCATTGCAGGTCTTCTCGGTGATTGATCCCAATCTACGTGAAGGAGGAATTGAGCAAGGAGGCTGAGGTTGGGGTTCTTTCATCTCAGTCTTCACCGAGCAACGACCGAGCAGCGATCAGAGAGACCAGTAACCTTAGACTGAATAGGGAGTACGAAAATACCAAATCAACACAGTTACATTTGGTTCACCCCTTTTTTCCCCCCTTAACTACCAGTTTTATTCAGTTCTTAATTTCTAGAATTTGAACTCCATCCTTATTCACTAACTTCTTCTTTCAAGACTAAGAAAAGGTAATGTGATTCCAACAATTTGAAATCAACCGCAAAAGCTTGATGATCCAAACGAAACACTTCATTTCTCTCCATATCCATAATAATTGTATTAGTGCAGTGAACTTTTATAACCTTAATTTCAAGAATTTAGTGTAGATGATGTTGGCTATAATTCTGTTCAAATAATGTTACTCCTCAAGTTGCTGGATAGTTCATTGGAATTGTAATTATGTGATGTTCTAATCTGGATTTTTCAAACTATTTTAGATTGTTGGGTGGATCTTTAGCTCAAAATGGAAGAGCACCTGGGAGTTACCCAGGGTATGATGGTTCGAATCCATCAAGATTCTAATTATTTTAAAAAACTGAAGAATGTGCTGTGATTGCTGACCTTCACTGAGAAATGTTTTTACTTCACTTATAAATGTATCCATTCATATCATGATTTTGTCAGTGATGCTTGTTATAATTTATATGACCATGTACTTAACTAGCTTCTTCTTTTTTATTGGACAATGTTAAACTAGTTCTTAATAAAGTACGAGATACATCTGGTTCATGCTATTTGAGAATGTAGAACCTGGTTTGCAGGAAAAAAAAAAGGAAGTGTTGAACCTAAAAGCTATGAATTGCCATTTTTTAAAGAAAAATCTTACCACTTTATTTTTGTTTGAAATCCAACAATGATAGTTATGTGATTATAAGAGTAGGTCATTAAAGAGGTACATGTGTATGTTTGTTTCACTGCAGAAAATGAAGCCAAAATGACTCTACAAAAGATAGAGTCAGGTAAAAACATGCAGATGTTGAAGCATTTGGTAACAAGAAATACGTTCAATACCACTTTTTTGGAAAGTTGGTTTTAAGTTGTTGGATGATGGAAGTAATTGGTAACAAGAAATACCCTCAGGCCTCAATCAAGGGGACCCCCCCTCTTCAAAAGACCCTTTTGGACAAAACTATATACCTCCTACCTCATCCCAAAAATCAATACTTTTTTTTATGTAGCACTGCCTGTAGCTCCATATGCTCATGCTTCCCTTTGCACTTGATATCTTTGCAGGTAAAACCTCTAGTAATTCCCATTCAAATCTGATTGTACCCAAGATTACAACTGCTTAAAGACAAGTAAGAGCATTGATAATGGGTTGTTTGTGTGAACTTCTAGTGTTTTTTAGGTATAGTGTGATAACACTGTTAATATGGGATGTAATGAAGCTTTAACTAGTAATGCAGAAAATAGAAAACACCATCTATGGTGTTACGCATGTTCAAAAGAAATTGAAATAGGTTTCTTGATCATTTTCAGAGTTATATTTCAAAGACTCTTTTAAGCTAAGGATGATTGATCTTATATCTGTTGAGAGGTCCTTTATCCTCTGTAGCTTTAAAAAAAATGAGTTTTTTTGCATAGGCAATGGATGTTAATCTGATATCATTGCAAAGAACTATGTCCTCTGTTGCTAGAATTATCCAACAAAAAATGAATTTTATGCTGAAAAGTATTCTGCATATGTAATCTTTGGATGTTTTGCCTTCACTTCATTTGGCCTCAAAAAAAAGAAAAAAAATGAGTTTCCTTCTCTTCGTCTCTTCCCCTCTTCCTCTCTCTCTCTCAGCTTTCCCGGCGGCGACCATAGATGATCCCTACAGAGGTCAAGAGAAGATTTTTCTTCACTATTCTCTTCCTCTCTCCTAGCTTTCCCGGCGGCGACCATAGATCTTCGCTCTTCTCTTCCTCTCTTCCCCTCTTCCTATCTCCCACCTCTCCCAGCTGCGACCACAGATTATAGCAGTGAACCTTCACTCTTCTCTTCCCCTCTTCCTCTCTTCCCGTCTTCCTCTCTCCTTCCCTGAATCAAGTAATGATGCACGTTGGAGCAATCAAAGGGCTGAAAGGGACGTTGCAGAGAGTATACCTTTTTCAGAGTAATGTATTTGACGTTGTACAGTATTGCCAGTGTATTTTAACATATTGAGTTACTTTTTTCTTATAAAGTAAGATGCAAATCTAACGATTGGAATTAAATTAATCAAATCCAAAGGCTAATATCCTGCTAGCATTCCTAATTCCTAGGTACTACGCTAGCATACCTATCCCTCTCCCATAAAATATATACATATTTGTCATTAAAAAAAAAAAAGACATATAAGTCTAATGCACGGTCATGCATTACAATTACTGGATGGGGGTGGGGTAAAAGTGTAATTACACATGCTCTCTCCCCCACCCCCACCCCCTCCCCCCTCCCCCCTCCATGCATCCACAATTACACAGTGGTGCATAAAACATTTTTTCCTACACATATTTATGTCTAAACCTGGCCCACCCAGTACCCAATTACGCTGGGCTGGGCTTAGGCTAAGCCCTAGTAACCTTTGTGGCTGGGCTTGGGTTTTCAGAAACCCAATCTGACCTCTGGTTAGGCTAGACTTGGCGTTAAGCTCTTAGCCTAAGAACCCTGGTTTGGGTTTAGTTTTCTGAAAAACCAACCCAATCCAATCCGATGTTTGCCTAGTCAATTTTTTTTCCCCATCTAAACCAATAAAGTATGAATAGCACAATTATACCCTCCATCATCTAAATTTTCGAGTCGAGATCCCCTACACATACATATGCCTGAACGCAATTAGCTTCAAATTCCAACACATATTCCACTTAAATATTACCATTAAATAGTTCTAATTACTCAATACATGCTTAAAATCGATTTAACCGGACTGACCGACTGACCCATTGACACCCTTAGATGCTTAAATCTTGTGGGTCGCCCATGGTTGTATACGCTATAATACACTATACATTTATCTCATGGAAAGGAAATACATAATACTAACATTTTTTCTGAGTAATGTACTGACATACACCATATATATATCATGAGAACCGGACGAAACCTGTTCTTATTTATTTTTAATTTAAAATTTACATACACAAAGAGAACCACTCTAAGCTAGAAGCAAAAGCTAGCTAGGAGTCTCAAGACTGAGATGTCTTCTCTCTACCTAAAAGAGTAGTAGTTAATTGTAGAGAATTAGTTAAGCTTCCATGTTAGACTTATTGAAGGAGTTCTTTCTTGCAGATGCCAAAACTGTCTTGTCTGCAACTATGAAGTAGGCAGCACCTGCCACTGCAGATCAATATTTGCATAAATTAGATAAGTTCCATGGTCAAATTAGTAGTGCATTAGTTAGAAGTAACACTTAATTGGGCAATGAAGATGAGGGAAGGAAGTAATTACCAGTGGAGATGACGAGTGCCTGCGCAGTGGGATTAAGGTTGGATCTGGCCCATGGCAGCATTCTCACGCTGGCAATCTGAATATTGCATGAATTCAAAGTAATTACATCAGCACCCATTAAAAAGAATTCAAGAAAGGTGTATGAGAATATGGATGTTGGAGTTTTAAACCCGGAAATAATCCCTAATCGGATGTAACTTAATGTGTGGAGGATAACAGATAGTTGACACCTTCTTCTTAACGGCTAGCTTTTAAGAATGTACTTCTACCGGGATTGACCATGACGATGAATAAGAATAAGAAGAATACTTACCGTAGGAACTGCAGTTGCGAAGCCAGCGACAACAGCTGCCTTTGCCCCAGCCATCACGCCCTCTGTTGATCCAAAACAAACTAAATTTCAACTTCTACTCTATCATAACAACAACAACAACAACAAGAAGTAGTAAAATTTCTGGGTAGAAAGAGGCAATACCATAAGAGCATTTCTTTGCCATGGCAAGTCTCTGATCCAGTGAGGCCAACCCATTCCTCTCCAGGGAAGACTGAGCTACATTTTTTGCCATTATCTTTTTCTTGAAGAAGAAACGTTGGTCTTCTGTAATAGAAAGCTACTGAGTCAATTAGAGTGAGGAAATGGTTTTAAATCTGTGGAGAACTGCAAGTAAGCAATAGATGAAGTACGGTGAGTGAGTGATCTCAGGTTGAGGTTCCATGATTTGTAATTTATAATTAGGGAAGTGGAGAGAAGAGTACTTGGAGTTAGATGGTTTTAGATTTTAGTTCCAACGTCGGGGTCACCTGTTTTAAGCTATTCCAGTTTCGAGGTTGGTGGAACACGTACAGAACAGGTGGGTAGATCGGAAACCCAAAGACAAGCTTGTTTTCTTTTCCCTATAATTACTAAAAGGAACTTGAGTTCTTCAATGGGTTTAGCTTAACAGTGGTATTAGCAAAGATTGCAAGTGGTAAAAGGTGTAGCGGCCATTGGTTTCGGTAAAGCATCTCTTAAAACCGTGGGCTCAGGTTCTTTAGTTGGATCACTCAACCTGCAACAACTTAGGATAGTTACCACGTGGTACTAATCAAACGCCCCAAATTGCTGGATACTCTGCCACACACATGTGCACTCAAGTGTAAATTAATCACATTTTAATGTTATTAATTGTTCTTAATTTTTTGATTTAGTTCATTAAACAAATAAAAGACAAGGGTTTCTCATGTCGCTCGTGTGTGGAAACTTCATACATGCCACACTGATCATGATGTTGGAAATAGTTTCGTCTCTCTCCTGATTTCTGTTTCTTCTTGTATTTTCATTGGTTTTCTCTCTTCTATTTTGTGCATGGTTGATCTTTCTTCAGCCACCCCGTTGAAAAGGATTTGAATTCCTATGGCTATATTTGATTGTAAGGTGCGAATTAGAGAGAAGGAGTGTGAAATTTTCATATTTAAAAAAGAAATATATGTAATCATTACCAATGTAACTTTAACATTAACTTCAAATCATTCCATATTTTGTTATAAAATTTCACTTTACTTAACATTTAAAACCGTTTGCTATAAATATGTAAAATAAAAGTTACATGTAAAATATATCATTACTAAATATGATTAAAAAAAATTAAGTAGCTTATACAATCATATGGGGTAATGATTATAAATATTTTTCTTACAAAATAAAATTATAAATATTTTTCTTTTAAAATATGAAAATTTTACTTTCCTTCCCTTTAAATTCTCATTGCAACCAAACAGAGCCTATATAGTCACAAAATATAAAAAGGTATGAGAAAGCATATGATACCGGCAACATGAGAATCTTTTTCCCTAAAAAATATAAATTAGTTGTTTATAAAGAACCTTGAACTTTCGCATGGGGTTTAATCCGCAACTCCACGCTCCATCCTCTTCTTCTTTCTTCTTTTTATTTTTTATTTTTTTTATTTTTTATTTTTATTTTTTATAAAGAACCTTGAACTTTCGCATGGGGTTTAATCCGCAACTCCACGCTCCATCCTCTTCTTCTTTCTTCTTTTTATTTTTTATTTTTTTTATTTTTTATTTTTATTTTTATTTTAACCATAAGGGCTAAATTAAGGCAAAGCTTCCCCCACATGAGCACAAGTGTAGAGAAACTTTTTTCCTCTCTAGATGGTAAGTGACATGGCTCTCTCATGGCTCTCTAATGTGTGAAGAATTAGGATGACCAATCTGATAGTTGAAATGGTGGAGTAATTTTATTCTATATGACAAAATAATTTTATCCCATCTCAATAATATAACCAACAATCTAATGGTTTTCCTTAGCTTTCATTTATAACATTAAAACTATCTGATGATTGATGCAACTACGTCAATCATTGGATATCTAAAGAAATAATGGATTACCATAATGGGATGGCTATTCCACCATGTATTAAACTTTCCCCTAATTGTCTTAATCTTCATCAACAATAACTTATTAATTATGATACATAATATAATGTTTTTGAGGTAAAATTTACCATATGAATTGACTGACAAACCTTTTCAAAGTTTGAGCACTAACTTATCATGTGGCAAACAAAAACACCAACAAACAACTATTGTCTAGTGCAGTTGATGAATTATGATGCACAAAAAGTCCATGCTCAGTAGGAGATATCAAGTTCGAGTCTTCCGGCTATTATCTACTTCCCTTTCCTACAACACCACCAAAATATATTTCTCTAAGGGTGCTCAACAAGGACACCCACACCAGATATAAATTAAATGGTCACTGAGCATTGTTTGGCTGAAAAACTCATCACCCAAGCCTTGTGGAGAAGGTATCAACTCACTTCTTACCTCGAGGAGAGTTTTTGTTACTCAGGTCACTTCATCCACAATGATTTACTTAATTATTAGACTCCTTTGTAGATAAGTTTCATCATTGACTCATGTTTCTTTTGTAGAACATCCAAACATTCCTACACAATCCAATTCAAAGGTCAAATGTGGTGCGTTAAGATGTTCTCTCTTCACCATGGGTCTAGGAAAACCTGGTAAAAAAAAAAATTAGGGTAAGAGAATGCCATCTGCTTGGGTGGCCACTACACCAGTGCACAGATCAATGGGAGGTTATGCAAAAGTACTTTCAACACATAGGGCGGAGTAACATAGTCTTTTTGCACCCTCATGTGTCTAGATGTAGACACACACAAGCGAATAACTTTCCTTTTCCCAAAAAAAAATTATTATAAATTGAAAGAGAGCCATGTATGAAGCAGACCTAACCATTTCATGTATCACCGTACAACTTAGCATTCTTCTTACAAAAGAGTTCAAGGATTTCTCTTTGAACAATTTCAACACATGGCAACTGAGTTGGCATTCCCAAATTGTGTGCATGTGTTCCTTTGGTCATCCTTTGAATGTAGCTCATCCTATTATCATATTTGAATGTCACATTGCCCAAAAAAAAAAATTAAATAAATAAAAAACCATGAACTTAATATGGCATACCAAGTAGAACAAGCATTACAAATCCGAGAAGGACACACTATACTGATAATATGTAAAATTTGGGCTCTACTTCAATTATTAGTGACAAATGTATTTATTTTCTATTTTGATCCAAGTTATCAGTTCATAACTCTCCAACCCCCTTCTAGTAATATTAGTTGTAGTATTGCTGTAAAAGTGTGGCCCAATGGCCCCCTCTTGTCAGTATTCAATTCTTGTGGCTTGATATAATTGGGTCAGGCTGGGACTTGAATTCTACTAGAACCTTCTTTTGACCTGGTCTGAATGACCGATTCCTATGCACAGCCTTGCTAGGCCCAACGAGCTGAACTCATATGTAACACATTTGGCCAAACGCGGGCCCAAACTTGGAAGTTTGAAACTAAAATGAACCGAGCCAGGATGTGCTGGGGGTTCAAGCTCAATTTGGTTAAAATTTTGTCAATTTCGTAACTCTGTCCCGGCCCTCTTCCACCCCCATCCTTGTCCCAAAAAGAAAATTAGGACTTTTACTAAATAAAAATAAAAAAGGCCAAATAAATGCAAATGCCATGTTCACTCAATTAGACGATTTTCAAGAATCAGATCCTCTCCAGCCGTGTTCGTTGCCCAATGAGCGGCCGAAGACTTGGAACCTCGTAAGGCCTATGTTTATGTTTTAAAATGTGTGTCAAGATGCTCTCAGTCATCAGATGTGCACTGACCTATGCTAGTGCAAGGCCACGTGACCTATGACCTGACAGCTTTCTTCTTCGCCTAGTTTATGCCAAGCTTCAATAGAAACAAATGTATTTGGCCAATGTAACACCACTTCAAGGGTTGGAAATTCTTAGCATATGGTCTGCTTAGCCATATCCAGCCCATTTAATAAATGGGCTGTTATAATGCTTGGCCCATTATCATATTGGCACAAGTTGGACTCATGCATGAACTCTGGAACGCAATTGGCTCCTGCCGGGAATAAAGACAGAAGCACCGTAGCTCTCAAGTTCTCCAGCTGCCCCAACTACCACTAGAATCACCAAAGTGAGTTTTCTGCTCTTTTGCTTAGAAGTCTGTTTGGATCTTTAGGTTTCATCATAGAATACTCACAAGTACCATGGTGGACAATTAGCTAGAGCAGCAGGTGCTGTAGCGAAACTGATAGGAAAATAGGGTAAATCGGCTACATTAAAATTACCATTAAGAAAAGTCCTATTTTGGTGAGGGCCGCGAGAGTAGTACCAAATCGAGGCAAACTTGAAATACCAGATATGACCCCATAAAAAAGGGTCAAAGTCATAAAACTGCTTAGGGAGTCTATAAGGGGAGGCCATGCTCATTGTCATGTCTAGGGGTGTCAACCAATCAGGCCGGTTCGGTTTCGATTTGGCTTAATTGGGCTTGAAGACTTTCAAAGACTACATCGTGTCCGCCCATTTAACTAATCGGGCTTAGTTATTGAGGGCATGGTACGTTTTATATTCGTTCGGTTGGTCGGCCTCGGGCTATAATTGGGCCACCTTAATCGGGCTTTAGTCGGGCCTTAATCGGGCTACGGACATGTTTAATGTTAAATGGGCTTTAACCGGTTTTTAAACGGGCCCTCTTTAAAATGTGCTCTTATATTCCGGCCCACTCATGCAAGCCCAAAAAAATGACAATTAATTAATAAATGATACCAAATATAACCATTATTTAAAATGTGAACATGTTTTTACTTTTTAGTTTTTACTTTTTAATTGGGGGGTAAAATAGGTATTCTACAATCATTAAAGGGTCGGGCTAGGCCGGTGCACAATAGGCCGGTCTCGGTCGGGTGTTAAACAGTCGGTCTCGGTCGGGCGCCCGACGGTCCAAGTAGCAAAACCAAGACCGACTGTTTATAAACGGGCCGGGCTCAAGCCCGACACGTTTAATAAACGGTCAGGGCCGGGCCGATCTATAAACGGTCGGTCCCAGACGGTTTAGTCGGTTTGGGCCACGAATTGACACCCCTAGTCATGTCCATTGTACTAGATGGGACATGCAGTAAGATAAAGCTAAGGGTTATCATAAAATTTTAAGGGAAAAAGTAAGCGATGGTGGGAGCCTTGTGCATTGGATATGTCATTTTTATTATGTTTTCAAAGGTGGAATTTAGACCATATTACTTGGGGATGTAGCACTAAGTAAGAACTAAGGTCGTTGACATAATAATTATAAATGACAGGAAACAAACTTAAATATGTTGAGTCATTTGATGTTATGAAGGCTAAATTTTCCTTTCAGCCGTTCCAGGGCCTGGGGAGGGTGTGTAGCCTTATCCCTTACTTCAAGCAAGATATTTATCCTTTCATGTGGTGATGAAATCTATTCAGAACAGTAGAGTTTTAATGCCACCTATAGGATCACAGTATGCGCAACCTTACCTCTACTTCGTAGTAAAGATAGTTTACTAACTTCTCTCTTTCATGCCTCCAGGACATTAAGATCTCCTTGATCACAAAATTGCAAGCCTAATACAACCTGCCACATGGCATAATTAGATGTTGCAGCCCATAGATTCCTTTTTTTTTTTATACCCAAGATGTCCGGATCTTTGACCCAACTAATCCCTGGGCTACTGTGATACCACTTACACAGGATTGGGTTAGTCCAAGATAGAAACTCTTGTCCGATGACCCCAATAAGTTAGGCGAAAGTTTAATCATAGGACTTTGCTTCTTAAGAGAGAATACTGTGTCCCCTCCAACTAACATCCCATAGATTCCATGGCTGATTTTTTTTTTTTTAACATGAAAACCACTCTAAATGAAAAACTTAACAGACACGTAAGAAAGAAAAAATGATTTTGAGACTACTTAGACCCCAAGTCAGCAATTTCTAGCTAGGGCCCTTTTTTTTTTTTTTTTTTTTGTGGTCTTGACCTGTTGGTTATATAAAAATTAGGTCTGGCAGTTTACCTTTTCATACTTTACCACGAAGGAAGACTAAGTGTATTTAGGTAAGAAAACCTCCGTTTAACTAAAAGTGAAGGACAAGGGTAACCAGATTTAAGGGATGTAAGTATAGCCTAGCAAATCCAAGCCCACCCAAAGCGGATCAGACTCGTCTCCAATCAGCTTCCAACTATTCCTCTAAACGTGATACATGTCTTACATCAAATCCGACGATCAATATTGCCCATAAATAGTTCTACTTCGGTCTAACTCAGGTACATACTTAAAACCGATTCAACCCAGACCAACCAATCGACCCATTGACACCCTTAGATGCTTAAATCTTGTGTGGGTAGCCCATGGTTGTGATCCAAATCCTAGCGTTAGTATAGGGGCTATACACTATACATATATCTCATGGAAAGGAAATACATACTGGCATACAACATATATATCATGAGAACCAGATGAAAACTGTACTTACTTATTTTTAATTTAAAATTTACATATACAAAGAGAAGCACACTGAGCTAGAAGCAAAAGCTAGCTAGGAGTCTCAAGACTGATATCTTTATCATCCTTATGATCTCTCTACTTAAAAGAGTAGTAGTTAATTGTAGAGAATTAGTTAAACTTCCATGTTAGACTTATTGAAGGAGTTCTTTCTTGCAGATGCCAAAACCGTCTTGTCTGCAACTATGAAGTAGGCAGCACCTGCCACTGCACATCAACCCATATATATGCACAAACATAAGTTCCATGGCAATTACAAGTAACAGTTAATTGGGCAATGAAGATGAAGGAATGAAGTAATTAGTAAGTGATATATGAAAGTAATTACCAGTGGAGATGATGAGTGCCTGTGCAGTGGGATTAAGGTTGGTTCTGGCCCATGGCAGCATTCTCACGCTGGCAATCTGCATATTCCATGAATGCAAAGTAATTAACGGCGAGCTTTTAAGGATGAGTTCTACAGGTTGATCATGATTATGATGAAGAATAAGAGCACTTACTGTAGGAACTGCAGTTGCAAAGCCTGCAACAACAGCTGCCTTTGCTCCAGCCATCACGCCCTCTGTTGATCCAAAACAAACTAAATTTCAACTTCTACTCTTATAATAACAAGAAGAAGAAGTAAAATTTGTGGGTAGAAAAAGAAAGAAATAGAAAGAGGTAATACCATAAGAGCATTTCTTTGCCATGGCAAGTCTCTGATCCAGTGAGGCCAACCCATTTCTTTCAAGGGAAGACTGAGCTACATTTTTCGCCATTATCTTTTTCTTGAAAGAGATCAAGTGGAAAATATATCAATAACTAGAAAGAGCAATGTATGAAGTGTGAGTGAACTGAGATTGTGGTAATTTATAATTGTGGGTATTGAATGTCAGGGGAGTGGAGAGGAGACTACTTGGGAGTTAGATGGTTTTAGATTTTAATTCCAACGTCGGAGTCACCTGTTTTAATCTTCTTTTTTTTTTTTTTTTTTGGAGTTTCAAGGTTGGTGGAACAGAAGAGGAGGGTAGATCGGAAACCCAGAAAAAAAGTTTGTTTTCTTTTCCCTATAATCACTAATAGTAACTTGAGTTCTTCTATGGGTTTAGCTTAGTAGTGGTATTAGTAAAGATTGCAAGTGGTAAAGGTGGAGTGGCCATTGGTTTCGATAAAGCATCTCTTAAAACCGTGGGTGGGGGTACTGACTCCACTGCCGCACCTGGGCTCAGGTTCTTTTGTTGGCTCACTCAATCTGCAACAACTTTGGATTGTTACCACGTGGTTCTAATCCAACGCTCCAAATTGCTGGATACCCTGCCAGACACGTGCAATCAAGTGTAAATTAGTAGCTTTTTTTTCTTTTTTTTTTTGAAATAATCTTTTTCCCGAAAATAAAATAAATTGTTCATTGTGCATCCATTCGAGTTTGAACCCTCTTGTAGGTTGAATACTTTCCATCAACCATAAGTGTTTCTTCTTCTTGGCGTAAAAAGGTAAAAGTCTTCTCTATTTTCTTTTCAATGACAAGAGGGAAGCTTTCTCCGTGAAATGTTGGACTTTAAGTTCCAAAACAACAAGTATAGAGGTACGCGCTACACCCATACATATACATATATAGGTCTGTACATGCATACATGTATAGAGATACATATATAGATACATATACTGACACCTATAGAGAACAAATACACCCTGTGTATGAAATGACACATACCTGTAGACGTACAGCTACATCTGTACACGAACAGGTACGTTTGGGCCTATAAATACCCATGCCTACATGCTAGTTTCTACCACAAAAAAATCCAAAGAGAATGTCTGTCTTCGACACCTATACCGTATTGTATTTTATATTGTTTCCTCTTCTCTCTTCCTTCTCTTAAAGTTACCTAGTAGCTTACAGACTCCCTTTCTTAATCACATTAGGAGTGCTACCTTTGTGATTTGAGGGTAATTTTATCTTGGAGGTAAAAGAGCAGGTCGACCTTTTATGCACAAATAATGGGCTTTTTAATACCTTAAGGAAAGTATCTTATATGATTTCACCCCACTGTACTTACGAACGGAACTTTCTGTTATACTCAATACAATGACTACATCTCAAAGGTTAGTATAACATTTACATTCATTTTAGAAAAAACCTAACATTACCTCTTTAATATTCTGAGAACAATATGAACACAAGTATGAAGAAATCATTTTCCTCTCCGAAAGCAACATGGCTCTCTAATTTGTGAATTGGTAATATATGTTTATGTATAATTACCATAGATGATTCCTTTCTATGATCTCAATCTGCCAACTTTTTGAGTAGTATAATGAATATATCGAATATTTGGTGGAAGACATGAAATGGATAAAAAAAAAAGGAAGTCATAACAAAAAGGTTTTTTTTTTTTTTTTTTTTTTTTAATCTCATTTCATTCATATTATCCACCATCTTCTGGGTTTTCTTGGTTTTTAATTTTTACTATATGACTGATGCAAAGTAACTCTAATCATTGAATATTCAAAGGAAGGGAAACGGCTCTCTAAGCCCGAGGCATACATTGCGTGTACCTTTTCACAGGAATTATTATAAAATACATATATTTTTTATATCAATGTGAGATGGCATTGCCTATTGAGTATCATGATTGCGGATAAGGCTCTTCTGTAACGCACTATATCATGTAGCATAGATCCACATACATGCAACCCCTACGACAGAGGATTTCCACGCCCCACTTGCTCATAAAACCCTCTCCCATAAAGGAATAATGGGCATGCAACTACGTATTGAATTTTCCCCTAATCTTCTAAATCTGACGAATAGTTTGAGGTCTTAAAAAAAAAAAAGTTAGAGGTAAAATTTATGAGTTTCTTTGTAATTTCAATGGCTTGTAAAGCATGCATTGAAGGTTGAGGACAAAGATTCTAGGGTTGGTAGGGGCAAAGAATGTGAGAGACAATCATTCTCATGGGGTCATGCACCTTCCGTTTGCTCAGGTGGATATCCATGTGTGCTCCCCAACCTCCCCCATTTGGAAGCAATAGGAAACCTGACGAGTTTTCATTCTTTATCTTCAAAAATATTAACAGACTATAAATTGAAAGATAGCCTTGTCTTACGTCTTGGCATTCTTGTGACAAAAGAGTTCAAGGATTTCTCTCGAACAATTCCAATCATTGTTCTAAACCGTAGATCTGATTGGTCGATATCGTCTAAATTGAATTGGTATTGGCTATGACCGATTCGATCCCAATACACTAGTATGGCTCAATAGTAAAAATATAATAAAATTTGATTTTATTAAAAAGCAAGAACAATCCCGAGTTTTAGAACCTTGATTACAACACATGTTAGTTGAGTTGGCATGCCCAAAATTAAGGTATACATGTGTTCCTTTGGTCACCCCCATTGAATGTAGCTCATTCTACTATCATATTTGTATACCACATGGGAAAAAAGAGTCTTATACTAGCCCTTCTTTACCAACAAAACTTAATAGTTGATGATATTTTGTTACTTTCTTCAGGTTTTTCCATAGTTACTTTCGGTTTCATCCCTAGGCCTATGATAGGGAAACCCATTTCCTCGTTGGAGGGGCTTTAAATTTTTTATTATCAAAAACTTAGTGGATTCATTCCCTCGCTTCCTTGTAAATTTGTCTTTCCTCGGGAAGAGGTTCTCCCTAACCGATTTCAGTTAATAGCTAATTTCTGTCCAAAAAAGGAAAAACTTGGCATAGCATGTACCAAGTAGAACAAGCATTCATACAATTGTGAAAGGACACGATATAGTGATCATCTGCAAAATTTGGGCTCTACTTCAATTACAAGGGATAGATGTATATATTTTCTACTTTGATTTAAGATCTTGGTGTTTGGGGATGGACTTCTAACTCAGTGGCACGAAATTTAGGCAGTTGAACTTTAGCGTAAGTTCAAGAAAAATAGTAATAGTAGACTAGTACGTAGTAGTATAGCAATAAGTGTGGCCCAATAAACACCCCGTTGTTGGACCCGCGTTGGTATTTATGGCCGATGCTTGTGGCTTGGTATAATTGAGTCAAGTTTGGACTTGAATTCCACTACTAGAACCTTGTCTAGATCTGGCCCTAATGCCCGAATCCTATGCACAAGCCTTGCTAGGCCCAAGGAGCTGAACCTATAGTACACATTTGGCCAAACTCCGGCCCAGACTTGGAAGTTTGAACTAAAATGAGCCGAGCCAAGAAAGGCTGGGGGTTCATGCTCAAATTGGTTAAAATTCTATAAATTTCCTGACTCTGTCCCGGCTTAAAGGGAAGGGAATTTGAAAACAAATTTAAATCTAACTGGGAAACTTTGGTAATTATTATTTAACATGATTATTTAAATTACTTAAATTTCTTACTATATTTGATGATACTTTTTTGGATGTATTGTTTATTTTGGATGTCTCTTGTTGGTTCAATCAACTGGAGCAGAGGTCATTCAAGGAGGAAGAGAGAGGAGGGGGAAGCATGCTAAGCTGAGGCTACACCTAGGAGAGGAATCATTTCCTATAAATATGTAATGCAATTAGATACAAATTCATTTGGGATCCCATTCATACGGAATCCACTTAAAGTGTTATTTATGCATGCCACACTCAAATCGGCTCACAAAAAAATTAGAAAGGCTTTGTTTGATTGCGAAAAGAAATTAAAGGGAAGAGAAAAGAATTCTTTTTGACTTCATCGAAAAAGTAATATGACATGAGTTAAGTCTCTCAAGATCCTAATGGTCCAAGCTTGAGCTAGAAACTGAGAACTCAACTCTAGTTTATGGGCAAGGGATCGGTGCTAGGTCACATGGCCCCTGCACCCAGACATAGGGAGGGTAAATTAACCACCCCACCCTCAATTAGCCCGCCCCTCTTGATTACCTATGTGCCTCCCATTGGCCTTGTGCTGGTGCTTGGCCACGTGACCTAGCAGCCTTCTTTATCCGTAGTTTATTTACATCCAAGCTTCAGTAGAAACAAATGTGGTAGGCCTATATGCAACCATCACAAGGGTTGGAAATTCTTAGCATTGTCTGCTTAGATCCGGCCCAGTTAATAAATGGGCTATTATAATGCTTGGCCCATTATCCTATTGGTACGAGCTGGACTCGGGCATGAACTCTGGAACCCAATTGGCTGCTGCCGGGAATAAAGACGAAGACAACATGTATGGTTTTGATTCATCTGTAGTCTACTCCTTACCCTGATTTCCCACTTCACCACGAGGGGAAGGTAAGGGTATTTAGGCAAGAAAACTTTGCCCATTTAGCTAAAAGTGGAAGATAAGGTTAACCAAATTTACGGGGTGTAAGTATGGCCTAGAAAGTCCATGCCCACCCGAAAGCTGTGACCCTTGGTTGACCTCAGTTCTGCCCATAGATATATGTAAAATATGGGGAAGTGTTTCCTGTGGAGGAGTACAATTTTTGTGGGTGTACGGGGTGTAAGTATGGCCTAGCAAGTCCATGCCCACCCGAAAGCTGTGACACTTGGTTGACCTCAGCTCTGCCCATATATATATATATATATATCCTGTGGAGGAGTACAATTTTTGTCGGTGTACGAGGGCCAATGGAGCGCATGAAGAAACATCCACAGAGATATTTTCATTTCATGGTGGTGGGTTGGTCATTTCGCCCCTTCATGTATGGACATAAGGATCACACTCCACTTAAATCATTTTCCCATAAAATATATAGGAGAAAGTTTTCCTTCACCGATAGAGAAACAGTTCACCCGCCATCCTAGGGTTCACAAACCCCTATAGAGTTTTAATATGTTTCCAAAATACCTCATACCCCCTACACTCAAGCGTTACGGTGATTGAATTCTCATTCACAATGGCCTTAGGTTGACTCAAATCCATATATATATATATATATATATACTAGTAAAAAATATATGTGCATATGCACGTGGGGTAAGAAATTACTGCAAATAAATCAAAGCTATATGTGTTGTCTTACATAGAGAGAGAGAGAGAAGAGAATTGATGACTACTGAAAGTTTAAATAAACATTGCTACAAGAAAGGGTAGTTGAATGTGGAAAACATAAAGATAAATAAAGCATTAAAGAATAAATGAATATATGAAAATAAAATATTATTTTGGCATACATCCAAAATTGGCCAACTACTTAGTTATATAGTCACAAGTTTATGTCTTTGTTTTGAGGGACATGTGATATGTGTGTGAGATAGAAAGATAAAGATAACAAGGGGCATAAGATAAAATGAAGGGAGATGTAGGGGATATATTTATAGTAGAGAATGTGAGTATATTAACACCTTAAAATTTAAGGGCAAAAAATAATATAAAGAGATGAAAAAATCATAATAAAGATACACACAAACCATAATAAAGATGATTGCCTCAATTTTGCATTAGTGAAGAAGCATTTAAAAGAAGCTTAGATAAATTAAATTACATCAAGAAAGTAGATGAAGTCATAATAGTTCAAAAATAATGAAAATCGTTGAGAACCTATATTAGTATCTATAGATGTATCCAAAAATAAAGACAACTTGCCATGCCGAAACTTCTGAATGTCCACCAAATATTCTCAAGTCAACAACTTGGGGAGGTACAAAAATGTATGCTGAATCTGAACGAACAAAAAATAATAATTAGACTAATATCTAATCCCCTCTATCTAATCTGAGATAAATAGTTGGAGTCCAATACTGAGAATTCCCCATAAAACATAACCACATCAGCTACAAAAATAGATTAAATACTAATCCAAAATTTTCAAATTATTAAGAAAATATTATTATTTTGGAGCATGGACAATGTTTTTTAGTTTTTTACATCCCTAAAACGATCAAGATTATGTACAAATAAAAAACAAGGAGAGTTTCTTGCATGCATCTTATTTTTTAATTCATAAAAATCCATATAAAAACGCCCACGTGAGCATGTGAGAAGAGATGAAGTAATTAAACAATCACCAAAATATTAGGGAAAATTGATATCTACACTCAGCAACCATATTTCTAAAGCATTTGATCCTTTCTTTACACTACGTTGGCCATGAACCCATCATTTCTCTGCACTCAACAACGACTCCAAAAATATTTCGTAAGTATTTGATCCTTGTTCTAAAGTTCAAGTTGCAAACCCAATTTGGGAAACAAATAACAAACTGCAAATTAGAATAAATAGATACTAAAAGTTAAGTTCGAAGTGAAATTAAAAACTTTAAAATCACCAACATAAAATGGAGCTCACAACCACAGGTAGGATGGAATGTAAGGGTGGATCACAACCCTATAATAGGCAGTTAGAGAAAGAGGAAAGGTTTTATGACAAAACCCTAATAATACGTAAAAAGAGAATAAATCCTATAAATCAATGGAGGCCTCTCCTATGAATTTGAACAACAAATCCACAAGTAGAAAGTAGTTCTAGTTCATCCAAGGATTAAAGTATCGGTATCGGTCGCTGTATCGGTCGGCCAAAATTAAGATACGTATCGGAGGGTATCGTATCGTATCGGAGATACACTAAGATACGCTAAAGATACACACATAAATGAATAGGAAACATTTTTTTAAACACTTTTGCATAAAGAATTTGTTAAAAAAAGTTATTGATAACATGTATTATGCATAAACACTAAATTGAGGGTATCGTACTAAGAATTCAAGGTCTGTAGTTGTCTCATAAATGTAAAATCCTTGTTCTCAACCTTGATTTTCACTTTAGTTAGAGAGAAATATGACTGACAGCAACTTTGGAACAAAAACCCTTCAAAAAATCGTTTTTTTTTCTGAAAAATTACCCATATTGGCCATTATATGATCGTAGCGCCGATACGTATCGATACTCATCGATACGTACCGATATATATATATATATCGATACTCACCGATACGTGCTGATATATACCGATATGTATCGATCGATACATACCGATACTCACTAATACGTACCAATACATACCGAAACGTACATTTTACCTCAATTTTATATTTTTCATAGAGTCGTATCGAGGCATGTCGTATCGCATCAATGTGTATTAGTGGTGTATTGATGCATATCAGTATGTATTGTAGGATATATATCGATACGAAATGATTTAAAAAATTCAATGTATCGTATCGGTGTGTATCGTATCGGCCGATTAAATTTAAGATACGTATCGGAGGGCATCATATCGGTATCGGAGATACTTAAAACCATGAGTTCATCTATAGACAATTAAAGTTAGGTAATACACCAGGAAAAATAAAAGAAAATTAAACCATAGAGTGAGCAAGGGAGAGAACCAGAGTGCCGTTAGGGGGGTTTCAAGTCGGCGGTTCCAAAGGAGGAGCAAGCAAGACAAATAAGTTATTGAGCCACAAAATTGATATTGAGACAAATAAGGAGATTAATTTTTTTTAAAGGAATAAAATAAAGAATAATATTAAGAGTGATAGAAAATATTTCATAAAAAAGTGAGGAAACAACTCTTGCATACCCTTGTTTCATGGGAAACAATATTATTTTCCGCTGGAGCGACGAGCTAAATCACAGATAATAATTTAGCTGTAAATAGAGGTAAAGTCAAACTAAATCATGCATAAAGAAAATTGAGAAGAAATTGAAGCTTAGAACAAAAAGAATTGTTTTAACTGTCTATAAATTTGATTAGCTTACAAGATTGTTTCTTTTCTTCTTTTTCTCCTATTGTTTCTTTTCTTCTTTTTCCCGTTTTTTATTTTTTTTTTTCCCCTGCACTAAATAAACTAAAAGAGATAGTGGTTAACATCGAAATCAGTGGTAATTGACTTCTGAAAGAGAGCCCCAATGTCATTAACCACTGGAACAGAGTAACACAATTTTGCACCCATGAACACTCCAATTTACCGAAGGGCTTGAATTACCAAAAAAAATTCCCATCAAAGTTTAACTATACCACATTTGGTGGAGAATGTATCCACTAATGCAAGACCCAACTGAAGTGTCAAAGCAAGAGGCTACACCATTCCAATTCCTCCAAGATTTGTCTCCTCTAAAGACTTTTGAAGTGATGTAATATCAAGCTGCTTAAACATAATAGGGTCACAAACTTCATCCAATTGTATTGTATTCATGGAGAAAATTTACAATGATTATTTTCGAAAAATGACAATGTGGTAGCACAACATGAAGACAACATGAACATGCACCACCGGAATGAAGCACCACTGAGTTGTGTGAATAAGGGGATGAAGACAGGAGGGGAAAGAGTGCTAGCTACTGGAAAAGAACTTGCAGCAAAAGATAACTGATAAAGCATAAATTAACTTAGCTTATCATCTAGCTACTGATTTATCCAATATTACTACTATGCTATTGATTTATCCAACATGTTGAGGATTTCTCTCTCAAATTGCAAGTTGAAGGTCAAACTACAATCAAAAGGAGGAGAAATTGAGAACCCATACTGTTGAATTAAGAATCTACTATTGAAGGGTAATGAATTTGGGGGAAAATACCTTGAAAAAAAAAATCCATTAGACAATATTGATCAACCAAATAATCCATCATGAGTAAAGAGAAGTATGAAAACTTTGGGGATTTTTGGATTCTAGGGAATCGAATAATAGCCCTAATGGTATGAACTAATTGTATGAAATTTTGGAGAATGATGGATTCTAGGGATATGATGGCATGAAATTATTTACCAAAACAGGTAACATGAAATTATTGGCCATACATGAGGGAGAGATATTATATATATATATAGAGAGAGAGAGAGAGTGGTAGTTTGTGATAAATAAGGGGACTACTTTAGAATTAAATAAGACAAAAAAATATATATATTAAGTCAAGATATTTATATTGAGACAAATAAGGAGACTGATTTTTTAAGGAATAAAATAAAGAATTTTATTAAGAGTGAAGGAAGATATTTCATATATATATATATATATATAGAGAGAGAGAGAGAGAGAGAGAGAGAGAGAGAGAGAGAGAGAGAGAGAGAGAGAGAGAGAGAGAGAGAGAGAGAGAGATAAGGAGACTAATATGATATAAAGAGATTTGAGACAAATAAGGAGATTAAATTTTAAAGGAATAAAATAAAAAAATTTATTAGAAGTGAGAGAAGATATTTGAGAGAGAGAGAGGAGGAGGAGTAAAACTAAAATGAGAAAGACAGATAGAGACAAATAAGGAGACTCCCAATAAAGAAACTAATTTGAAAACCCTAATAAGTGGAGAGCTCCATAGCACACAAAATAATTATAAAAAATAATAAGATAAAGATCCCAAAAACCGTCCCCTTTTGCTGCCCAAGCTTGGATGATTTTGATCCTTGCTTGGGCGGCAAGGTGTCGTTCTCCACTTGGTCTTACTATCAAAATAGATAAGTGAAGTTGATCCTTTCTTAAAAAGGATGTCTTCTTAAATATATTTTTTTATTTTCAATTCCTAAAATATAGGAATAGGAATATCCAAGGGTTTTAAAGAGAGGATGGTTCTTTTGATAAAAAATATTCCTTAAATATAGGATTTTTTAAGAAAAGGTATAGATCAAAAGAGAAAAATATAGAAGCATGTGAGATTTTTTTTGAGGAAAATATAGATTTTATTTTTTTGATAAAAAAAATTCTAATTTATAGGGTTTTAAAGAGAGCAACGTGAGAGAGAGGAGGGAAATGTTGAAAAAGAAAGTAGAAAAGTGACGGAGGGATAGATAAGGAAAGGGATCTGAGAAGAATAAAGGAATTAATTTTTTAGAGAATAACCAAATATTAAAAAAATACAAAGGGTACCAATAATATTGAAAAAATAAAAAGGATTGAAAAAAGAGATAATGAAAAAGATAAGGTATTTAAATAATTAAAATAGGTAAAGTAGTCCAAGAAAAATTTAGCCATGAAATATGAGTACATGCTTTTATATAATAGTATGATATGTATGTATGTATGTACTAGTAAAAATTACACGTGTAAATGCACGTGTGGCCATATGTTGAGGGTGAGAGAATTTGAAAGAGAGATAGGGTTTGTGAGAGAGAAAGGTGTACAGCTCAAAATAAATAATATAATAAATGTTATCCTCAATTCATCTATCAATAATGCATTTTTTTCCCTTTTTTTGGTTAAAGCAAAATTACTTTCTTGGATCACAAATAAGTCAAATATGTGAATGTGTATACATGGATTTTAAAAACGTTATCGTGACTTTGGAGTGCATTCTACTGACGTTTATTTATTTTCAATGTTAGACAAGCTCAGAAGAAAATGATATCTTGAAAGGTCTATAGGGCATTATGAATGGTACAATAATGCTTTGAGATGAAAACCAAATAGTATCAGGAAAATGATTTGATTCGTCATTCTTCAATATTACAAATTAAAACAAAAACCATTCGTTCAGTAATTTTTTATTTAGTATAAAGTATATAGAATAATTTATAAAACTGAAATCACAATAAAAATTACTACACTAATTCAAAACACAAACGGGTCGTTAGGCTACTTTACAGGAAAACCTTGAGCAACATCTACGTACCTTCTTCTCCTTAAATTTCCATTGAAACAAGGGATAGCTAATTAAAGAATTCCAATGAGTTGTTGCAATGAACACAAATCTAAAAATAAGTAGTCGGATAAGATGGCAAAATATGGTTGAATTGGCTAAATAAATATTCATAAAAAAATCATTAGAACCAAGTAACCTTCAATGCCTTAATTTATAGTTGATAAGATCATGAGACCCTCAATGCAGAAAAAAATAAAAATTCGTAGAGAAAAAAAAGTAATATTCTATACTACGAATCGATAAATTCCATAGTATCTTCAACTTAAATATTGATAATGATAAGGAATTTGAGAGAAATATTTCATATTTTTTACATCTTTCACAATGTCGACAAAGTTGCAGAGAAGTCTGACTTCTGATCATCATTTCAAAAGTGAGTTCGATCGTTGCTGCTCAGTGTTAAAGTTGTGCCAACATTATTGCTCTCACATATTCGAGATTGGATTTGGTCGGAGACAAGTCGAGGGAGTGGGTGAGTGAAGTGAATTGAGAAGAAAACTGTGAGAGAGAGAAGGGGAATTAGAAAAATCTCTATTTATCTGCAACAATGACAAAGAGATTTGAAAGAAATAATTCATACTTTTTACCGATTTCAAATTTAGATATTCAAAGAAGAGTAAATCCTTGGAAACACTTTGATAAACCACATGATATCACTTACATTGCATAAGACGAAAAGACAAAGCTCTATTGTAATTGAAACCATCGACTCCTCGGACTCTCAATCAGTGATAAAGACTTGCAACAATTCCAATACTTTTTAAAATTTTTATTCTACATATATAGGTAAACTATGAAAATTAAAACTATAGGAATGAAAAGAAGTCCAAGAACAAAAGAACTATGAATTAAAAAAAAATATATATATATATATATATATATATTTGAAAAAAAGCATTGACAGAAATCAAATTCAAACAATAACCTAGAGAAACAAAAGAAATTACTGAAGAATGAATCTAAGTACATCATTCCCGGAACCAACTTCAGAAGTAAGGATCCTTCAGCGTCTCATGCTTTGTTTTCTTCTCAACTAATGTCAGCCCCTTCCTGCAAGAGCCAAGGAGAGAAAGAGAGGAACGTGAGAGACAAAACATGAAAATTTTTTTTTTTTTGGCTAGAAGGAAAAGAATTTCAAAAGAAGAGAGAGAGAATCGTGAGAATTCTTTTGGTAGAAAGGGGGTTTAACCGTATGAGAGTTGGAGATTATAAGGAAACTATTTTTTTTTTAAATATTTTTTATTGATAAAGAAGTTAAACGAAATTAGAAAAGCAATTGAGAGGAGAGAATATAGAAATATATAGATTTTGTTTAGTAAAAATAGAAAGAGATAAAATATAGCAAGATAGTGAAGAGAGAAGTAAATTAATAAAGAAAGAATATAATAAAAGATGAGAGAGAGAGAGAGAGAGAGAGAGAGAGGAACGTGAGTGACAAATGTGGAAAATAAATATTTTTTGGTAGAAGGAAAAGAGTTTCAAAAGGAAAGTGGGAAAGTGGGAAAGTGGGAGAGAGAGAAGTTAATTTTTCGTAAAAGGGGTGGGAGAGTTTGAGACTAATAAAGAAATTTATTTTTTTAGAAAATATTTAATTATAAAAAAAAAAATTAACAAAGGCTACCAAAAAAATATAGCAATATATAAATTTTTTTTTTTTTTTAGAAAGATATGGATTAATATAATTTTTTTTCTTTTAGAGAGATATGGATTAAAAGAGAGAAACGTGAGAGAGGGGAGGGAGAAATTTTAGAAAGATTTTTTTTTTGTATTATGAAAACTCTTCAAAATATAGATTTTTTGCTTTTCTCTTAAAAAAGATATAGATTTTAAGAAAAAAAGAGACCAACTTAAGAGAACGTGTGAGAGGGGAGGAAGAAAAGGAAAGTGGGAAAAAAGGAGGGAGAGATAAGGAAAGGGATGTGATAGGAATAAAGAAACTAAAATTTAGAAAATATATAAATATTAAAAATATATATAAAGGGTACCAACAATATCGAAAAAATAAAAAGAATTGACTAAAAAGATAATGAAAAAGATGATGTATTTAAATAAGTAAGAGGGATAAAAAAGTCAAAGAAAAGATTAGCCACAAAACATGAGTACATACTTTTATATAATAGTATGATGTGCGTGTGTGTGTTATATTTATGATTGTATACATATAGAGGATCATGCATCATAATTTATATATGATACAAAAGCATTTAATATGTCAAGTAAATACATATTTGTCATTAAAAAAAATGAGTACTAGTTCTATGAAGGCTTTGCCTTACGACCATTGGATAGAATGTGAGCAGAAGTGTAATTACACATCCACCACCCCCCCCCCCCCAACCCCAAAAAAAAAAAAAAAAACTAATACATATACTGTGCAGAAAACTTAACACATATTTATGTATATAAGAAATAACATCAACATGAAAAGAAAATAAGGCCAAACCCGGTCCGCCCTATACCCAATTAGGCTGGGCTTGGCCTGGGATATCTCCTCAGGTTGGCCCGGGCTTAGGCTAAGCCTTAAGAACCCTCATGGCTGGGCTTGGGTTTTCAAAAAACCAGTCTGACATCTGGTTAGGCCAGACCTGGTCTTAGGCTCTTAGCCCTTAGAACCCTGAGTTGGGCTTAAATTTTCAAAAACCCATCCCAACCCATCGCAACCCATTGCTTATATACTCAAATTTTACCCGCCTAGCTCAACCAATAAGGTATGTGTAACACAATTTTACCCTCCACACTCTAAATTTTTTGAGTTGAGAGATCCCTACACGTACATTCAATGTATATTTCAGCTTTCAGTACGTATCCCATTTCTATATTGCCATTAAATAGGTGAATTTAATAGTTAAAAAAGACAGATGTCGATACATGAAATATACGTTGTGGTGAACGCATGTGTAGAGGATCTAAACTCAAATTTTCCAGTTAAACACCTCACGTGTAGAGTAAGGGTACAGAAACTATTCACGGTGAAGATAAAGAAATAAGAAAAAACTCATTAAGAACCTAATTAGAAACGAATTGGATGCCGTTTTTAGGGTTTTAGACTTCAACTAGGGTTTAGTTCTTTTTGGCTGCAGCCTTCAAAACTGAATTTTTAGGGTTTTGGTTTGGCAGCGTCACAGATTTATGTTCTTTTCATTCCTATCATTTCTTCCCGCCGACTGATTGCGAGGCTCTGTTTTCTTCATAGGAATTTGATCTCGGTTTCATTACATTAGTGATTAGTCCTTTTTTTTGTGATCGAATTTAGAAATTGGGAATTCTCAATTGATGTTGGTCGTTTCTGCTCAAATCTTCAGTTTAACGCCCTAAGACCTGCAAGTATGAGTGTTCCTGCTACTCCTCGTCCGTTCTGTCCACCGCCATTCGCTGTAAGTGGTGAACCTGTTGGATTCTGGTCTCAAATCCCGTTTGACAACGAGCAAGCCCAACCTGCTTCTGGTGTTGATTGGCCACCATTCAAGAAACCCAGAAACTCCGAAGATATCCCCTCGAATTCTTTCTCAAACCCACCTGCAAATCCAAGGATGCAGCCTCCGCCAGCCTTAAACCCTCCTCTTACGAAAGGCACGAGCAGGATGTTCTTCAAGACCCGTCCTTGCGCAAAATTTATTGCTGGGGCCTGTCCTTATGGGGACAACTGCAATTTCGCTCATGGCCCTGATGACATGAGGAAGCCTCCACCCAACTGGCAGGAAATCCTTGCTGCCAGAGCCCGTGAGGAAGAAAGAGCCGCTGGGCTTTGGGATGAAGATCAGAGAATAATTACTCGGCTCAAGCTCTGCAAGAAATTCTGTAATGGGGAGGAATGCCCATATGGGGATCGATGTAATTTTCTTCATGAAGATCCATCTAAGTTCAGGGACGATCCTGGGAGGTTTAGGGAAAGTTCTGCAATCAGCATTGGGATTACAGAGACCTCTCCTGGGAGTAATGGAAGTGGGTCTGATCATCAACAGGAAAGTAATGGCGTTGTGAATTCCGGTTCTGATGCAAATCGGATCAATCAGAAGCCTGCATATTGGAAGACAAGAATCTGTAGCAAGTGGGAGACGACCGGGAACTGCCTATTTGGTGATAAATGTCACTTTGCTCATGGGCAAGCAGGTATTCTTGCAGTAACCAAGCTTTCTGTTGTTTTGCTTTGATGGCTTTTTTCCTCTTTTCCATTCGTTATGTTTGTTTGGCATCTGCTTATTGTATACCCAATTTGCCTTTTTGGTTTTACGTTTCTTGTATGATAATTTAGTAGTATATTTCACCACAAAAAAGAAGAAAAAAGAAAAGAAAGAAAGATCCAATCATCCACTATACCAGGAAGATATTGTCTGAGTAATTGGTTATCAGGAACTGTTTTTCTTCATGTCTGAGCAATTCTTAACATTGTTGTTAGTTGAAGAGTCTCCAGGGCAGAAATTTTTTGGACTTATATCTGCTATTTTTTCAATCACTTGGACGTAACATGTTTGGATGCACTCCTGAGCAGGATTATAAGTATTGGTATCAGTGCCTGTATAGATCACCGACGATCCTGATACAAAATACCAATATGATATGTATTGTACGTATTGGCGTAAATTCAGAAAACAATCTCTTTTTGGCTGATACTCCTGATCTGTATCGGTATCGGTATCGGTATCGGGTAATGGCAATCCCAATGCTCCTGAGTGATTGATGGGCTACCCCCCCCCCCTCCTCCTCCTCCTCCTCCTCCTCCTCCTCCTCCTTTGAACACAATTGTCTCATCTTTTCGTGAAATTTCAATCCAAAGTGATGGAATCTCCTAGACATTTACCTTTGATTCACAAGTGATTTGTCATAGAAACCAAGGGATGCCTTACAAAATGAGCTAGTGATTCTTGCAATGATTAGCAAGATGAGAAGCGAACGATTTTGTTTCAGAAGAGTAAAAATCAAAGGATGGCTGTTGAGAATCACATTAGTGCCAAATTACTTCAGATACTCCTTGGAGTCACTCTGTTATTCTGGTTGAGTGTCAGGTGGAGCAAAGTGTCTGTCCAACAAAAGAAAGCTCATGTTTCTACTTTAGGCTTCAATTTCAATTCAACCTAGGATAGCTAATGAAAGCACATAGGAGCATCAAAATGAATTTAAGCTTTATTTTTCTCAATTTATGTTTTTTGGGTCTAAATATGATAATTTGATAGTTTTTTTTTATTCTTATATCTAGATGCACTACTAGTTTTCATAGGATGAATCATATTGTCATAAAATTGTTTCAACTTAGGTCAAGGAAACTATTTGTTACTAACTATATTAGCTGATGACCTTGACCACAGAACTGCAGAAGTATGGAGGCCACACTGAAGCAGAATCTGTGACTGTTTGCATAGCTCCCATAAAACCTCTTATGAACTCTAGTAATGATGTATTACCCATTAATACTGGAGTGGGAACTTGTAAGCAGCAAGTGCATGGTAAGAAGTGTCTACTGAACTGGAGAGCTGAGAAGATCAGTCGAATTTATGCTGATTGGATTGATGATGTGCCGCTTGTTCGTAATTCGCCGAGCAAGGTGGAGAGCTGATTCGAAAATAGAAGTTTTGCTGGAACATTGAATTTGGTGTTTCTACTATCTGAGAAGGATGAAGCACAATTTTTTCTTAGTTTGATCAATTAGTGGGTTGATTGGAGTCTCATTGAGATTTTTTTTTCTTATATCATATGGGAAATGTACATTCTGATCATCAATTTTGTATTCTTTCTTCCCATCTTTTTGGGGTGAGACAATTTTGAGATTTGAGTGTTTGGGAATTATGGATTGTTGCTGCTTAATATCATATACCCAAGTATTGATTTAAATGTTCTTCACATAATCATGGTGAATTTCCGGTCCATATGCCATTGTCATATGTCAAATTTACCAAAAGTATCAAAACCTCATGCAATCCTAGTGGTAGGCCAATAAATTTGACATGTTTCTTACTTGAGGAATTCCGTGTTTTTTCAATAGTGACAATGATAGAATGATTAAGCTAGGGGTGAAACAGGCCGGGTTCTCAAAACCCTAACCAACCCTAGGTCCCAAAACTCAATCCAACCCTATTGGGTTCATGCTCAGGCCCAACCCTTTAGGGCTCAAAGTTGGGCTGGATTGGGTTGGGTTGACCCTAGCTGGTCTTCGTAGTGGAATCACATTCTGATGAGTACGATTCAATTCTGATTTCAATTCTTCAAACCACTCCGTTACCTTCAAACTCTAAAAAACATTGATCGTAATTGACCTTCCGCCCCCTAAATTCTTCAAAGTGCTGGCATGTGCTAGAAGTCTAAAGAGAAAGGGTCTCTTCTATTAATGAAGTTCTCTTCTCGGTTTTTCAAAAGTTTAGGAAAGTTTCCTTGTCTTGTTTTAGTTACTTTCTTCATTCATACAACCGGATGCAATGATATTACAGGCTGAATTAAATCTTGGTTACAAAGGAAGTTCATGTGGGCCAAGCCCAACCCAAAATATTAGGTAGGTGGAGTTGTTTCCTGTCAATATATGCAATGTTCTAGTGTAAAAAAATATATATATATATATATATATAAATTTAAAAATTTTAAAAATTTTAACATTTTCAATTTTAAATTTCAATAATTTCATTTATTACAATTGATAATTCAAAAGTGAATGCAAATTCCAATGTAAGAGAGAAACAAGACTTGTTCTTCAGAGATGGGTTTTTCCTTTGCCTTTGTGCTCTATCTTTTGGCTATACTGTTCTCTATCATATTCTTGTTACACAAAAAACTCAATGACACCAATAAGAAACTCCCTTGGCTGGGAGAGACACCTGCATTCTACAAAGCACAATAATAATCAGGGTTAGAATCAGGGCGGGTTAGGGTTGGGCTGGGTTTTCTATGCCTAAACCTAGGCCCGGCCCAACCCCACACAGGGTTGGACCGGGTTGGACTGGGTTGACCCTCATAGTTAGGTTAGACAGGGTTCGGGCTCAGGGTGGGTTAGGACGGGTTCGGATCGTCAAGGCTAAACTTACATCCCTAGATTAAGCCTTTTGATAACAATATTTTTTTATGTATTCATAGGAGTCAAATTGTTTGCTGTAACGTTAAACCTAATCTTGTATCGATCCTTACAAGCATAAACCAATTGATAAATGATTTGCAATTGTCTCCTTAGTTCACCAATTATTCCTACTTGATAGTCTATCTCGGATGAATCTGTTGGTTCCTCCATTTGTGTCCCACCTCTGTCCACCTTGAGTTATCTTATCCTGATATGCATAGGAGTTTCTAACGATATCTTGAATGATTCAAGATGGGCCTAAGGAATTTTTATTTTTTTTAAAGCAAAAGCTAGTAAAAGAATACTGATCATGTATATTAGTTATACATAATCCATGATTTATCCAACATTTTGGAGCCCATAGTACTATAGATAGTAAGTGATGCATGGATGGGCACTATTTACTTCTTTGTAGTGAAAGGCTATAGATCCTGAGAGGTTCTTGATTTGTAAAAATGCAGCAAGATGTAGAAGTGGTCATGCTCCCCTACGAATAACATAAGACAAGAAGTTGAAGCAAAAGCTTGTGGTCTTCTATAGGGATTAGGGACTCCCCGCGGCAGCTAGGATGGGATGGAAAGTACTAGAATTATGGACTGACTCAAAGGAATGCTTGTGCCAAAGGAGGATGCGTGGCCTTGGAATTTTGTTTCCACATTTTTAGAGGTTTCTTGTCTACTTATGGTGTCATTTGTGTAAAATTGAGAATGCTTTAATTAAGTTGTTTAAGTAAATGGCATGTAGAGCCATGAAGAAGAGGTCAAGTCTCTCAACTTCGGTGACAATAATCTTTTATTTATTTTTAAGAACTTCCACATTTTTTTATGGTGGAGGGTTTCATAAGATGCCAGAACTGTAGTTTTGTATCAGCAGGAGACAGGAGGCAGGAGGGGAGGGTGATGAGTGGGATGTGAGAGGGTGCGCACGTTGTAAAGGACTAGCATAATAGTACATGAGTTTATCGCCATGCAACTCGTGAAATAAAAAATTTCATCCATGTTTATGTCTTTGGTCGATTTCATTGGCCTTTACAAAGATGTGAGAGCCTCATGACTAAGCAGCAATCTCTTACCTATTTTTCATGAAAAATATCACCACTTGATTGTGGACGCAAGACACGAGGGTGGCAAAAAGAATCACCCTGGCCTGATTAGATGCCTATGCGCCTCCCTAATTAGTCTCTAAATGGCACAATGGCCATAGATCGCGATCCCATCCTTTGTTTTTCTTAATACCATTTGGATTTTAAAATTTGAGCAAAGGAGTGAGCTTCTAAGGATGCAAGAATTGTGTGAGCAGGGTTTAAAAAATAAGAATCGGTGTAGATCGGTTCCGATTCAGATCAACTCAGAATATGTCCAATAGCTTTATAGAATATTTCGAGATGAAATGGCGGAAATTGGGATCGATCAGACCGCTTCCGATCCGTTTCACCGATTTTTGAAACCCTGTATGTGTGTGAGGAAATGAGGAATAGAGTCTGAGCCTGGTCGTGGCGATTCTCACACATCGCCGGGCTGTGGCGCGGTGGCCTTTCCCTCGAGAACGGAACACTGAACCCTATCATAATAACGATATTCGGCATCTTGCTGTGTTCATGTACATAGAAATATATTTCCGGCGAGGCCACTCTCCGTTATTCCATCTCCGGCAACTTTCACGGGTAAGTCAACAAGTTACTCCGCCTCCATCTTCTTCCTTTTTCTTCTTCATGTATCAGAATCTATTCAGTGGCGACTAAACCCTTTTCGTTCTTATGTTTTCTCTTTAAAAGTGAAGATATGTGTAAGGATGGAGTTTCCCATTAATTTGTGCAGCCTTTTCTCATCCTCAATTCCAATAATTTCTTCTCGCATAATGGCAATTTTCTTTTAAAAAAAAAAAAAAAAATCTTCTCTTGACAAAATTGATAATTTATGAAAAGTTAGAAGCATAACTATGAGAGATTTTACTGGTAAGAGAAGAAAAATTATGTAAATCACAATGTGGAAAACTCAGAATTATAGAGCCAAACTCAGGAGTTTGTGGATTAGTCATCCAATTTGGAATCAAGAAATGGAAGATAAAAAGGGTTTCACTTGCACATAGGAATGTCCAACTCCATTAGCCCCTTTTCTCCATTTCTCATCCATAAGATGATGCTTGATGAATTCTCCCCCCTCAACAATGTTTGGAGAAATCTCTGAAGCAAGCTGTAAACCAACCTTTAGTGAGAAAGAGCTCTGCACATGCTAAGTTGCTGTCCTCTCTAGGGCCTGCAAAAGCCTCAACTTTTTTGCCTGCTTCTGTCCTTACCACTCTCCCTATGCCAGAAAGCACAGATTATCTATAATACAGGGATCATAGTTCAACTTAACATGATCGTCTGGCAGAGGTGCCTGACCGTGATCTCCACACTTCAGGCACTTTACAAAACCTGTTACAATGGTAGTGCCATATTACTCGAATTTCTCAATTTTGTGTGTACACCAATATTTCTTTTCATTTTGTATTTTCATTTCACGGTTTGTAGTTTGTTTATGGTAAAAAAAACATCAACAGTTAAGAATGAAGTAAGGTTGCTGACATTAGTGCCAAAGACATTGAGGGCATCAAGAGCAGCCTGTATTATGATAGTCACCATATTTTGCTTTTCTCGATTAGAAGATGATTTGTTTGATGGATGTTTGGATTCAGTTTGTTTTTTTTGGTTTCTTTCTTTTTCTTTTTTTTTTTGAACTAGTTTTCTCCTTTGCTTTATGTTTATTAGAACCTAAATTTGGTTCTTTTGTCTGATGCTTGAAGGGTTTTGGTTGATCAAAGTCTAGTAAAGCTCTTCTGCCTCCAAGCGCAAGCTGTTTATGATCAGACCATGCTCCATTGTTCATTATGAAGATAGTACATTTTCAAACCATTAGAGAGACCAGCACCCCATGGAACACTCAACTGAGAGAACTGGCCAAGGAGGGCCTTTTCAGGGAGGGTCTTGAGCTTTACCGTCAAATGCTCCGATCCAATGCCTTCCCCAATGTCTTCACCTTCCCCTTCACTTTAAAGTCTTGTGCAGCTCTCTCACTACCATTCTCTGGGTCGCAACTCCACTGCCATGTTGTCAAGACTGGTTGTGAGTCTGATCCATATGTCCTGTCTTCTTTGATCTCAATGTACTGCAAATGCTCTTTAATTGAGAATGGTCAAAAACTGTTTGAGCAAAGTCCCCAACCAAGCAAACTCACTGTGTGTTACAATGCCCTCATTTCTGGTTACACCCTTAATTTTCAGTTTCCAAATGCTTCGTTGCTCTTTTGCCGCATGCAGAGGACTGGTGTCGCATTCGATGATATCACCATGCTTGGCTTGATCCCTGTATGCACCCTGCCTGTGCACCTTGGCTTTGGCATGTCTCTCCATGCTTGCAATGTTAAGTGGGCCCTTGACACCAAACCATCTGTTGGGAATTGTCTGCTAACTATGTATGTAAGATGCGGATCGGTTGATCATGCAAGGAGGCTTTTTGATGCAATGCCTAAGAAGGATTTGATCTCGTGGAATGCTATGATCAATGGATACTCTCAAAATGGACTTGCAGTCCATGTATTGGATCTCTATTACAAGATGGAGTCTTCTGGAGTGGATCCTGATGCTGTGACACTCGTTGGAGTTCTCTCCACTTGTTCCCACCTTGGGGCTCACAGTGTTGGTCATGAAATTGAACAGAAGATAGCACACAAAGGATTGGGGTTCAACCTCTTTCTAACAAATGCTCTGATAAACATGTATGCCCGCTGTGGAAATTTGACTCGAGCTCGCAGGATTTTTTATGACATGCCAGAAAAAAGTATCATGTCATGGACTGCACTCATTGTTGGGTATGGAATGCATGGACAAGGAGAGACTGCTGTGCAACTCTTCGATGATATGCTGAGGACTGGAATTTTTCCTGACGGAGCAGCATTCGTGAGTGTGTTGTCTGCCTGTAGCCATGCAGGACTGACAGAGAGAGGATTGGAGTATTTTTCTCAGATGGAGAAGAATTATGGGTTGAAACCTGGCCCTGAGCATCTTGCATGCATAGTTGATCTTTTGGGTCGTGCTGGCCGGCTTGATGAAGCCAGGGAGCTTATTGCATCAATGCCAGTAGAGCCTGATGGTGCAGTCTGGGGTGCCCTTTTGGCTGCATGTAAGATCCATGGTAATGTTGAGCTAGCAGAGGTGGCTTTTGAGCATGTCATTAAACTTGAGCCCGCCAATGTTGGGTACTATGTGTTGCTATCAAACATATACTCTGAGGCTAAGAACTTGGATGGGGTAGCCAAGGTCCGAGTGATGATGAGGGAGCGGAAGCTCAGGAAGGAACCCGGATGTAGCTATGTTGAGCACAAGGGAAAGGTTAACCTCTTTATGGCCGATGATAGGAATCATCCTCAGACTAAGGAGATATACATGATGTTAGATGGTTTGGAGGATTTAGTTAAGGAAATTGATGATTGGAAGCAGAGCCCCAAAAGGAAAAGTGAGGGAGCAGGGATACATAGCGAGAAGCTAGCAATTGTATTTGGGCTTTTAAATAGTCAGCTAGGGGCCGAGATAGTTGTGATGAAGAACTTGAGGGTATGTGGGGATTGTCACTTTTTCATAAAGCAGGTTAGCAAGATTGTGGATCGGAAGATTGTTGTCAGAGATGCAAGTCGTTTTCACCATTTTAAGGATGGACTATGTTCTTGCAATGACTATTGGTGAAGGTTTCTGGCTGAAATCGCAGCTAAGATTTCCAGCTGTTGCACCCTGCAAAATACCAAATAATTGAAGTGGGGACATTCAGGTGCATGGAGACTGTCAATATTCATTGGATGATTTATAACAACTTGAAAGGCCAAGGCAATGGACTCTGTTCTTGCAATGACAATTGATGAAGGTGTTCTGCCACTGAAAAATGCTGTCAGTAGGTAGAGATGGAAGCTGTGGCAGGGGGTCTGTGGAGACTCTCATTGTTCACTTAGTTTCATCGTATCCTAAACGGACAAGACTCTAGACTCTGCCTTTGCAGTGACTACTGCTCTATTGGTGAAGGTTGCTGGTTCAAGTTGCAGCAAAGATTTTGGCCTCTGCAAAAACACTTAAGGCAGCATTTAGGGATGGAAGGTGTGGCTATCTCAATTTTGAGGTTGTGCATGGATATAATATCTCAAGACAAAACCACATGGAATCTGTATTGCAACGACAATTGGAGAAGGTGGTTAGTTGAAGTCACATTTAAATTTTGCAGCCATTGCAAAAGTAGTAGGTATGCGGAACGTACGCTGATCAAGACTTGGAGGGCATCTGGGGACTCTCATTGTGAGACCATAGGCTATGAGTGTGGTCATCAAACTTCTGTTCAATTAGCTTCCACAAGACATTCGCTGACATCTCACAGCACCCTGGGTCTAGAGGGTTGCTTATTTTTCATTTTCTGCTTTGTTTTGAAGCCCTTGTGGCTTTTAGCTTGTACCCATTTCTTCTTATATACTAATACGTAACTCGTTATTGATCATACACATTGTAGTTGCATGCACTCTTTTTCTGATGGGACTGTACAGTGTTGCCATTGGCAGGGTTTCTCCTAATATATTTGGCAATTCATCAAACAAACAAATCCAATCAGGTGGCTACTTGCTAATCTCACAAATTTCAAAACAGAGTTTATTGATACAAGGAAGAGTACAAATAATGGAACTGCAATATTTACAATACCATACAAAACATAAAGGAGCAGGTTCCATTAACAAATTGATATTCTACAATAATAACAAGATCCCCTGCTAATGATTGGGGATGATACACAAAAAACACCAGCCATTCTAATTAACAGGTCTCATGCAGCTTCTCAGTAGATTGAGCCCACTTTATAGTTGATCTGGCTAAAGCATCAATAGGGTCTACACATCTTTTGAGAAGAGGATCATCCTTGGGCAAAAGACCTCGCATGTCATCAGAAGCGAGAACGATAACGTTCACAGACCTCACCAGAAGAACCTGGAGTGCAATTCTCAAGAGATTTCTTGCTCCTTCCAAGTCCTTCCTACTCAAAGCTTCAATGGCAGGAATTACACAGTGTTCCATGGTATCTTTGTCCGGCAGTACAACCTCAAATCCCTATATACAGGAACAGAATAGGAATGATAAATATTAATCTAAAGATTGTTTCTATTTCCCCTTCTCAGATTATGAATTGTGAGATAATTTCTTTGTAGCCCGTTTGCACAAGTATGCTAAAATACCAAAACAAGTAGAGTGGCCATCAACTATGAACAAGAATATACATGTGTTTCTCAAGTCATTTGAATACGGGGTTGGGATTTGAAAGCTCTGTTGGACTTTTCACAATATTTAAACAAATTGTATGCAACTACACATATTAAACTTGAAAATGTGAGCTGATAATGAAGAAGCATTTTAATTATATAAGCAGCATATATGTAAGATGAGCTCAAGCATTGTTTGACATGTTGGCGTTTGGAATTCTCCTATAATCTGCACTGCCATCAAACCATTTCATCATGTTTATGAAGAAGGAATTCATACTTATTAAACAATACAGAGCATCTCCCACATCAATTATCCAACTCAAAATACTGCTTAAGGAGCTCAAGAATTTTCACAAAAGGAGCGCTGGAGAAGAGGAAGATCTGGAATCTGCAGTTGTAGCAATTATTTTGGCATGGAAATTTTTGGATGATATTCATTTATTTCTCACTTTTTCTAAAAATTACAAAATTTCAAAACTTTCTGATATAGAAAAATATTTCTTGTATTCAAAGGTTATAAAATTTTCCCAAGTAGTAGCACAAATGTTTTCTGGTCTAAAAAATAAAAAATGACTAGCACAAACTAGATATTTCCTTTCACAAGGCATGACAGAAGAACACTGGAAGGTAGTTAAGTTAGTTTACACATTACAACACTATGGCTCATTGCATGCTGGGCTCCATAAAGATTTGGCAAGAATTTTTAAGATATAAACCACAAACCACAAACCACTTGAGAGAAGTTTACTGATTTATTTATTTATTTGCTTGCACATACCTGAGATAGATTTGTCTATTATTTTATGTCTCATGTTTTAATATCAGCAAGTATCGTAAGATAATAAGATGGACAGTAAACCATTATTTTATCAGGGCTCAGGAGAAAGCAACTCTTACTTTCCTCATTTTTTTTAAAAAACCTTGGTGAAATAGAAAATATGTCAAGCTATTCCCAAGTACTGCAGTTGTTTAAATTTTATGCAGTTTCAATAAATTTTAGAGAGTAGTACTGACAATTTTGAAAACATAAGAGTAATGCATTATACAAATGTAACCTGTTAATTTGGATGAAGCTGGTCTTATAATTCTTCAGAAACCTATTTCATCTCCTTTCAACAATGAGTCACTGTCAGACCAACAGAGATCTGCAGTTAACAATTTCTCCAAGTAATGGCAGCTCTACGATCGATTATTTTGATAATTCTACAGGGTAACACATAAAATAATGTATCCTGCTCAATCAGACTTTGGATGAGGTCGGCATCATGAATTTATAATACCTCAAAACCCATTCCATCTCTTTTAAAGAAGCCAAAACTCATAAGAATCATCAGTTGACAGTGATTCAAGTAATCAGCTGTTAGTAAGTTATAATCTCGTCCTTCAAAATTAATGTTGAATTTTTAATGACTTCACATCAAAATCAACACAAAATAAACAAAACTCAATTCATTCACCTCAGCAAAGTTAAGTTTTTCTTTAAAAGGCTACTATACTGATAAGAACGGATACTACCTTCTCTGGTTGCTCTAAAAATACCAACTACTTTGAATTCTTTAAAGTACATACTATGTATCAGTATCTTAAACAAAAGTCTTTCTGTACCATTCCTTTCACTTAACTTTGTGGCCTAACCCTTCTTTGGTATATGGATCTTAAACCCAAATTATTGTGACCCTTGTGTAAATCAGGAGCAGAATTTCTCATCAATTTCTCTGGGAGTACTCTAATTATACCAAGAAAGGTTATAAAGCTCATGGCCTTAATTTCAAAGATAAAGAATGCATGTGAAACATAATTCATTTGGTAGCAAATAAGTATGAGAAACAAACACAATGCCTGAGACAATATGGAGATAATCCTGAAACTCATGCAATCTACAGTACTTTCAGCATCAGGAAAGAAAGATGAAGATGCCCTATTTCATATGCGATATGCACACACACACACACCCCCACTTCCTACCCCCGAAAAAAATAAGAAAAAAGAATGATCGCAATCAGATCTAACCTATTCATGGCTGTGTGCCTACAAGCTATTATAGAAGTATACATCATACCTGGGTTCAAACCCAACTAACATGCACTAATGAATCTATTGAAATCCCGGATCAACAAATTTATCAGATATGTTTCTCATTATGGGACAAGATTTTTGCTGAGTTCTTTATCCAGAACTCTTAACTAATTTCCCATACCAAATCAGACAGGTTGAAGACTAGACTACCTGACTTTGGAGTTTGTCCTGATAAAAACCAGCTGTCAAAGTTGCATCTGTATCAAGGACACCGATACGCAGATTACTCCCAGCTTCAATTGGCTTCAACTTTGCTTCTTTGAGCTCATGAGCAACACAATCACCCACATGAAGGAAAGGTACTGAACAGTCTTTAGATATCTCATTGTGCCATGCATGTGAGATATGACAAGGCATAACAATGCAGTGAGCTCCTGACTGTTCAAGAAAGACTCTTTTATGCTCTAAATTATCCACAATTGGAGTGTGATCCAATTGTGATCGAGCATTTCTTACATTAAGATATGGAAAAGAACTCTCACAAGACAAAAGCTCCTTGTTCAAAATTGGATCATTGCAGACAATAAAAGGGAGGTTCTCTTCTCCATCTTTTGAACTCCATAAGATGAGTTTTTCCAAGAAATTCAGAGTAGCGACGGCTGATACACCTCCAATGATACCAATTGTACTGGCTTGGCTGAGCAGGGGACCAGTTATCTGACTACTCGTCGGAGCCAAACCTGAACCTGAACTCCTCTTAGATTCTGATGAGTTACTGCTCTTATCAGTGTGCAAGAGCACTGCAGAAGGTTGCACAGCCCGAGCTGGACCAGACCTGGTTTTGTACTGGGTTGTATGCTTGTTTAGATTACTGGCAAAATTTGATGGGTAAAACAATATATGGAAAGACATTTTCAAGCTTCCATCAAACTTCTTCAATACTAAAACTCAAGTCTCTGAAAGCTATCAAATCTTTATGGGTTCTCTGAAATTTACAACCTAAAATTATGCCTCTAAAGTTCGGCCCTTAAACCAGAAATCTGCCTTAAAAACTAATAAAAACCCCAAGGAAATTCCTATATTTTAGCCCCTGAAACCCCAAACCACGCCTAAATACTTTCATGGGCTCTCCAAATATCTGCTTTTAATAACCAAAACCACTGAACTAAACTATAAAACCTTCATGTACTGTCCAGATTTCAGCTTCTAAACCCAAAACCCATCCCTAGACGAGAAAGCTTCAACTTAGACCCAGCGAACCTCACCAAACAAAACGAATTCCTACTCCAAAATTAGTAAATTTGATGCTTTCCTCGTATCAGTCAGCATCAAAACTAAAACTCAAGCACTAAAACTCATAAATTTCGATCAGTTCTCCATAATTGCTACAAAATAACAAGAGCCCAACATCGAAATGGAATTTTTTAAAGGATGCAAGATTGAAGAAAGCTAGTAAAGACATCATCCTTCAAGTTCCAAGGGTTTTTATATGCATTTATGACTCAACAATAGATCATCAATCAAGTCAAGTTGGAGGAATCTACAAGCTTCTCTTTCAATCACCTTTCCCCACTCAATTATTTCATCACTGGCTACCATTCAAATACATTATAAATTGAGAGGGTAGGGAATCAAACCCAGATAAGACAGAGACTCACCTTGGTTTCCTGTCCTCTGTCAGATATTAATCTTAAAATTTTGAAGGCTCAAAGGATAAGAGTGGACGTTTGGTCCATCTGTGAACTGTAAAATTCTTTAATGCTTATCTCTCTGTTGGTTGCCGTAAATCTCTTTCCCCCACAGACCAGAGCATCACATAGCTCCTATCCTAAATTCCATATAAACCAAAACTTGAATAAATTATAGACAATAACCCATTATTTTCCTCAATAAACTAGGAACTTTTTATTACCTCTGTACTGTTAGAGGCTCTCCATCTTCAGTCTCCCAAGCAAACAAGATATGGTGGTGACCATGCCCTGTCACTGTTGAAGATCATCTTTTTCAAATGTTTCTACATCTTTGGGTGTTGTAGTTTGGGGCTCCAAGACCGTTGTGCTTTGAATGGTTTAGGGCTCTATTAACTCACTAACTTGCCACATGTTAGACAGTGAGTGGCCAGCATTGAAAAGCGATTTTGATGCCAACTAAGCAACCACGTGGAAGGTGTTAAAGCACAGCTACCAAGCCTACAGAAACCCAAATGGTCTAACCGTTGGACCATTTGACACCAAAGAGAGGACTGGGTCATTTCAAAGGAGGAAGAGAGGTATAGACAAGGGGGAATTAGCTTGCAGTACACAGGCGGTGCACCCAACCTTTTTCCATTTTTTATTTTTTTTTGGGTTAATCTTTTCTTATGAGAATACACTTGTATCAATGTTGTAACAAAACCATCCCATTATTTGGAGTATTATATACAGCTGTAACCAAAGATTAAAAACCTAAAATCAGACTAAGCATAGGTGGGGCCCAAAATATTCATCCTTCCTCCCATTTTTATCCTATGCTGTAGGCACACTAATAAATGTATTGTGTTGAGGTGGTCCATGTCCAAAAGGGTTCAGGCCTTCAGGGCTTTCAGAGGGAAGCAGACTACTCCTTTGCTGGATGTGATCTTCTTCCTCAGATTGAAGATTCCGATTTCAAAACCTTAAGAAAAAGGAATTTTTTTTTTTTTGGGTGTCCTATAAAAGACGTAGGATGAGCAAAGCCATATTCATATGTGGGACCCCTACCAACATGACTAGAATCTTCCAATAAGAAATTGTGAGAATACAACCAAAAGAGCACATGGTGTTGCCTTTTCCCACGTCCTATGCATCTTTTAAAGCAATCTTATTATGCATTGTGGGAAAGGGTATGAAGTCAGCGTGTTAAGGAATCTACACACAACATCAATTGTGGTGTAAAAATAGAATCACACATAGGATCCACATTTTTAAAGCAAAAAAAGAAAAAAAAAATCCGATGTGAGAGTGAAATAATACTCTAATAAAGTCATTCACCCAAAAAAGAAATACTCTAATACCGTTTATTTGTTTATTTATTTTAATTTTGGGATAGGTAGGGAGGGGAAGTAAAAAATAGCCAAGAGACTCGAACTTGAAACCTCCTGGAGAGCATGGGGTTTTTTTGTGCACCATAGCTCTAATATCATGACGACTCTTTTCCAATACATTAGAACCAAAATAAACCAGAAACATTGTGTTGCAGAGTCAGCTTCCCCAAAGGCTTATTTTTATCCTAATTTTCAGTTCTCCCCTTGAGTGGGTCACAAGTGTTGAACTTTTAGCATTAATTGTTAATGCTATTAGAATATCTAGTGCCACACTAACCATTTGAGTAAATGTGTATATGTTTTTATATTTTTAGATCAATTTTCAAAGTCTTAAATAATTCCTTTTATTTATTAATTTTTTTTTTTTTGCAAACAACAGGTATTCAAGCTTTTGGCGGCCTATCTGACCCCACAACCATATGAATTGGGTCATACTATGATTGATTGAGAATCATTCAATTTTCACTGAAAATAGTAAAAAACATTAAACACCCCCGTGTGAGTGACTCCAAAGAAGTAAAAGAAGTCAAACTCATGACCATATATTTCCTAAGGCAAAGATTCCTTACCAACTCGGCTACCCCCATGGGAAATCCCTTCCTTTATTTTGCTTCTAAAAGAAGTAAAATCTCTCTAAATTACAAACAAATTAACAAACCCTTGTCACATAAAAAAAAAGGGGAGGGGGGAGGGGGGAGGGGGGAGGAATGTTTCAAGTCTGTGAACTTGTGTGTCCATGGCCCCTCTTTTGGGTTTCTATTTTTGCTTCCATTTTACAATTTTCTCACCAATTAATCACTCAAAAGTGGTTTAAGGTATATTCAGTAAAAAAGGCTTGCATATACTGATCTTCATCCCTTTTGGCCCATGGCACTATGGCAGTGTCTGGAAGGCATCCACTGCTCTTCACATCATGCTCTTAACATTAATGACTGGAATATAATTTAATTTGTGTAACCCATCATTATATGGTTACCCAAATTAATCAACTAAGCTTATTCATTAACATGTATTACGTATATAAGATATCCATGACCAAGTAACAGATAATTATTCATTTTAGTGAATAATATAAGATATCTCCACTGATCTATGATTTTTTTTTTCCATTATTTCTAAAGTTGTATTAGATAAGTTTATCTCACCTAATTTTGATTGGGCCCATAAACTACTAGAATATCTAACAAAGTCTAGGATTACAAGAAGCCAGTATTCAGGTAAAAAAATAATGTTAAAATTGGATTCAGTTGGCTTCACTATTTGTATTAATAAAAGAAATCTTGCTTGATATTTAGGAATAAAATAATACTATTTAGTGAACAAATGATAGCAATTTGGACCGATAAATCGATGATTTGACCCAACTTGGGTTAATTAGTGATTATTAATTGCCAAATGGTGTATAGTTCATGAAATTGGCCTAGACATTGGCTATGAAGCCCAATTATTGGAAGTGTATCATATCCTTAGTAGACTGAAAGGTATTGAAATAATTATGATTAGCCATGATCAGCAACAGAAGAGTTGGCAAGAATGACCATTAGAGTAGATACAAGATCAAAGGTCCTTGTCAACCTCCACATTGTATTGTTTATATGGCCAACATTTTATAATATGATATGGACTACTTGCTTTCAGCTTCAAATTGATGAGCTCCTGTTCTTGTTTTTCTAATTGAGATATTCATCATTTTGTAATTTGATTTGGACTAGCTTTCATCTTCAAATGAGCTCCTGTTCTTGTTTTACTACTTGGTATATAAGAAGAAATATCTCTGTCTCACTCATCTCCTTACACGTTTTTCTGAGAGCATGTCTTGTAGGTTGTTTGGCTTCAAAGAGTGAAATCCAAGGTTTAAAAACTAAGTGGGAGGGGGAAACAAAGGCTGCATCACATCCACCAACCAACTAATCACCCATGGTGAAGAGAGAATCTCTTCAGCCATGGAATCTGACCCTCTGATTGGATTAGTAAAGGGTATAATATTTTCACCATAGATGAAGGAAAACTTCTATAAAAAAAAAAAAAAAAAAAAAAAAAAGGAAAACTTGATCCATTCAATTAAATCATTTTTTAAATTTCTGAAATATTTTGGCATTCTCTTATGTGTCTCAGCCAGAGCCTCTGAGAAAGCTGAATGGGAAATAAGATGGTATTGCTAGGGCTTGACTTGGAAAAGTTGCAGAAACATACCTTCACATTACAATTAAGCTGAAGGTTTCCCATCGCATACCTATTACTGCCATGCTTAGAACTATGGTTTTATGTCCCAACAATTCTTGAGCCTTTCCCCCTGTAGTTTAAGCCACTAAACTGTTGAAGACTAATCTGGCCCTTCTGATTATTAGAAATATATGGGAGACTTGCAAAAAAATTTACCTAACACAAAGCTCAATGATTGGCTCACTAAATATTGAATTGCTAAGGCATCCAATCCAAAGACTTAAGCCATTTAACCAGTAGTGGAGAGGCTGAATATGAAGTCTTCCATGGTTTGTAGTTTCTTCAATGGTGGATTATTCTCAACACTTCTTCTCGCATGTTGTCCCTCTTGAATGCATGGTTCCACTATGATTTACAGTTGAAATCTTCAGGTATTGGGGTGTTTTGAAACCACAAAAATTAAAGTTGAGAAGATGAGATGAAAAATGTTATATATATGAGTAGTGCGTCCATATGTTTAAGATCATTGATGGAAGACTAAGGCTGCATTTGGTAGGTTTCTTGAAATACATTATCAACCTAAGAATACATACCAGTCACAGACTAAGTTTGAAACATTCTATTATAGCTTGACTACCTAGGGCGATGATCACTACCACGGAGTCCTTTTTTTATTATTAAAAGGGGGAAAAAAAAATCATCCTCCATCTAGAGAGAGAGACCACATATCATCCTCTACCTCAAGTTGCTCAAATCAAGGGCCCATGTTATTGAAACTTGGCTACAAATGAGAGAGAGAGAGAGAGACCACATATCATCCTCTACCTCTAGTGGCTCAAATCAAGGGCCCCGTTACAGAAACTTTGCTAGAAATTAGTAGACAAGAGAGAGGTAGGTATACTGAATTGTTTGATTATTTTGTCAAATTGCAGACGTTGGTGAATTGAAATTTCCTGAATCTAAATATGATCTTTGCGACTGAGACTCGAATACTTGAGATGTTTACGGCATGCGACATATATTGCCTTCTCTCTTGGTATGTAATTGAGATCTTGATGGCAATTGAAACTGAAATAGAGGATGGGGAATTCATATCCTCATCCAAGATATTTCATGAAGAATCTAGAGGAGTTCCATTCAAATCAATCATTATTAAAGAGAGGGGGATTCTAAGGTTTTTAGAATTGAATTGTTAGGTTTTCAAATTTGATAGCCGCTGACAATATCAAGAGACGTATTCTCTAAGCTTCTCGTAACAAAGTGAGGACTTCAATCCTACTATAAATTGATCACGGTTCTCCCTTCACTCATCAATGTGGGACTGTTCTTTCCTGAAACAAGTTTTTATCTATAAGAGTTATATAAGTGTAATTAACTTCAAAATATTTTAAAATATGATATTAAATTTCACTTTTTTTTTATAATTAAATCCATTTGATTTGAAAAAGGAAAAAAAAAAAAAATTAAAGATTGCATCTAATAAAATAATGTAAAATTACCAATATGACAAGAGTTTTAAGTAGGTTACACAATCATGATTACAATTTATACTTTTTCCTTATTAAATCAATTTCACTTCTCTTTCCTTTATTTTATTTGCAACCACACATGTTAATAATTGTCACATATATCACCTTCACTCTATAGGCGATATTTCTGACCTTCATAGCAATTGATACCCAAATGGAGGATGACAAACTCATAGTCACACCTAAAATAATGCAATTAGAACCTTGAGAAAGCTCAATTCAAATGCTATTTTAAAAGGACAAACAAGCGTTTTTAAATACATAAAAAAATATAAATTAAGGGCAACTAGCTAAAGGAATTTTTGGTATGAAACAATAGATCACTTAAATAGAATAACGACTCCCCATATATACGAAGTATATTCATAATTATGTTTCATCCAAGAGAAACGAAACACCTGTTGACATGGTGGTGGCTGCCAGTCTAGCATTGGCCCAGCTTAGAAAAGTTGTTGTTCAATTCCCCTCTCATTGGATGTTTAACATCTTATTATTCCCTGTGTCCCCTCCTGTGGGCATCCCACCTTCTGGTGGTGGTTGAATCTGATCTAATGAAATGAAAAATACCCAAGTGGATGTGGGACTCATAAGATGTGAATGCAACCAGCCAATGACATACTAGCTATCACTTTCTATGTATAAATGGGTTTGTAACATAAGAAATGAGGCTTAAATTAATATATAAAGAAAAATAAATTGTGATAAATTAGAGTTAAGGACATGTCTTTTGCTCAGATATATAAATAAAAACTTATCTTTTAGTTTGGGTGAAAAATAAAAAAGCATATCTCTAATATTAATTTTTTTAAATAACATATATAGCTAACTACCCTATGATCCAAAGGTCTAATAGTTAGTGCAGGAGGTCCTTGATTCTATGAAATAAAAGATTACATAAAATCAGGTTAGTCAAATAAGAGTCAACATTCATAGCTTAAGTCCACTTCATTGGTGGGGGAATTGAGTGCTCTCTGGTTGGTAAAATACTACCCACTAATATCAATTCTCAATTTTAATATGAATATGACTCACTTGCTCTTTTGTTAGCCCAATAAGACCCACATTGAAAATATAAAATTCACTCTTCATATGCACAAAAAAAAAAAAAAAAAAAAAAAAATTTTGAGG